>NC_135313.1:46479386-46825219 GCF_048772815.1 Callospermophilus lateralis
TTACTGCTTTGGAAGGATCTACTTTGAAAACTTTATATTTATTTAGATATATCAGGATGTATTTTTTGAACTTGAGACACTGGGCAGTAGATTTAGTACTGATATAGAAATATTTTTTTTTTCTTTTGCTATCCAGCAACCTGAGGTCATGTGTGTGTGTGTGTGTGTGTGTGTGTTTACCCATTATATTAAACTTTCCACTTCATAAACAAAGTTTTAGTTTTCTCTCCTTCTCCAATAGAGCCAGATGCTAGGTATGTAATTTAGGATTGAGCAGGTAGATTATCCCTGCCGTCTCTCTGCTATCCTTAGTGTTTTTAATCTCAAAAGAATTAGGCTCAAGCATACTTCAGATGTTCTTCAAAGAATATATTCATTGCAAGTCCACTGGTGGCAGACTAATGGCAGGATCCATGTGAGTCTTTAGTTTTATTCTTTGCTATTAATCTCTTGTATCTTTTGTTTTCTAAGCCTGATTTTCCAGGCTTTCTATAGATTCTATGAGCAATATTCCCAGTAGATCCATTTTCTACTTAAATTAGAGTTGGTTTTAGTTGTTGGCAATCAATTCTGTTTTGGGTTGAATTGTATCCCTCAAGTTCATAAATTGAAGCTACAACCCATTACCCCCTCAGAATCTGACTATGTTTGGAGATAGGGCTTTTAAAGAGGAGATATGTTATGATCTGACTACTGTCTTTACAAGAAGAGGAAACTTGAACACACAAAGACAGTAGGGATGCATGTGTACAGAGGAAAGACAGACCACATGAAGATATAGGCAGATGCTGGCTATCTCTAAGTCAAGGAGCTAGACCACTGAAGAAACTAAAGCTGCTGACACCGTGACCTTGGATGTCTAGCTTCTAAAACTGAGAAAATTCATTTCTATTATTTAAGCCACCCAGTCGGTAGTGCTTTGTTATTGCAGCCCTATCAAAGTAATAAAGATTCTGATAAGGACCAAACTATTCTGTGGGTATTGCTATTATGGTGGGCACAAGCCAGAATACTAGTTTATATAAATGAATTCTTGTCATAAAGATAACACTAATTTAACTGGCCATATAATTTGCTGGTCTATTTAATGATTTGTGGTGGTATATATTAGAAAATATTTTGATTAAACACTGAATGCTTCAAAATACTTCTGACATGCAGTCTCCTTTAAAACATTTTCACCTCCAAAATAAACTATTGCAAAAGAATCACCAGTGTTTCAGTAGAACAAGTAAAATCTCTTTTAACTTGTCAGTTTGAGTTTCAGTACTATAAACCTTCACTTCAACCTACACTGACATAAAATTTTCTTAAGTGGTTGCCTTATCTTTCTATTGAAATATTTCTTGGTACTATTATGATAATAGTTATTATGACATTTGTCAAAAAATCAAGATGTACAATTTCCAAATATTTTTTTTCTTCACTGAAGCTAAAACCATTTCCAATGATTCCCATCAATCATATTATTTTCCTAGTAATAGCTTTCTAATCATTTCCCATGTCCCTTTGAATTCAATACAAGGATTCTACACATTCCTTGGCCCAACGATGTCAGATTTTTTCTTCTGTTATTTCTGTTTATACTCCTCACTTAAGCCAACTTTCCCTATTCCCTTCTCCTCTCAGCACCACTACCTCTCTCATGCCTTAGAATTTTTCTTAGTTTTATTTATGTAACCCCAAACAAAAGCTAGTATCTATTTTCCATCTAGGGACCTTAATTAGAACCTTTGGTGATCTATTTACTTCCTTCTTCAACCTCCAAGTCCAGTCAAGTCATAGTGATCCTATCTTAAGAATTTCTTTCTTTCTTTTTTTGAGTGCTAGGGATAAAACTAGGTGCCTTGAATGTGCCAGGCAAGCACTTTGCCATTGAGCCACATCCCCAATTCTCATAAGTATATTTCAGATAATCTCTTTGCATCTTCACTACTTCAGGACCACATTTTTTTTGGTTTGGTCTAATATTAAAGGTATCTCTTAAATTTTATCCCAAATTCTACACAATGCTTTCCTCTGAAAGTTCTCTGATATGCATTTGATGGTGTCATCCCGTTTCATAAGCTTTGAGAGCTTTCTGCATACATATACAGGTTTTTATTTCATACTGATGAATAAACATTTTATGTTACATTGATGATTATTCTATAGTTATAATAGTGCCATTTCTCCCCTGTAACAAGCACCAACATTTTTCATACATTTATAATTTTAAGAAACAAAATCTAAAACCTGTAGGGAATTTCCCACTTATCTATAATTTTATAAATTGTCTGAGATTAGGGATTATATATTATTCTTGTTTTCCCATAAACCTTATACATTTACTTAACTAAAATAGGGACTTTATAAACATAAATTGCACTGATTCTTATATGGAAGAATTAAGTAAGTTGGACTAGGATGGTCTACTAAATGGAATGATAATATCTTTATAATTCACATGAAAATCATGTAATTTTTTTCCATTTTAAGCTTTTCTCCTCATATTTGTTCTTTAAAATGAAATAAGTTGCCAGTATTCTTTCAGTTAGCAGATCACCACAATAAAGAGGAACCTGTAATGGATTTTAATCATGTGATTAAAAATCTTTTATTTATATTATGTGCATGTAGAATAATGTGGGAATATTTATGTAAAATATAGCCTTATTAGAACCATACATAAGTTTCATGGAATTATATCTTCTTTATAAGATTTAAAAAATTCTACAAGAGACAGATTGATAAATTATATATTTATTCCCCAAATCAGTTATTTGCCATCTGAACACCTTTTAAGGCTATTATTTTAATGCATTGAACATCATGTCACCTATGTAGCTGCATTTAGTGCTGGTCATCCCCATGTATCCTTAAACTTTTGAAGTGGCAAGTTTTGTTCCTAGAAAGTACCATTAAGTTAAAATACTTAACTTTCTCTTTCTGCTTCTTTTCTATGACACAGTGGTAAAATATTAGTCAGAAATATGTTGGATAAATGTTTCTCTTTTTACATATGTAGGGGACTTTAGGCAAATTGTTGAACATCCTTAAGCTTTAATCTGTTTACATATAAAAGAGAACTAACTATACATATATGTTCGTAGCTCATAGGAGTATTGGAAAGGTGAAATGATACAAGGCATGTGAATCTCTCCTTAGAGAGCCTGGCACATGTAAGCAAGTAATTAGAGTAAACTGATAATACTATATAATCCTGGTCCTAGTGTAAAGAAGGAAAGATTTAAGTGCTGAATTACTAATTTATAAACACTTAATAAATATTAAGAGTGTAAAACCAAGAGATTGGATGAATGGATTTGGGAGCTCATAGGGAAGAAGTAGCAGTGGATTTCCAGGTCTCCAGTATGGGCATATGATCAATGATGTGGGTAGTTTGGCTACACAGGCAATATATGGAGTTAAATATTAACTCCATATTAAAATATTTATATTTAAAGTGGAAATTTGTATTTAAGATTGCTCTGTTCCCTTTTTGGGGTATATCCTTTCTCCAGATCTCCACAGGGCTTGCTCATTTTCACCCTGTTCATCCCAGTATTTCTTAACAGGCTCTCCCTGTTTCCCTACATCTGAAGAACATCACCCTCTACATCAGTTAATCTATATCACCATTTAATTTTTTTAAATTACAGATTTATCACAATCTGTGCTTTTATTTCTTTACTTCTTTATGCAATGTACTTTGACCCAGAATATAAACTTTATGGAAGCAGGGACCTGGGCTGTTTTGTTTACTACTGCATTAATAGTGCTCAGTGCAATCTGTCTCTTAGAAAGAGGTAAGAAAATGTATTTTAAAAAATGACTGAAGGGGGCTGGGGTTGTGGCTCAGTGGTCTGAGGTGCTGGGTTTGATCCACACCACCACATAAAAATAAATAAATAAAATAAAGGTATTTTGTCCAACTACAACTAATTTTTTTTTAAATGAATGAAGGATCAAAACTAAGGTGAGAGCTGAGAATTAATTTCCCATTTGCTCTGTAGGAGTATATTTAGTTTTGATATTTATCTTACCTATTGAAGATTAATTTAATAAAAAGCTTTATGCCAGGATGTTATGAGCAACCAGATCCATCTGGGGAATTTTCCAATAATAATGGAGATATGTAATTTTCACTCAGTACCAAGATTTCACCATGAAAGGACAAAATTAATAAAAGACATTTTTGAGGATCAAGATCTCTAAATAGGTATACAGAAAAACTTATAGGTTTCTTCCAGTTTTCCTGATAATTCCTCAGCTACATATTATGGATATAGATTTGGAATAGTGTATTGGGTATTGTGGGCAATAGGGAATAGGCAATATGGAAAAGGTATAAACATTGGTAAAATATTTACTCATGCTTTTGGTTTGAAATGGCACTTTGCTCTTTTTTATCATGCTGGTGGACAACTCAAAATTAGAAATTTTTTTTTTTTAAATTTTGCAAGAGACAGATAGTTCTCTTCCTGATTTTATTCTGAGATTTCTGGATGGACCAGTAGTGTCAGCAGCAATCATGCTTTCTGAATTAAAAAGTAGGGAAACATAATCTGATAAATTTATTTATGTTATTCTGAGAACATAAAGACAGAACATTTTTGAAATGAAACAGTCCTAAATTGTCATGACACATAAGGTGACAATGAAATACTATCAATATAGGTAAGATGTTGTAAAACCATAGTAAGTAAGATGAATTCTTATTTAGGGACTTTCAGATGTTAGAGTTTTCCAGAAGAGGTGCCATTTGAACTCTGGAAATAGAAGTTTGCCAAGCAGAGTATTGGATATTCTAGGCAGAGAAAATTTCATGAACAAATACATGAATGTGTAAAAGTATATGACATTTTCAGGGAATGAATGATTTGCTGAAGATGTGTTGAGACAGTGACAAGAGATAAACAACATATAAAGATCAGATTTTAAAAGGACTTATATATAACTTAAAGAGCTTTGGCTTTAAACTGAAGATGTCTGTCAGACATTCAAGGCTTTTATAGTGAGATATGATCTTGGATCTATATTTTAGCCAAGATACGTCTGACAAAAGGTAATTTAGAATGGGATCTAGACATACTAAGGTGAATTATAATGTACTTGCAATGGGCTTGGAAAGGAATGATGATAGCCTGAATATAAGCAGTAATGATGGAGAGAAGGAAACACATGAGAGTTATTTAGAAGGGATAAATAACAGGGATAAATATATAAAGTAAGAATAGGGGGCTGAAGATGTAGCTCAGTGGCAGAGCGCTTGCCTCGCCTGTGTGAGGTACTGGGTTTAATCCTTAGCATCACATAAACATAAACAAATAAAATAAAGGCATGCTGTCCATCTACAACTACAAAAAATTGTTGAAAAAAAGAATAGGAAGGGTGAGAAGGAGAGGTAGGCAATGAGAATGAGTCCATGTGTAGAATAAAGAGCAAAACTGGCAGCAAGAGAGAGAGAAAACAAAATTTAGTTTGGAAAGGCTGAGTTGGCTTTCTAGGTGGAGATGTAAAACAGGCAGTTGGAAAAAAAATATGGGTTTGGGGAAAGCAGTTGGGACTAGAAATAGTGATCTTAGACTCATCTACAATGTAGGAGGTGTTATGATGTAGATATGAGGTGTTCCTCAAAAGCTCCTGTTTTAGTATAAGAATGATCAGAGATGAAATTATTGAATTGTTAGAGCTATAACCTAACAGTCTATTCTAGTTTGAATGGACAGACTGGGTGGTAAATGTAGGCAGGCGGGGATGGTGATTGTAGGAGGTGGGTCATTAGGGGCATGGCATATAAGGGAACATTTTTCCTGTGACCTCTTCCCCTCTCTGTCTGCTTCTTGACCCCACCATGAGCTGAGTAGCTTTCTTCCCATTGGTCTCTTCCCTGTAATGTGCTGCTTCATCTTGGATCCAGAGATGGCCCATCTCGGCCATCTATGGACCAAGATCTCTGAAATCATAAACTCTATACAAACTTTTCCTCTTCAAAGTTGTTCTTGTTGGGTATTTCCGGCACAGGGAGGCATAAGCTGACTAAAACAGGTGCAATAAGAATCACGGCAGTAGTTGAGATCACCTTGGGATTTATTCAGTAATAAAGAGTAAAGAATAAAGAGAAAAGAGTACAAAGGTAAGACCCCTAAGTAGTAGAAATGTTTAGGAAATGTAGAAGTCTGTGATAGTGTAAAATATGTGCATAAATTAATTGATTTCCTTTAAGAGGTGGAGCCTAATTTCCCTTTACTTGAGTGTTGGCTGGACCCAGTCAAGCTTATTTCTTTTTTTTAATATTTATTTTTTACTTTTAGGTGGACACATAATATATTTATTTCATTTTTATGTGGTGCTGAGGATCCAACCCAGTTCCTCACATGTGCTAGGCGAGCACTCTACTGCTGAGCCACAACCCCAGCCCAAGTCAAGCTTATTTCTAATAAATGAACTTACAGCAGAATTGACAATGTAAAATTTGAGAGAGTAGGTAATAAAATGTACTGAAGCTATCCCTCTCATCTACTGCTTGATCTGGCAGAAGCTATCTGCCATGTTGTGAAGACACTTTGGTAGTCTTTAAAGAGTTTCATGTGGTAAAGGTAGGCTTCTTCCAAATAGCCAAAGAGAAACTGAGACATCTTTAAAAAGCTAGAGAGGAACTGTAACTTTTGGGCATTATCCATGTGGGTGAACCACTGTGGCAGTGGATCTTCTAGCCCCTTTCAAGCCTTTGGATGATGGTACACCAACCAACATCTTGTCTGCAGCCTCATTTGAGAACCTGAGCCAGAATGCACCTGGGTTTCTGACCAACAGAATCTTTGAGATCATTAATGTTTGCTGTTTTCAGCCACTACATTTTAGGGTAATTTCTTACATAGTAAAAGACAACTAATACAGGAGGAGGAGGAAAAGGAGGGGGAGGAGGAGGAGGAGGAGGAGGAGGAGGAGGAGGAGGAGGAGGAGGAGGAGGAGGAGGAGGAGGAAAGATTTATCAGAGAGGTAGATGAGGAAACAAGGAAAGTTGTGTTAAGAAAAAACAAGCGGGTTGGGGATGTGACTCAAGCGGTAGTGCGCTTGCCTGGCATGTGCGGGACGCTAGGTTTGATACTCAGCACCACATAAAAATAAAATAAAGATGTTGTGTCCACCGAAAACTAAAAATAAATATTAAAAAAATTCTCTCTCTCTCTGAAAAAAAAAAGCAAGAAAGAAGAGCTTTTAGGAAGAGGGATGATGTCACATGCTTTAGGCAAAAGATAGTACAACTGAAAAAGCCCATTGGGTCTGTTTAGAAAGAAACAGATGATCCAAATAAGATTAAAGTTGACAGTGATGGAAACCATATGATAATGAGTAGAAAAATCAAGCAGTAAATATAAATGACTTATAGATCTTGGTGGGAAATGCAAGTAGATTGAGGGAATGTCAAAAGTAGGGAAAGATATGTTCAAGATGATGGAGAAACATGAAATGTGTTTAGAAATCAAGAGATCAAAGACAGCCTGGATGCAGAAACAGTAAATGAATTACTGATAAAGCACAATCAAGGTAATGCGGAAGATTAGATAGAAAACAGGTAGAAAAGTACAGGAAGCATTAGTCTAGTTGTTTTAGTCAGCTGCTTTGCTGCTGGGTTTAAAAGACCTAACCAGAACAATCTTAAAGGAGGAAAAGTTTAATTTGGGGCTTGTGGTTTAAGAGGTCTCAATCCATAGACAGCAGACGCCATTCCTCGGGCTCCCAGGTGAGGCTGATCATCATGGCACAAGAGTATGGCAGAGGGAAGCAGCTCACATGGTGATCAGAAAAAGAGAGACTCTACTGGCCAAATACAAAATGTATATACCACAAAGCCATATCTCCTACGCATCACTTCCTCCAGCCACACCCTACCAGCCTCAGGCTGCCACTCAGTTAATCCCATCAGG
This sequence comes from Callospermophilus lateralis, assembly GCF_048772815.1. Classification (NCBI taxonomy): domain Eukaryota; kingdom Metazoa; phylum Chordata; class Mammalia; order Rodentia; family Sciuridae; genus Callospermophilus; species Callospermophilus lateralis. The sequence goes on from NC_135313.1 coordinate 46,487,300, forward strand.
GGTTAGTTCACTGACTAGGTTAAAACTATAACCCAATCATTTCTCCTTCAAACCTTCTTGCATTGTCTCACATGTGAGATTTTGGAGGACACCTATCTACATCATAACTCTGGGAGATAACAGGAAATGGAATATGAACAGACACAAGTATTTGGAGGTAGACGTAACACAGGTGACTTTCTTTCAAGTGGTCATTTGCTAAAGGTGAGGGAACAGGCTGGATAAGCAGATAACTTAGAAACTCACTGAGAAGCATTCTGTGTTCCCTTTAGATCAATCTCTGATAAATCTTTGATTTATCTTTACATCATTCATTTTTTTTCTCTCCTCTGGTTCATCTACTGTCTAGAAAAAATCATGTTAATTAGTGTTTTTAATGCATTATATTCTTTCCTACATATTCTTGGAGAACAATTTTTCATTTTTTTAAAGGAATATCCTAACTTATTAGAGGAAGAAAATTTCCATCGCTTCACTGGGTGAAGGAAGAGGCATGTTGATTCACTGTTGAGTGCCTTATGAATGCTCTAGCCCAATCATCTGTGCAACTCTGACTCCTATTTATTACAGAAGACTAATGGCCTACTAAGTCACAGTTTATTATTCGATGTTCCTGAAAGTGTTTTTATAACCACCTATAATAAATTTGCAAGAAAATTGGAGGGAGAGTTGGGATATATTAATCAAATGTTGAGTGTAAACAAGAACCAAAGATACACAAAGCAAATGTTATCCTTCAGTACATGGTGTTCTTTTCACACTGTGAGGCAAAAGTAGCATCTATATATGTGAAAAGTCATTGTGTAAAGGTAAAATAAGTGGGGCAAATCTTATTTCATGGGCTTGATCAAATTATCAATTTTCTGTGGAAATGCAACAGATCCTTCAAATGAAACAAATTTTAGATTTAAAAAAAACAGAGAAGTTTTTCTACTACTTATATGCAAATGCAATGTGTAATTCATGTTTTACTGCCATATTCGAGGCTGAAAATCAGCACAAACTGTTTTTTAGCCAGCTGATTAGAAAGTGAGTTTTTAAATTGCTGTAATCTGAAAAGTAGTTTTAGTGACCATGTTGTGATAGAATTTCTTGGATAGCTACAACAGTTGTATAGTGGCTTAAATGTTTCCAGGTATTTTCACATGTCTTATCTAATGTAAACTCACAAAATAGCTGGTTTTGAAGATACAGTTAGGGTAATCTCTATTTTTCAAAAAAGAATACCGACATTTATATTAATTAATCAGAAACACTTATTAAGTAGAAGAGCCAGGACCCTCATCTTTCTTCGAAGTCCAGGTTTTTAAGATATTTAGCAGCACAAATTTTACTATTGTTTGGTTTTGAGTTTGACCCATATTTGTGGAGTTTCTTATTGAAACTGTACTTTTATTTGCCTTAGTGAAATTGTTCTTTCAAATGTAATAAAATTATAATTGTCAAATTTTTTATTTTGTATTTTCAAGTTAATTTAGAAAGTTATGCATCTCTGTTTGTAATGTTTTTCTTTAAAAAACCTACTTCTCATATACCATATTATCTTGATAGCCAATTTTTCTTATCAGATTTTAATATTTAAAAAAAACACTTCTACTAAGTAGAAACTATGATTCACTATTTTACCAACAAAATTAGGGAATATTTTTCCTTCTTAGTTGTATGACCAAACATCTTCATTACATGATTAAAGCAAGTCCTAAAATAATTATCTCCTTCCACAAGTTTTTTCAATAATCTGGTTTTTTTGGTCCAAAATTATCTTTGACAAACACTTAATGACCCTATACTTATTTATCAATCAAATACTTCCTTCCTTTATTTTACTTACATGTGTTTGAGTCTTTGATTTTCCTCATACATTTTTTCTCCAAAGAGGTCTTGTGCTTAATCACAGCTTAATCTAATAACTATATGTAGGTGGTTACATGATTATATACAGATTCCTTTGTCTAATTATAGTGGCTCCAACTGAATCAGTGTCACCTGCCAGATTTTTAACATGCTCAAACTTTATGATCTAGCTCAAATGGCAGTTGTTCAGTTGTTCAGAAGTCAGTTTTTTTTAATGGTCTCTCATAATTTTTCTCATATCTCTATTATAGATATTCTATTCTATTTATTTATTTCCCTTACTGATATACTCAATGGTTGGGGGGCCGTGTGCTCAATCACATCTGCTCCTTCTCTCCTTGTTATAGTGACTGTCAATAAGACAGTTGATGTACATTTATTGAATCAATGAATGTTGAGCAACTACTCCTTCTGTGTTAGTTCCCAGTGACAATGTAATGATATTTATTGAATCACTAATTAAAAACCCCTATCTCTTAATGTTACTCCAAAAGTCAAGTGGTGGTAAAAAGCTGCCTGTTCTTTCTTTCTGTCAGAAAGCTGGTCTTGGCTTACTGGACCTCTGGTTGCATTCAAGGAGTTGCCAAGGCTGTAATCTTCTCTAAAGACTCAACAAAATGAGGATCTGTTCTCAAACTCATGTAAGTGGTTGTTGAAAGGATTCAGGTTCTCATGGGCTATTGCACTGAGTGCCTGAGTTTTTCAAAGGTTATGGGATAGAGACCTGATTTACGTCACTGTGTAATTGGTCCCAAGTCAATGGGGCATACTACTGGGACAGTGATCTTGAATTTTTGAAAGTATAAAGTGATTGTGTGACTAAGTTTGAGAGTTGCTGTAACTGATAAGGCAAGATCCAGTGGGGAAGTTGATCCCTCAGCTGAGCAGGCCAGGTGTCTGTCTTCATGAGGAAAAACAAATAAGCAAACAAACAAAACCAACAAAACTTCCCAAACAACAACAACAAAACCAGAAAGTATTTGGGACTGTTTGCCTTTTTCTTAGAGGCGGAATCAGTTTTCATTACACAGGGGTCTTAGTTCATTCCTGCTGTTATAAAAAGAAATACCACAGTCTGGGAAATTTATAAATAATAGAAATTTATTTTGTACAGTTCTGGAGGGTGGGAAGTTTAGGATCAAGGTATCAGCACAGAAATTTTAGAAACAAGTTATTTGGCAAGGGCTCACTCTGTCCAAGATGGAGCCTCGTTGCTATGTCCTTGCATAAAGAAGGGAAAAAGTGGGTAACTACTGTGTCCTCACATCATGCAGAAGATGAAAGAAGTAGTTCTTTGAAGCCTCTTTTATAAGGGCAGTATCCCATTCATGAGGGTGGATCCCAAATTTCTGAATCACTTATTAAAGACCCCCATCTCTTAACACATACTTACAACAGATGTAACAACATACTTATGTGCTATTGTCATTCTTTTTCCAACTGTATGTTCAGTGAATCTTGATGAGCTTGAAATCAACTACAATGGGACTATTAAAAGTTTAAGTCCTATAACCTAGGGTTCCTTCTCCCTCTCTTGCACACTAGAGAGTTAGTTGGTTCATACTACTAACACATCACTGATATATATATATATATATATATTTTTTTTTTTTTAAGCCTTAGAGATTTACTCTTGTTACGTTTTTATCTCCCCTTTAATACTAGCAGGACATTTGTCGTTTCTTATTATAAGAGGAGTGTGTATAAAAGTAGATGTTGCTTAAAAATAGCTTTATTTTTGGCTCTTATTTTCTGGAGATACCTGAGATTTGGGAGAATATTCAGAAGAGGGGAGAGATCATTTCTTTGATGAGTAAATGATAGAAGAGAAATTCCCCAAGACTCAAGACTTGAGGTTCACAAACCATAAGAAAGGTGGTGATCCTATCTTGTTCTCTGGCAGTACCTTCAGGAACCACAAGATATTTAAGTGAATTTGCTATGTGTTTTGCTTAAAGAGGTTGGTCCCAAGCCAATGGGACTCCTAACTTTGAGAAATATTCTTGTACTTAGGTTTGACATGGGATGATCAGAGTTGTCTCCTTTAGGGGCCAAGTGTCTTTAGATATCAAAGGAGAATATGTTCAAGAAAGATGAGGAGGATGCTTGGTAAAGATCCAAAGTTGAATTTCCTGCTGTTCCTGTGATGGGAGCTTAGAGGTAAAATTAATTTGGTTTAAACAAAATAAAGAAATTTGACATTTCTGTACATCTGTTCGTAGTAAAAACTCCAGTATAATTGTTCTTCTGTATCCAAGGTGTAATTGATTTTAGACTCCCATCAAAATGCAGGTGCTGAAATTCCTTATATAAAATTGAAGAGTTTTGGCATATCACCCATGTACATCTTGTTTAAGGAATAATGACAAGAAAAAAAGTCTGTACATGTTTAGTGCAGACACATTTCTTTTTAAAAATATTTTCTACTATTGGCCGATTGAATCCATGATGCAAAACCTGGATACAGAGGTCAACTGTATATTTCTACTATATTTGTGATATACTTCAGAGATCATTAATTAAAATCAGCCTTATGCAATTTTTAGGACTGGTAAGTCTGAAATTTGCAGATAGGCTGGGAGGCTAGGAGCTCAAGCAAGAGTTGATATTGCAATATTGAGCCAGAATTCCTTCTTCTTTGGGAAACTTTAGTTTTGCTTTGTAATCTTTTATTCTTAAAATTATTTGCATATTTTGTTTTGTCCTCATGGACAAAATAAAAAGGGTACCAAAATTTTCATTGGAATAAAAAGGGAGAACAAAAATATCAGGTACTTTTCTAGTACCAATTTCTATATATTAAAATTCCTTAAAAACAGATTAATTCTTAGATATAAGCATTCATGTTTTTTCTTCTTTGATATTATAGAATCTGTTGTCAGTTTTCATTTGCAATGTATCTGATTTATTCCCATTTCTAGAAAACACTACAAATTGTTGATATTGAAAAGATTCCTATCAATCAGAAAAAATTCTTGTATGTAAGCAGATATTTAATTATATTTGGAATGAAACTGTAAGTAAAATTATAGAATTAATTGATACTACAAAGGGGATATAAATATATTACTTATGATGACTTTATTTCTATAGCACTCCCAAGGTCCTTTTGTTCTTCATAATAAGGCAAAAATAAAAGTTTAATCAATAGGAATAAGCTTGGTTCTAAGATAAGAGTTAACCTTGGATTTGAATGATTCTATTGATTTGGCTTTATGAACCTGAGACAGGATTGCATCTAAGGATTGGGTGTACTTTAGTTTAAAATGAGTGCTTCTTAAGTTGTTGGCAAATAGACTGGAATTGCCAATAAACTTGGCTGAGACAAATTCAGACAATAGCTAAGCTCCTACAGAGATAATAACTCAGATATATATAGGAGTCACAAAATGTTCACTTAAAAATATTTCTACAACATCAAATTCACCTACAGGAAACACAGTTTCGGCAACGTCTTCTTAAATATTTGCCAAAGTTCTGGCTCTGAAACCTTAATTTTTAACTTGAGGAACTGTGGGTCAGGATTGATGATACATTTTGGGAATTCAGAAGATCAGAGCCTTTGATCCTGAGTGAATTTCTAGATTTTCAGCAATTCTTGTTATAGGTCTCAGAGTAGGTATATGAGGTCATGGGGATTCTTAACATCCTTCCATTTGCCCTGGTTTTCTTTAACTAGAAACTGCTTGTTTCTTTACCATTAGAAATTAGTTGATTTTAGGACTGGGTTGTAGCTGAATGGCAAAGCATGTGTTTAGCATCTGCAAGGCCTTGGGTTCAATTTCCATCACATACACACAAAAATACACACACACACACACACACGTGTGTGTGTGTGTGTGTGTGTGTGTGTATATATATATATGTATGTATATATATATATATATATATATATATGTATGTATATATATGTATGAAGTTTATTGACCTTAAGTGCCCAAACATTCTTGAATAAGAAGAAAAAAACAAGCTATATCACTGCTTTAAGAGATATCTGGGTTGAGGCTATTATAAAATTCACATTCCACAGCTGTAGTGAGAAGTTTATTTTAGACTTTGTATAATTTTCTTGTATTTAGTTGTTTCCATTATATTTGTTATGATAAAGTGCATGCTGCAATAAAGTTATAAGAACATAAGCCAGGCAAAATGATACACACCACTAATCCAAGAGACTTGGGAAGCTGATGCAGAAGGACTGCAAATTTGAGGCCAGCCTCAGCAACTTAGTGAGTCCCTTTCTTAAAAAGTGAAAAAGGCTGGTATATAGTTTAGTTATAGAGCATCCCTGGGTTCAATCCAGAAACACCACAACAAAAGTTATAAGAAAGCATATGTTATCATGGTTTTTATTTTCATTGCCAATTTTTTCTCTTCTGTTTGTTTTATTTGTTCTAATTAGTTATACATGACAGTAGAATTCATTTTGACATATCATATATAACTGGAGTATAACTTCTCATTTGTCTGGTTGTACATGACGTAGAGTTACAAAGATCACGTAACCATATGCACATAGGGTAATAATGTCCAATTCATTCTGTCATTATTCCTATACCCATACCCCACCCCTCTTTTCACTTTCCTCTGTCTAGTCTGAATTACTTCTATTCTCCCTCACCCCTTATTGTGAATCATCATCTGCATATCAGAGAAAGCATTTGGCTTTTGGTTCTTGGTGATTAACTTATTTTGTTTAGCAAAATATTCTCCAGTTCCATCAATTTTCTAGCAAATGCCATAATTTCATTCTTCTTTAAGGCTAAGAAATATTCTATTGTGTATATATATATATATATATATACCACAGTTTCTTTATCCATTTATCTGTTGAAGGGCACGTAGGTTGGTTCCATAGTTTTCATAATCACTGCTGATTTTGAATTCTCAGGATGAATATTTCTTAGGAAAACAAAGAAAAAACCCTCAGTGAATATTGGTAGTATCATATTGCAAAAATGTAAAGTTAAAAATAACCCACTGAAAGGAACAGTGTATTATTTTTCTATTGTTATGTAACAAATTATCACAGATGTAACAGTTTAAAACAGCACACATTACTTCTCTGTTTCTGTGGATCAGTAATCCAGGCACAGTTTAGCTGGATCCCCTGCTCAGGGTGTTACAAGACTACAGTGAAACTGTTGGACAGATCTGCAGCCTCACATGAGGCTTGACTCTTTTCAAACTTCTTGGTTGTTGTTTTAGCCAAATTTTAAAGTATCTTGTTGCTTTAACCAAAGTACTATGGTCTTCTGATCCTGCCTGCCAGTTCTTGCCATAAGGCTGTCTCTACAACAAAGTAGTTTGCTTCTTGTAGGCCAACAGAAGAGTGTCTGTTGCTACTTTGGATCTCTTTTAAGGGCTTATCTGATCACATCAGGCCTTACACAGCAGTCTTCAACTTTGATAAACTCAAAGTCAACTAATTAGAGATCTCAATTTGTTCAGTAAAATTCCTTCTCCTTTGCCATATAATACAACCTAACCAAGGGGAATGAATGATAGCCCATCATACTCCCAGGTCCTGCTATACTCACAGGGAGGGGGGTCATTCAAGAGCATGGATCATTGGGAGTCATTTAAAAATTCTGTATACCATATGCTAATTTAAAATTAAATATATTTTTCCTATTTTCAAAAATGAGCTAAGAAATTTTGTAATAATTTTATAATATTTAAGCCCCATGTGCTGGCACAGAACTATGCTACTGAAATATAATGCAAGCCATGATTATGAACCAGAGATATAACTAAAAATTTTTGAAGCCACATAGGAAAAAGTTAAATAGAAACAGGTGAAATTAATATATTTTATGTAACCAGTACATCCGGTATGTTATCATTTAAACATGTAATCAATAGAAAATATTATCAATGAGATAGTAATGCTATTATTATTTATTTTTTCATGCTAAGTCTTTGAATACCATGACTCCCTTTGGGCTGCTACATTAGAGCGCTTCCTAACCACAGTATGGGCCATCATGTGTCTTTTCTGAAGTGTCCACCAGGTGTCACAATGACATTAAAGCTCTAAGCCAGCAGCACTAACAAATTTCTTCCTCTTGGTGACAAAAGTTCAGATTTGTCTTTGTAGTCACGTATTTTTTATTTTCTGTGTATTTGGAAATTTCACTTACAGTTTTTGCTTAGGTAATTGAGAAATCAAGCAATGTGTAATTTACTGCTTAAATTTGAATTGAAAATGATTTTGTACTTCAGACTCAGTATTCCTTCTTTTCTGTAATCCTAGATTTTCTGCCTGGTCAGAGAGCAAATAATTAGAAATTACATGCACACTTAATAGTTAACAACATAGCAACAATTATTTTAAAGTCAGATCATTTCAAATTCCCAAGGAATTTTCACAACCTCAGAAGCAATTAAATGTTGTTCTTTTTACTTTCTCAAATGGTTTAATAGAACACATTAAAAATAGAAATCCAAAGTTTTTAAAAGTGACAAAATGTTCTTTTACAAAATTGCACAACATTACTGAAGTCTACTAATTGCCAGGAGAGGTTTGTACTTCTCACACATGCAGTGAGACCCAAAGGGATTATGATGTTTGAGCTTATTCACACATATTATTACTTTGAAAAGCCAACTTATGTAAGAATTTTAATTTGGTTATGTGCAGGTTGTTATAAGATTTCCTTCTTAACTAAGAGAAAAAAATGCTTTTGTTTTAACACTGTAGATTTAATTTTTGTAGTCGTTTCCTTTAAATATCTCCTGGTAATACTGCATATATTTAGAGACTTGAGTTTTCTCTAATACTTCCTCCTTTACTTTTAGAAAAATTGTTAATTTCCAAAATATTATAAAGTATGTACAGATGCCATATGGAAGCAAAAATAAATGAAGGGAAGTCGAAATGTGAATTTTTATCATTAACTTCCATAAAATATGTGTAGCTTACCTGTTTTTTTAGTTTTACACCAATGACTGAGCCTTTTCTTTCTCTTGTTAGTTTTCAATTATAAGATATCCATAAAATAAAAAGACACTTAATTTTAATGAGAAGTTATAATTATTTCTGAAGCATTCTTATCATCAATTAGCTTCAGAAGAACAATGTTGGCTTTGGCATATTAGCTCCTATGTTAGAGAAAGAAGTGACCAGGGTTGTAGCACTAACTATACTAAAGGCCATTTTGCAGAGGTATGAATGTATCTTAAATTAAAGACATAAAGAATAAAATTAGGGTAATGTCTACAATTTTTAATTTTTGGCTTCCAATTTCCCTAAACGTTTTTAAAAAACACATCCAAGAAGGGCTGGGGCTGTTGCTCAGTGCCAGAGTGCTTGCCTAGCATGCATGAGGCACTGAGTTTGATCCTCAGCACCACATAAAAATAAGAAACAAATAAGATAAAGGCATTCTGCCTATCTAAAAAAGGAAAAAAAAAAGATATTCAAGAAATACCACCCACATAAAATTTTTTATAAACTATATTTCTAGTGAAATAATCAAGTACATGCAAGTATGTTTTTACTGCTCAATTATTAACTGCTTTTCTAATTTCTTTTGTGAAGAAATTTTAGAATGGATAGTTGAAGTCTTAATTTGTTTGTTCTTTTTGGGAGTACAATGCTCAGACAGTCCAAGAGATGGCAGTCAACACCTTTTGTAAAATAAATGATGTATGTTGACACTTCATCAAGTAATTCTAATGTGGTTTCTTTATTTTAATAACATCAGCACTGAATCGAGCATTAAAAGAATGAAAATTGTTGAAATTCTAAATGTGAATATCTCTGTTTAAGTGTGCTTTAAAGAGAATACTCAGATTATTTTACAAGGTAAACTGAACAGGTTTTCTCTCCCTGAAGCTTTCAGTGCAATGCATTCTGCCAGAATATTAACCTAGAATTACCTATAAAGCAGGAAGAATAAAGGACAAATTGTAAGATTAATGACTATTTCATAGGTATTAAAAATAAAACATATAAAATACAAATAATATCTTTTAGAAAGCATGCCAGAACTGATTGTCGAGGGTTTTGAATATCATACTTCCTTGTTTGTAACAGTCATAATTAAAGTTAGCTCATTTTTTGTGATAGGTAGAAGACATTCTTCATGATATAAGAAAAGAGTACTAAATACAGTGAAATTTTTATTTAACCATTTGTTTTAAGTGAATATTTTAAATTCTGAATGTATTACTTTGCATAATATTAAGCTGTTTAATTATGGGATTTTATAGGGCAAAGGAAGCTATTGACATGTTTTAAATCACTATTATGGTTTGAATCTTAAATGTCACCCAAAGCCTTGTATATGGAAAGCTTGGTTGCTAGCTTATAGTGCTATTGGGAGGTGGTGCAACTGTTAGGGATGGGGCCTAGTGAGGAAAGCCAGGTCATTGAGGGTATGCCCTTCAAGAGGATATAGAGAACCAAACCCCTCTCTCTCTCTCTCTCTCTCTCTCTCTCTCTCTCTCTCTTTGCTTTCTAGCCACCATGAGGTAAGCAACTTTGCTAACTCTCCTGTTCTCCATCATGATGCTCTCTGCCTTGCCATGATCCTGGAGCAATGGTGCCAAGTGACCTCTGAAATTGTGAGCCAAATGAACCTTTCTTCCTCTGAGTTGTCTATCTTTGGTATTTTGTCACAGGAACAGAAATCTGACTAACATAGTCCTGTAATCAATTATAGTAATGGAGATTGGAAATTCAGCTTCCTTAAATTCCAAACTTCAAACATCATCAGTGTGTTAGTTTTGCAATGCTGTACAACAGATTATAGTAAACTTTATTGTTTAAAAATAAAAATTACCCATTTATTCACAGTTCTGTAGGTCTAAAGTCTGGCCAAGGCCCATCAGGGTTTTCAGCTCCTGGTCTCACAAGGTTAAGATGAAAGTGTTGTCTTGGCTATGTTCTCATCTGAAGCTCTGGTTGTTGTGGTATGATTGTATTCTTTGTGGACATAGGACTGAAGTTCCTATTTCCTTGCTTACAGTCATGCAGTCTGTTCTACACTTCTGGAGGCCACCACATCCCTTGCCATGTGTTTCCTTGTGTACTAAAAGCCAACCATAGAAAATTTCTCTCCTATTTAATCTCTCTTGCACTTTGAATTTCTTTTGCCAGAAAAGGTTTAGTTTCTTTAATGGGATTACCTGATTTGGCCAGACTTGCTGAGGATACCCTCCTGATTTTAAGATCAACTGATTTGGGACCTTAATTACATTTGAAAAATGCTTTTACATTAGTACCTTGTTATGGTTTGGATATGAGGTATCCACCTAAAGCTTCTGTGTTAATGTTGGAATGTTCAGAAGTAAAAGATTGGATTTTGAGAGCTGTAACATAATCAATTCTTTTTAGCTGACTGGGTGGTAACTGTAGGCTGGTGGGGTGTGGCTGGAAGAGGTGGGTCACTGGGGACATGTCCTGGAAGGCTTCATCTTCCCTGAAGCCCCTTCTCCCTTCCTCTTTCTCTGCTTCCTGGCTGCCATCAATGGAGCAGTGCTCTTCTGTCACACCCTTCTGCCATGATGTACTGACTCACCTTTGGCCTAGGGCAGTGGAATTGGCCCACCATGGACTAGATTTCTGAATTGTGAAGCAAAACAAATTTTCCTTTTTTAAGTTGTTCTTGTTGGGTATTTTGGTCACAGCAATGCAAAGACACACCTAGATTAGCGTTTGACTCAATAACTGAAAGAAGCCTGTATGTATAATCAGGGACTGAAAATCTTAGAATTCTGCCTACCACAACCAGATTGTATTTATTATGCTTATAAATATTATCTTACCAGAAAATACATAGAGCCTTTTATATTAGAGTGATTAATTCACTGCTAGAGAAGCCTTTAATTTTTAGGTGCTAGTGTAGCACTTATTTCCTAAGTAAATTTGTTCTTACAGATAATTAACTGAGGAAAAGACTGGTAACAAATAAGGTTATCTGTAATGACCCAAAGAAATAACATAAATCAGAGAACTTGGGCTTTGAGGTCCCACATTTTACAGATAGCCAACTTGTAAAACCTTTTTTTGTACCACCTCTGCTCTACTGAGAATCTATATTAAAAACAGCAGCAGCAACAGAAATTTCCCGAGCACCTTTATTCTGTTGCCCAATTTGGGAAAAATGGCCCAGAGAAATAAATGGTCTAAGACCCGTGTTTCCAGAGGCACAGCTTCAGCTAAGACTTTGTTTTCTAGACATTTCTGTCTCATTCCCTTTATACTGCCTCCCATGTCTGGCATCCCATCAGTGGAACAAGATAAGGGAAACTCCAACCTAAACATTTACAAAGATCACTGTAAATTGATATAGAGGGCTGGCAAACTGTCACAACCACCTATCATGGGTGTATTTTAACTGGAGACTTTCTGAACTAGGTTTCTGTATTAGCTATCTGTCTACACACAAATGCTATGAAAAAATTCACAAAGGCCCAATGACATAAAAATCACACATATTTTTTGCTCATGAATGTGGCGGGTAGGCTGGTCTGTTCTGTTTAATGCCAGCTGGGCTCATTCATGGATCTGTGATCAGTAGGTAGATCTGCTGTGGACTGGTCGATCTATACTGGATTTGTTTGAGGTGACTCAGCTCTATTTCTTACTTTCTTAATCTCTAGCAGTCTATTCCAGGCTTTTCTCATGATGATTACAGGGTTCCAAAAGAGTTCACAGGAACTCTTGAAGTTTAGGCTTATAACTCATATATTACAGTTATCAGTAAAATATATTGCATATTCTACCACATGCTAATTGGCCAAAGCTTTAAAGAAGAGGCAAACAGACTCTGTTGCTTCATGAGAACTGCTGTCATGCTGTTTTACAAAGGTTATAGATAGAGGATTCAGAGAGAATTGAACAATTAAGATGGTGGTGTTCTTTTCAGTCAATCTACTACAAATATCCTGTATTATATATCCTAATGTATAAATATCATGTATTTGCCTGCCTTTTTGTTTTTTCAAAGACTGACTTTCAACTTGCCCAAATAGTCAGGCTTTTCATACTGTTAGGATTCAGCTATCTTGAATCTCAGTCTTTTTCTTTTGAACTGTTTGGAAACCAGAGATATTTATTATAATATTGGAAAAATGTAAAAAACCTCAAATTTACTTTTTAAAACTTATAATGAAACATATACATAATTAAAACATGACTAAGCTAAAACATAGTCTTTCTCACTGTCAGTCTTGTTTCTCAGAGGGAACCAATTTTTAGTAATTTATATTTTCATTTTTTTTGAGAGTTTTCCTTTTATTGTTATGTTTATTCTATTTTTCCATTTATCAACCTTAGATTTTATGATTTTTGCTGTGAGGACTCAATATTAGATTCATGGCATTCCTCCTTTCCCCTTTATTCCCTCTTAGTTGAATTGTTTTGTCTTTGTAGCTATTTTATACCTTTAACATATCATACTTGATTAATATTATTAAAAGGGGAATACTGACATAACCTCACCAAAGTATTTTATAGTTTGCATTATTAATATTTTGCTGTTTTCTATATGTTAATTAAATTATTATAATCATTTAATTTGATCCTTATAAAAATTCTAGGAGATATGTTTGACTTAGTTTTATAGATAAGAAAAACAGGATCAGAGATGTCAAATAACTTTCTTATGGTCATCCTAGGAGTAAGTGGTAGAATACTAGCTAAAGTCTCTGAATGTAATATCAAGATGTAATATTATTCTGAATATACCACTCTTCATTACCACCATCTCTGCGTCTTTAAAAAACCAAAGCTTGTAAAAGCAGATTTTCTGATAAATTCTTACCACATTTTGCTCACAATCTCATCTCTCAAAAGGTCAAGAAAGACTAAGGGGAATTGCTATTCTGTGGTTAATTCTAAATAAGAAAGAAAGAATTGACTGATGATGTGGAACTGATGTGCAGCTTGAGAGAAATGTCTATGGGCTGCTGAGCATAGTCAAATATATATAGTAGATTTTTGGAAAATAAAAAAACTTGAAAAAAGGATAGGTACGAAACTACAGTTGAAGTCATAAATGGAAATGTGACTCAGGATGGCTAGGAAGTTTGGAAGTAAAGGTGGAATGTACAATGCATTCTACTGATAATGAATAGGGAGCTCTAATGGAAGAAACCAATGTGAATAAATTCTGAAGGGAGACTTTAAAGTTGACATATAAAAGATAGGAAGAAAATAAATACAAAAAGTGGCATGGGCCCATAAATGTGATGGATAACTAAAGTTTACAATGCATTAACCTTTGCAAATGTGCTATAAATAATTAAAAATGACATTAAAACTTATTTTGAAGCAAGAAAAAAATATGAATGATAAAAGAGTGGGTTTGCTGTTTGGAGCAGTTGGTCTCCTGTTAGCAGATGTTAGGAAAAAGCCTGAGTACTCAATGGATATTCTGTTCCTACTTTAGCAAATAAAAGGGATTGGCATTCAAATTATGAAGTAAACAGGAGAGGGAATTGAATTCCAACATTGGTAAGAAGAAATAATTGTCATTTCAATGAATTCATCTCCTTGGGCTGGCTGAATCATATTTTAAAATGTAAATAGTACCTTGAATATGTGATTATTGAACTGTAGGAGACTTTTGTGGAATACTGAAGAATAAGAAGCAACAAAAGATTAGAGATGAACAACTTTTATTTTAATATAAGCACCTAAAGATAAACAATTTTAATTTTCAGGAGGGGAAAAATGAATTTGTGATGTGATGTCCTGCGCCATTTTCCTCCAGATATTACAGTATGATAAATGGATTTTAAGCAAGGGTCCTGTCAATCAAGTTATGTGCCAAAATCAATTTGTGCCAGAATATCCTCTCTTTTGTTCTCCTCTCCACCCTTTACTATCCATATTGAAAAAGAATGTTCCATGATGCAAAAGTGCATCGTGTGGTGTACAAAAGGATCCTGACAATGTTGAACTGGTCTCTCCAATTCTGAAAAAGCAGCAGTCGGATAATAACTGTAAGGTTTTGATTATGTGCAAACACATGATAACAATAATCATCTACAAGTTTAATTTGGATGTACCCTAATGATCACACATTCTAATTATGGAGTCTTTTCAGAGGAAAGTATTTAACAATCACTTAATGATATTTCTGTTTTTGTCTCATGTTGATTTATTTATTCAGCAGAACTTTATTAAATTCCCTTACTAAGTGCCAGGCTATGCTAGATACCGGGCACACAGAGATAAAGAGAGGCTCAAACTTTGAAGGTTCAATATCTAATGATAATTGTAATATAGTAGTATAAATAATTGTTATGGTTTAGATATGAGGTGTGCCCCTAAAGCTCATGTGTTAGGCAATGCAAGATATTTTAGGTGAGATGATTAGATTATGATATTTTAACCTAATCAGTATATTAATTCTCTGATAAGGATTAAGGAGGTGGTAAATACAGGCAGGTGGAATGTGATTGGAGGAGATAGGTCATTGAGTATGTGACTTTGAGATTTATGTTTTGTCTCTTATGAGGAGAGGTCCTTCCTCTCTCTGCTTCCTGTTGTGATGTCCTGCGAATTTTCCTTCACCACACCCTTCTGCCATGATGTTCTGCCTCACCTTGAGCCTCAAAGAATGGAGCCAGCCTTCTGTGGACCAAGACCTCTAAAACCATGAGTGCCAAATAAACTTTTCCTCTAAAATTGTTCTCCTCAGATCTTTTGATTACAGTAGCAAAAAAGCTGACTATATGACTAATATGTGTTGATCAAAATAATTTTAACAAGTATTATATTTACACAGTGAAATGTAAATATAGAAGAAATAGTTAATCTTGCCTTGATAATTTAGGGATTTTAGAAAATAAAATTTCAAAAGTTCGGCAAAAAAGATAGGCATTTCACCATATGGGAATGTTTCATTGTCTTAAAGCAAAATGATAACTCAGAGAATCAGCCTGTGAAAAGTCAAGCTTGAGATAAAATTGTGTTCTTCAGTATTGACAAATGGTTGTATTGCTAAAAAATGACAAGCATGTGAAGGGTGATGGGGAACGGGAGTGGTGGCTGGAAAGCAGGTACCAGCCCAAAAGAACACCTGACAGTAAGCATGTTAAAGAGTTGTTGGGTTGGAGAAATAGTGATGTTAAATTAAGGTAGGTCTATAGGTTTTGAGGACAAATCAGCAGAATATTCTTTATACTGAGGAAATAAAGAGATGTTGAAGAATTTTAAGTAGAGGAAAATGTTTTTTGATTTCTTTTACAGAAACATAGCAGAAAAGAGGTTGGATTAGAGGGGGCCAAGATGGGAGGTAAGGGGGCTACTAAACTTTTATAAGAGAAGATTTGAACTAAAGCAATGAATGAAGAATAAAGAAAGGGGAGAGATCAATTGAGTTTGGAAAATCCAGTGGTATTATTAACAATTGGAAGTGATATATAATGGGGAAGGAGGAATCCAACATAAATACTTTTCTTGCTCAGGTCAGAAGATGGTTGTACTAAACACCTACCTGGTTATGTGTCTTGCTGTAAAGAAAATGAGAATCTTATTTTTGGTATAAATTTATCGTGAAAATATTGAATGTGAGGTATTTGTGTGAAACCCAAAGAGGAGTGTTCAATACTGGAAAATACAAGTCTGGAACTGAATATGCACTTGGGAATCAGCATCACATAAGTAAGTGGTTACTGAAACTTGAGACATTCCATTCCCTAAAGCCTGTGGAAGGCTATAAAAATCAAAGTTAGGATCAAGGTGAGTGTGTTCATGTGTTTGATGATGATATTCTAAAGCCCAGTGTAATGGTTTTAAATATATGTATTGCAATTTGAATCTGTGCCTCTTCTTTTTTGATGTAAAGCTATTACTTCAAATAGTAAAAAAAAAGTCAATTTGAAAAAAAATCTAAAAGTAAATGGTGTATTATTCCTTTTAAAATATGTTTTATAATTAGAAAAGTAAACTCTAAAACAAAATTTCTGGGTAAATGTTATATACTCTTTTGTTCCTTAATGAAATATATTTATATGCTATTTTAGCCAATAAAGTCTTAATATGTGAATTTTATAAGGCATAAAATAGCAAGAGCACTATTTCAAATTATTTTTTCATAATATGTAATATAGTAGTATAAACAATTGTTATGGTTTAGATATTTTATGTAATGAATAACCTGATGTTAAATACTATAACTAGCAGACACCTGAATTTCATTTTTAAAGATCCCTGTGTCCTACAGACTGGGTTAAATGCATTTTTTTCCAGCTTCCATACAATCTAGAATATCATTTATCATAGTATTTGTATTATTAATTTGAAAACCTCTCTTTACATGTCTATCACCAAATACCTCCCTAACTGACCTCACCAAACACCACTCTGGACTATGAAACATTCTGGAAGGGTAGCTTTCAAACCTTTTGATCACAAATATAGTTAAGAAATGCATATTGTATCATTTCATGTGAGGTATGCATACAATGGAGTTAAATTTCAAGAAATAATGTTTATAATTATTGTATATAGGGTACTGTAGTATTTTCCATTTAGTTCCATGCCATTGTATCCTTTTCATTCCATTCCTTTAGAAATGGTGCAATCCAAGATATTGATCTATCAAATCTCTAATTGTCACACACACACACACACACACACACACACACACACACACTGTACTAAGGCATGTCTCCCTGATGCTTAGTTTAGAATCCAGTATGATTTGTTGAAAATAGATCTATGGAATATTTTTTGGGTAGTATTGCAGAGGTAAATGCTAATAGAGAAAAAATGCTGCTTCCACTGTGATCATAGGATTTTCTAAATTCCCATTTTAAGAAGGACCGTACGCCATGAGCCATGAATTGGGTTAAAAATAAAAGGCTGAAAACCTCATTGCATTGCATTACTGTAATCCTACTAATACCAGTGTGACTTATCCACGTGCAGCCAGGGGTAACATACTGACAAATTCTCAATTAACACAAGCATTTCGGAGCTTCTAGTAGGCAGCCCTAGTGTATTAAAAGCTTTATCACCATCAACATGGAAGTAGCATAGAAGCTAAATTATGAGCTCATAAAAGGAAGCACAAGCCTTTATTTGATATTACTTACATGTGAGAAAAATTCATGCTTAAATGATCGTACAGATATAAACTGATTAATTGAGAGAAAATAGTTCTTTTTAAAATGAATAACAAAGTCTTTTAAAAACTGAAGCAATATTAATAAACATAAAAAGGTAGTACTTGTATAAGAAAGTTAGTACTTTATAGTGTTTTTATGTACTTGAGTGTACAGATAGGTAAACAAGTAAAACAAAAATTTGTTGTCAATTTCATAATACTGATGCTTATATTTATATAAATTTTTTTTTCTGGCCATTTCCCTTGCTTTCTTCTCAATTTCACAGCTACAATTCTAAATTTTAACTTATTTCGGTCAAGCTTTGTCTAAACTACAGGACCGAGAATGATTTGCTTCAGTTACTAATCATTGCATTATTGTCCATTTCAAAGGATACTTTAGTATTTCATATTTCTTGCCAAATTTATTTCATCTGATATTGTGATCAATTTTGAATGTTTTTTGTTCCTTGACTTCTTTGAGGCCTTTTCTAGTTTTCTTTCCATGTTTTACTGGCATCTCCTCATTTTTTTCTCTATTTTCATCTTCAATTTTTATGTCAACTCTTATTTCCTGCGAAATATCAACCACTTCAATTATACTCAGATGACTTTTAAATCTGTATCAGCAGCCCAAATATCTCTTCAGAAATATAGATTCATATATTTATTAAAGTAAACTACTTTCTAAGTATACTTCCTAACTAGGTGCCTGGGATACCATAGAATTCTAGAAAAAAAGAATTCTGAAAAAAGCATTATTTGTTTCTCCTTATCCCTTTCTCCAATGTAACGAAATCTCCTTTTTTTCTATATTTACATTAGTTATTTTTATAGATTTTCCCCTTTCACCTACCCCATCTAATTATTTAAGACAAATTTTCTAAATATTAAATATTTCTTGAGTGTTCCTACATCTTTATCTCCATACTGTCTTTATCAACTATTGTGGCCAGGAAATCAGAAACCGTTACCTAGGTGGAATATATTTAATACAGAGAATCATACACAACACTCTTGGAAGTCTGAGAAAGGAAAAGATTAGAAGAAAGTATTTCTGGTATTCAGGAAATCTAGAAATGCAGGAATTACAGGGAAATGGACACCAATCATCTCGACTTGCTGCAGTCCCAAAGTGAGTCATAAATCTCTGTCCTCATTGCAGTACTTGCTCCATTTTGAACACTCCCTGAAACTTTGTGGATCAATTCCAAAACATTCAGAGGCTGTACCTCTGTCTGAGGCTATTAACTGACTACAGGGGCACACTGCATGTGGGGAAAGACAGAAATGTCTGGAAAATGCCCAGGAGCAACACTAAACCACTGAGGGTCCAAACCACAGCAGACTCCTTACCTTCAGAGGGACAGTTCTGAAAGGTGTTCTGTATCTTTCTGCAGTGGATCTCCAGTGGGACTGAGCCACTGGAGATGTATCCACATGTCATTGGCTTTTTTCCCTTAGTTACTTCTCCAATCTCTTGCCTCTGGATCAACTCTAAAATATGTTACTTGCATTCAAATTCTTGCTCATGGTCTAAACACACGTTTTATGTGTTGTTTTTGGAGATAACGATACTTTTCTTTCTCTTCAACCTTCTACATTTTATGTAAGTGCTTCTCTTTGGCAGAATTTAAGCTAGAAAATTACTGGCAGAGGTCTCTGAGAAATGTAGTGTTCAGGCTCTTAAACCTTGTTGTAGGGGGATATAGTTGTTTAGAAAGGCAAGGATATTTTGAATATCTTTGATCACATATTCAGCATATTATTAACTTATATTTTAAAATCTACTAAGTATTATATTCACATGGTCTTTGAGACTATGTATTATTCTACTGAGTGTAAGCACATACTACCTAGCACGGTTCACATCCTCCAAGTTTAAATTATACACACTTAGACAATAATAACTATATCATGCAGCAAAATGTACCTATCTCTTATACATAATAGGCACTCACATCTACTCAAAAAGGATAAACACAATGCATTTCTTGGTTGTTAATTTATCTTCCAATTTTACAATCTCATCAAGATGCTCTGCAAACTAAAAACTAATTTGAAACACTCCATTTTGCTAGGCGTTAATCCTTAAAAAGGCTAATAAAATATTGCTCATTGTCTCCTTAATCCAATCTTCCGTTCTCTTCACACTACTCTCTTTCTCACTGTCGACTCGGGCCACATAGGCAATAGTTGACTCTCTTGTTTTCCCCAAATGTACTCCACCACAGGCATTATATATACTCTTGCAAATGTTGCAAATAAATGTAAGAATGTATTTTCTAATTAACTATATTTATCTTTCATGTATTAGTTCAAGGCCATTTCTTTAGGAGGCCTCCTCTGACCTTGAGCTTATGCCCAAGTATATTACAATTTATGTGCGTAACACTCATGGGTATAAATATATTCATAAAATCTACATACATGGATATATAAGCATATATACTTTTGTTTCCTATTTCTTTGTGATTGATTGCTTCACTAAGTTTCTCTTGTTAGAATGTATGTGGCTTGAGGGCATGATTCATTTATATTTGTAATTTTTGCCCACTATTATGTCACCCAACTCCTAATATAGTGCTTAACACATGTAAGACTCTCAAAATGAATATGTTTAAGGAATTTAGGCAAAGAATTATTTATGAAACATTCTGTAAGGATTATTGAAATTTGCACAAACTTTAAATATATCTCTCACAATAATTATTATTTAATTATTATTAAATCTTATATTCTTTGAAATCTCCCTCTGCCCCCTTCAAGCAATGCTTGTTAGTTGTAATTCTCAATAATTCTAGGAAGGACACTTTTACCATTCATCATCTCTTAGTTGTGATTTATAAATTACTACTATTGATTTTAAATTATAAATCACTATTTTAATGTCCAATGATAGACCAATTTTGGGTTGTTCATTTAATCCAATAATACACAGCTATGCCTACTTGTATCAGCAAGAATTTTTACCTATCATTTTACAATAAGTAGATTTTAACATACAAATTGATTGTAGTTTAAAATGAGTCATTAATAGCTTTCTTGTTAATACATGAAACTCCCTATGTTTGCTTGTGTCAGGTAGATTGGCTGTGGATCATTACCCCATGGAATTGATCTCACTCAGACTGTTTGAGAGCTATTTCACTTTGAGGGTTTAAGTTGCATTTTACTCATCTTCGTGTTTCTAAAACATGGAACAAAGCTGGGCTTTACTAGCAAGATTGTATCTCAAAGATTTGTCTAAGTTTATGGATCAGTGCACAGAATGATTTGGTTCAAGTAGCTTTCATATTTTCTGCTGAAAGAGCAATTGAGAATGCAAAGGCCATGCACCACCAGGTGGATATACTTGAGTGGATAAACTCCAAATTTCCATACTTTCTTATTGAAAGGACCTTTAGTTTGGTGATCAATGTAGTATCAATATGGTAATAATGGAGGCAAAAGACTGTGGGTGGGGGCTGTGCCAGATTACCTAGGGGAATGGCCAGGCCAATATTCAAAAGTGTACCTACTCCCTTATAGGGCAATGCTTAGCATCCAAGTTCTATTATTTGGATCTGTAGGCCAGGCCGTAACATATCATAAGAAGAAAGGGATATGTAAGTAAATGTAATGAATTCAAGCATGTTTGGTTCTTTATTCTATAATCTAGAATTTATTTTCTGTACTTTTACTGGTAAACATACAAAATGCAGCCATGCATTGGTTGATAACAGGGATGCATTCTGGGAAAAGCATCATTAGTCAAATTTGCTATAATTCTAACATCACAGAGTATGCTTACACAAACGTAATGGAATAGCCTACTACCTACCTAGACTATATGGTATTTTCCATATATATTATGCAATCCATTGATGACCAAGACATATAGTACATGACTGTGTAAAGTATACATGTAATAGTGTATGTCAGATGTATGCATATGTAATAGTTTTGTGTTTATGCTTTTTAGAAAGGCATGTCTTGTATGTATTAGTAGCTAATACATACCTTCTCACTGGGGAGATACATAATTGAATGGCTTTGAGTACATGTCATTCTGATTAATTAGAATTATACCTTTGACTACATCTCAGTTGATTGAAATTTGATGTAATTGTAAAGTTACACATGTTTATGCTTTCCTTAAAACCCATAGAAGATATAGTTCATGTGTTTGAAAAGATTCAGGCAGTTTTTCATATAATTTAAATGATTAGATAAAGGACACTTCAGAAACCCCTAATGAAGACGTGCTATAATTTCAGCCTGATGCTGAATTGAAAATATAATCCTGTATTGGTAGGAAAGTTGTACTGAATCTTTTTTTTAAAGATTTATTTTAATTAAATTTTTTTTAGTTGTAGTTGGACACAATGCCTTTATTTCACTTATTTATTTTTTATGTGGTGCAGAGAATGGGGCGAATGCTCTACCGCTAAGCCACAATCCCAGCCTCTGTACTGAATCTTAATGCAAATTTTCTTTGCTAATAAAATGTCATGTAGGTCAAATTTTTTTTTGGTTTTTGATTTTTTAAAACTGTTATTTTGTATTTTGAATGCAGTCCTCTTTATCTATGGGGAGACACATTGTAAGACTCCTAGTGGGTGCCTGAAACCAAGGATTTTATTGAATTTTCTGTATGCTTGTTTTTTCCTAGACATACATACCTATGATAAAATTTAAGTTTTAAGTTAGGCATGATAAGAGATTACCAACAATATCCATTATTAAAAATAGAACAATCACAACAATATACTGTAATAAAAGTTATGTGAATGTGGTCCCTCACTTTCTCGAAATATTTTATTGTACTGTGGATCTTAGCCACCTTAGCATACATTTTCTTTTTCTTTACATATTGTCAAGAACTTTCACTTTTTAACTTAAAGGAAGCACTTTATAGCTTCTGGTTGGCATATCTGAATTACCAGCATCACTATTCCTACACTTTGGGGCCATCATTAAATAAAACAAGACTAACATGTGTACAAGCACTGTGATACCATGGCAGTCAATCTGATAACTGAGACAACTGCTCGGTGACTAATTGGTGAGTGGTGTGTATGGCATGCAGAAAGGGATGATTTATGTTCCAGGCTGGACAAGGCAGGACAGCCTGAATCATCACCTTAATTCAGAATGGCGCACAATTTAAAATTTATGAATTATTTCTGGAATTTTTCATTTAGTCTTTTTGGGCAACCATTGACCATGCATAACTAAAACCATAAAAATGGAACTTCAAATGGTGGGAAGGGCTGCTGTATTCTATGTTTTTCTCATGGAATATAAGAAAGCTGAGCAAGATGTAAAGTTGATTTTTCTCTCTAGATCAAACTTTAAGGCTTAGTGCATAAAATGATGAAAACTGACATTTATTGCTACCCTCTGTTGCCTTACATATATGGTCTAGTCTACAAGTGGAAATGAATATTCTCAGTAGCCTTTTATTAACTCTTTCTTTTAAAAAATGCCTACTGAAAAAGATACCTGAGTAGTCGCTGTAAACAGACTTTTATATTTGAGCCTCCATAAGGTAGAGAAAACATGGGAGAATATCTTTGCAATTTTGGAGTCAAAGAATTCTTGGGCAAGACACAAAGCACAAACTATAGAAGGATAACATCATAAATTAGACTTCTGGAAAATTAAAAACTGCTCATCAAAAAGACACCATTAAGAGAATGAATAGGAACTCAGGGATTTGAGAAAACATTAAGTAACACACACATCTAAAAAAAGGATATTTTTTTTACCAAAGTATTTAAAAAATTCTTAAAATGTAATAGTTTTTATATAAAGGTCTATGATCCTTCTCAAATTAATTTTGGGGTATTGTGAGAGATACATTTAAAGTTTGGTTTTTTTCCCCACATGGATGTTCAGATGTTCCAATACCTTTGTCAAAATGACTTTCCTTCCCAATTGAACTACTTTGCTATCTTTGTAAAAATTGACCATATAACAGTATCTATTTCTGGACTCTCAATTCTATTCCACTGATCTATTTGACTATCCTTAAGCCCACACTACAAGTTTCTTGATTCCTATAACTTTTATAGTTAGTTTTGAAACCAGGTAATGATAATACTTCAGCTTTGTTCTTATTTTCAAGATGATTTTGGCTATTATGGGTCCTTTGCATTCTCATGTATACTTTACAAAGCACAGCTTCAGTTTATCAGTGAAAAGGAGACTGCTGTGCTCTGCTTGGGCTCTAGGTCTTTGTGCAGTGGTTTGGAAGGTGCCTCAGATTAGATCCCAGGTAATTATTGGACTTGCCTCATGGGTTCCCTTTCTTCCATAGATTACAGTTCTGTGCTACCTGTTTTCAAATGCCTAACATCTGATGATTCCTACATTTTGTCTCATTTTAAAATTGCCTAAAGTAGGATAGTTAATCCAACTCCCTTTATACAATCATGGTTATAAACAGAAATCTTTCATGGAAATTTAAACTAGAATTGTATACAGAAGGTAGTACACTATTATATAGATAATGTGATTGTTCTTATATTTAAATTAGGATGTATAGAACTTTTGACTAGAATATAATATGTCAATATGAAATGCTATTCAAGACAGAAATTCAAAAAAGTCAGAATTTTTGGTTGAGTAATGAATATTGTTTTGCATGATCAGAATTTTCCCTTTGCTGGCCATTTGGATAGGTCAATTTGAATGATTTCTTTGGAATTTGTTTCACTAATTAGTTAGAGATCATCTATTTCTTCTTTTGGAAAACTTTAGAAATGAGTGTGGTATTTTGTTGAAAAGTCTATTTTGAATCTGCTTTACATGGATGCTCCATTTTTTTTTTGTGTGTGTTTACCATCAACAACAGGAGGCCACTACTTAATGATTTTGCCACTTTGAGTATTTAGTGGGTGGGCCAGCTGGATTACAGTTTGTATTTTACTTTTGCAAATATGGGGGGAAAATCTACTTGGAACAGAAATTTAATTACATCATTTGGAGCTATGAAATTAGACATTCCCTACACATCATTTAAAAATTTTTAATTTAAAACAGAAGTATGTAGAATATTCTGTGACTATTGAAGTATTTATGACTTCATTTTTATCAATACACAGAATATTTAATGGGTTTAGACATATACACAAGTTTACAAATACATATACACAGGAAATTATGATGAACTATTCAATATTAAGTTGGTTAAAATGGTGAATTATTTGATTTGGGTATGGTTTAAAAATGTATTGTTTGAAATATCTGGACATGGTAGTGTATGCCTGTAATACAGGGACTCAGGAGTCAGAGGTAGGAGGATGGCAAGTTTGAGGCCAGCCTCAGCAATTTAGGGAGGCCCAAGTAACGTATCAGAGATCCTGTCTCAAAATAAAAAATAAAAAGGGGTGGGGATGTAGCTCAGTGGCTCAGTGGTAAACTGCTCCTGGGCTTAATTTCAAGTACCAAAAAAAAAAAAAAAGAAAAGAAAAGAAAGTATTGTTTGGTGCTCCTAAAGACACTACAGTATAGTCTATAGAGGAAAAGAGGGAAATGATAAAACTTCAATATGTAAGAATAACTAAACAGAAAGCTGTATATCTAGTTATAAGAAAATCCAGAGCTTTGTATGGGCCACAGATTATTATCTTGATTTATATGTAGAATATTAAGCAGTTGATTTTACAGAAGTACAGAGTGGAACAGTGGTCACTAGAGGTTAGGAATAGTGGGAATGTGGGTAGAGTGAGGATGGGTAAGGCATAACCAATACATTACGTAGGATGAATGAGTTCTAATATTCTGCAGCATAACTGAATGTAGTTCACAAAATTTCGTGTGTATTTTATAAAGAACTAAAAGGAAGTAGTTCAAAGTTTCCCAACACAAAGAAACAGTAATAGTTAAAGGAGTTGGGTATACTAATCGCCCTTTATTTGATCATTACATGTGTATTAAATTATCACTCTACACCATAAATGCATAGTTATTAAATGAAAAATACATTATCTCGGGATTCTGGTGATCATTTTATTCTTCACATGATTTTTTTTTTTGTGTGGTAAATATGGAGTCTATGTAAGGGGATTAAGACATTAACCCTTTCTCTCCCTGCCCCAACTTCCATCTTCTGTTAAACACTATTGAAAGCTGTTTTTGTATTGTACGCGTATACAATTTTGTGTTCCTTGTGTCCAAGAGAATGTGAAGTAGGGGAGAGAGAAACAATGTGTTTAGAAGACAATTTAAAAATCTTAACAAATATTGAAACCAAAATAATAGGACCTTATGACTTGTAAATTCTCTCAATGTAATGGTCAAGGAAGAAATGAAAAAGAGTAGGGATTGTACATTCAAACTTTAATTAATTGATTAAAAATACATTGATTGATTTTCTATTATGTCTCATTTAGTGTGCCAGTGGTCTGGGAATAAAAGATGACTAAGATGGGATTCCTTCTTTAGGAAGGTCATATTCTGACAGAGGAGGTAAAAACACATCCAGTCAAGTATAACACAATGTAGTTCATTATGCTCTAAATCTCTGCCATTAGTATATTTAACATATTGAGGGAATATAGATGAGTGAACAACTAATTATTCCAAGGAAAGCATCTGTGAAGATGTAGTATTTGTCCTTAACATTGTAAAACAGTCTTTCCAGGAAGAGAGATGCTGAAAATTCAGCTCATGTGCAGGACTGAAGAGAACATAGGCAGAAGGTGTACATTGAGTCATTTGAAGGCTTGCTTGGGGCTGGAGGACCCTCTATCTAGATGGCTCACTCCTGTGGCTGACAAGTTGATTCTGCAAATGGCAGGAGGCCTCAGTTCTTCACCTCCAGGACCTGTATCTAGGGCTATTTGAGTCCCCAACTCATGGCAAAACCTGCTTCCCCCACAGTGATGTGCTGTAAGAGAAAGTCTTTTGTTTCCTGGCCTCAGAAGTCACATCTGTGATTTCTACAATATTCTATTCATTTCCCATTTCAGTTATATCTTTTGTGAAAGTGAAATATATAGGGGTTTGAATTTCAGGGCTGAGTTTCACTGGGGGTGGTCCTGGAGCCTGTCTCCCACATCTTTATCATGGATGTGCCCATCTGTTTCTTTGTATGAGTGTTCTATAGTACTATGGTAAAGGCAGGGATTGCTGCTCTCAATAGCAACTACTCTTACCACACTGGCTATTCACACATGCATAATAGATGCTTCTATAACTTGCAGCAAACGAGAAAGGTGCAGTGAATTCAGCTATTGTTCAAACTTCAGGTAACGGAGAGAATGGAATTGGCTATATTATTGCTGCAAAACTTGTTAACCTGTATAGCAGTGGAAATGGGCAGTGGGAGAGAGGTTAAGTATCATCCAAATAAAGCATGTCATTCTGATCTTCCTTGAGGGACCTCTTGGTTATATCTCTGGGTTAAGAATTTGAATTGGTACAAAGGGCAACTTCTCATGGCAAAGGGCATGATAAAAGTATGAGTCAAGGCCTTTAGAAAGAGTATGTGTCTATGCTTCTGTCTGAAGTATTTAAAATACTCTTCTCAAGCGTTTTAATAATTTAAAATTCAGATAACAAGTACGATAGTGTTCTCTCTTCTTTTGCTCTCCTAACATGTACATATTATCTATTTTAAGATTATTTGGAGATAATTTATGCTCCTATATTCTCATTTAAAAATATCTCATGGACACTGAATCATTTTGACAGTGAAGTGACAAAATCAATTTTAAAAATATGTATTTTCAAGTGTGAAATAGAACCCTTGTTCTAGTGATATTTCACAATAGTTACATGCAAACCTAACTGAATGATCGAGGTCATGACATCCCACAATAAAAATATTAATAGGCTTTTTGCCACATTGAAATATGAGTTGTCCAGATGCTTTCAGGCATAATTGTGATGATGTTGGGATCTTATTTTAAATTGGCAAAGTACTGCAATTATTTCTTAAGCCAGCAATATTTAATTGATTTGAGGATTATTTCTATGTTTGATATTTGGATAAGATTGACAAATACCACTTGTCCAGAATAACATTTTAATGCAAATTTCCTATGACAGAATGTTCTGCAATGCCAAATGTTGCTTTTAATAATTTTCCACAAGAGAGCATAATTATGATATTTTCATCAGGAAAATTGTTTTACATTTTTTATTAAAGTTGGTTTGCTTTCATCAATGTAGTTAAAAAATGGACTTTATTGACATATTGTAAAATTATTTCACTGTTTGGTGTTTCTACAGAGAAATTACCAAATAAACATTCAGAATATGCATATACAACTTTTTCAAAAAATACAGATGCCATCATGAGAATCACAACTTTTCATTAAGAATAGATCTGTTTCTGAGGTCTTGGAAAGAGTTGGGGTGAAGATATGGAAACATGAGTTCTAGTCCTAAATCAATTGTCTGTTAATGCTATCTTGAGTAAATCACTTAATATCTTTTTTTTAGTTACATACTATATACCTTGGGGTTAATAAAATCTACTTGATAAGCTTATTGTGAAGATTATATGAGTTAATGTTTGAAATAATTCTAGTATAGAGCCTAGAAATATTAGTGCTTAATAAATATTTATTTTTATTTCTAAACTATCTTTATTCTTGCCTCCCAGTAGTAAAGGTCTTAGACAATGGGTAAATTCACAATAATATGTTATAACAAGAAAAATATTCTGTATAATTGTGTGCCAAGTTTTTTTTAGTTACCCAGCTAATTTTGCCAACAAATATAGTTCTGTTTGAATAAAAGTTGATCCTTTGTGACATATTGAACAATTTTATTACAAGAATTTCTTAAAGGTGAAGGATATACTAATTAACCTGGTATGATCATTATACAATGTACTCATGTATTGAAATGGCACACTGTACCCCATAAGTATGAAGAATTATTGTGTATCAATTAAAAATAAAAAGCATATTTTAAAATTTTGTAGAAGCTGGGCACAGTGGTGCATGCTTGTAATCCCAGTGGCTCTGAAGGCTGAGGTAGAAGAATTGCGAATTCAAAGCCAGCTTCAGCAAAAGCAAGGTGTTAAGCATCTAAGTGATACCCTGTTTCTAAATAAAATATAAAATAGGGCTGGAGATGTGGCCCAGTGTTTGAGTGCCCCTGAGTTCAATTCCTGGTAACGCCCGAAATAAAAATTTTTGTAGAAGAAAATTTAATGGCATGAAATGATATTAATGATATGTTTTTAAATGGAAAAAATAGATTACAACATAGTATATGAGAAATAATCTACTTTTAGAAATATTTTAAAACACATATGCAAAGTCAGGTATTCATATGTAGTCCATAGACAGCAAGTTCCATTTCTCAGTGTCAAGATGAAGCAAGATAGCATGGTGGAAGGGTGTGGCAGAGTGAAGCTCTTAGGACATCACACATGGAGTCAGAGAGAAAGAGAGAAGGAGAGGGAGAGGGAGAGAAAGAAGAGGGAAAGGGGAGGAGAGAGAGAGAGAGAGAGAGAGAGCGCGAGCGCGTGCCAGTGCTTTGTTCAATCAGAACAAAATATATACCCCAAAGGCAGGCCCCCTGGGATCCAATTCCTCCAGCCACATCCTACCTGCTTAGGTTACCAATCAGGTAATCCCTATCAGGGATAAAGCACTGTTTAATTTAAGGTTCTCATAACCCAATCATTTCACCTCTGAACTTTCTTGCATTGTCTCACCATGAATTTGAGGGGACATCTAATATCTAAATCATAACATTCTTCATTCCAGCTCCCTTATGCTGAGAATGGAAACTGAGAACTTCTCCTGGTCCCTGGCTAAATCCAATGAAACTGGAATTGTAAAATAGCCTAGTCTAGCGCAGCTTGGCTATGCTATATAAATATATCTCCTGGTTTTAGTTCCTATAAATTGTAAAGTTGCTGTAGTACAAATGGAGGCAGATTAACTGTCTCCCCAGTTTTGGACAAATTGTAATTAAATACATTTTTCCTTTTTATTTCTTTTGTTTCTTTTCTCTTTTTTGGGGGGTGGGGGGGATACCAGGGATTGGAATCAGGGGTACTCAATCACTGAGCCACATCCCCAGAACATCTTTGTATTTTATTTAGAGAGAGGGTCTCACTGAGCTGCTTAGTGCCTCACTTTTGCTGGAGCTGGCTTTGAACTCAAGATCCTCCTGCCTCAGCTTCAGGAGCCGCTGGTTATATTCTTTTATTTCTGATGTGGGCAGAGGACTGGATACAGTCTGCTGGAATCCCAGCTAGGCCTGTACTAGCATGGCATGGTACAGAACAGAGACTGGAAAGATATCCAGTAAAATATTAATAGTTATGAAAGGGAATACTTATTTTAAAGAAAACTCTCATAAAACACCAAACTTAAAAATTGAAAGGGTCCAAATAGTGGGCATCGTTACAGTGATAATAGTAGGTCTGACTGCCTTTATATGGGACGTGAAATTCATAATTATCTTCAGTTCTCAGCAGTCCTCATTGTCCTAGTGCCCTGTTTCCCTCCTTTACATTACTTGAGTGGCTGCCGTAAATTATTTTTTTGTTGTCTGTGATTTCAAGCATCAGAACAAGCCTCCATTGTGTGGATTTACTATTTGGCAAGATAATTTTCCTCTCCTAAGTTATGAATGGAATGTAGATATTGCCTACTAGAGAGACATAAGAAAAACTCAAATACTTGTTTATCCACTATTTGCAAAGGCTCAAAGAAACAGCAGCAGCAACAAAAATAATACCTGCTTATGCCCAAGCAGAAAAGAGCAGAACAAATCAACTTTGACCTAAATAGAGGAAATAATCTTCTCTCTTTTTAACTTCAGAATGATAGCATACTTCCTAAAGCCTTTCCATAAATAGCATTATTTTCAACATGACCAATTTCCAAAAAACCTGTGCTTTTATAAATCAGGAATCTTGAAAAGTCTTAGAAATCAGCAGTTTCAATGTCAGGTTCTCTGAAAACTCATAGAATTCTGTTGAATTCCTGCTGTCAGCTGCAGGGATTGTACCCTCAATGGCAAGCCAGTTTTTTCTTTATATGTTTTCCTTTCCTTCAACCTGAAAAAACATTTGTGCATCAAATGCTTTGATTTCTTATTACAATTGCCATTATACATTTAAAGAAACTGTTATAATATCTGATTAAATTTAACCTAAAATTCAGTTTCATTTTTTGTTTTGCAAAAATCCGACTACAGAAATACAGTCCATATTTACCCAAGTTTAGATATTCCATAATTATAGGGTATCCCAATAAGATGATTTTAGGCATTCTATTCCATCTTCCAGCATGCACCAGGATTTATTTTTATGCTTATTTGATTGTGCTTGCTTTTGTCCTTTTGTTCTTTTTATGTTGTTTTTTTCTTCAAATGAGTAAGAAGATGGAATCTGAATAATAAAATGAGGGGAATCCCAGTGCTTCACTAAAATAAAGGACATTCTACTCACTCAAAAACAAATCTTCATGATTTGGGATCAAACAGGGAGGACAGGGTTGAAACATGCTGACAAGTTATCTAATCACCAGAGTTATGAAACAGCAGGTCCCAGAACAGATCTAGAGATTCATTTATGTTGACACTCTTAGCTCACTGGGGAGAAAGTGACTGTTGGTTGTTTCACTTCGTTACTTTTGTAAAAGGTCTGATTTTTCATGTGTAGAACTCAGGAATCATTCCAAGGTTTTCCTGGCTGCAAAGCATTATATCATCACCCTGGTATCATGTGACCCACCTTCAACCAAACTATTTCTGTTTTCCATTTGTGTGATGTTTAACTCAAGATATTTCAGGTTTTCTTTATCCCATTAAGAAACAATATTCATATATAAGCAGGAAAAAAATTCTAATCCTTCATTTACTCAAAAGCCACATATTGAACATTGAACATTAAAGCAGGCACTGGAATGCAAAGACTAATAAAATATGATCCTTACACAACTAAATGTGCAAGGTGAGAAGTTTTGAGGATGATGAATAAATTAATATGAGCTAAAAAAGAGCCCTCATATCATTGGGGGTAGTGCTTCTCAACCTTGGTTATACACTAGAATCACTTAGGGATGGACTGAAATTCCCTAATTCAAGCTGTGTGCAACACCAGTTGAGTCTGAATTTCTTAGGGTGAGCTGAGGCTTTGTTTTTATTTTTAAAGTTTTATTTTTGACATATTTATATATTTTTTATATTTTTATTTTTTAAAGCTTTTCAAGTGGTTACAATGTATGCCCAAATTTGAGAGCCACAGGTCTTTATATTTGAATAGGTATGCAGAAGAGTTAAGACTTGAGTTTTTATCTTGAAGTGTGAAGAAGCAGAAGGGATTGTTATATTAGGAAGAAAGGACATGTTTTGAACTGGTAAGGGATCATGAAACTAGATCATAGATTAGTGACTAACTCACAAGATATTCAGCATGGCAGAAGGAAAGGTAGAGAACAGAATGTTACAAGACTCTAGGAAAGATAAGTTAGAAAACTAAATATCGAGGACTTTGATTTATTTTCTATTGAAAGGATTGTCAACTGAGCACAGGAAAGAGGAAGTGAGATTTAAATAGCACAGAAGAATGGAGATACAAGACTAGGAATGGGTAGCCAAGAAGAAAGGAATAAATCAGGATGGATAGGTTAGTACCCTGTGGAAGGAGCCAGTACTCAAATTATTAAAAGCAGATGAATTGATTGGAGAAAGGGGTGAACATATTTTGATTAATCTGTCAGGCTTGATATTCAGTATTGGAACCAGACTTAGAATTATTGTTTGTAGGGAATCATTACCTTTGGGGACCTTCTTATCATGTATCAGAAGGGATAGTTCCTAGGAAGTTGGTGGAAGGATCTAAATAAGGAGGTACATATCCTCTGTTAACTGGCTTGAGGGATCAGGGGTCAAATATTTTAAGCATGGAGAATTCTGGGGTTGAAGGGGTAGATAGTAAGTTTTTACTTGATGCTTACTTTAATATCCAGGGGTCAAACTGCCCCATTCCCACAGCTCTCCACTCTTTCCTAGTCTACTTCTCCTCTCTTCTCCTACATACCAGTCTGAGTATGGGAGGGAACCTACACCTGTTTCTAAACCCCATTTGGAGAGGAAACTTATGACATGGTGTTGATTGAACAAGCCTTTTCTGACTCAGGGAGTGGGTATAGCTGAGACTAAAGGAAACAAGCTATCATTACCCAAGATTGGAAGCATGCGGAGAACTGACAACGACAAATTCTCACCAACTCACCTACTTCTCCTACAGGAGTCCAAAATGAGACCCCTGGCTTGCAAAGAGCATTGCTCTTGCATGGGGTATACTTAGGGGGCCTGGAACAGAGATAATCAGCCACAGAGAGCTATAGTCTACATCCTCAGTTTCATTTGCTTGGAACTTAATGGGCTGACTTAACTGATTAACCTAGACCAGCATTGATAAACACACCAACTCTGAGAAAATGAGCACTTTCTTTTCTGGGTACTAGCAAATCCCAAACCTTCCTATATCTGTAATCTTGTACCCTGCCTTGCCATTTATTAAAAGAGTCAACTCTTTTTAAAAGAGTAACAGCTCCATCTGCATATTGGATCCCACCCTGTTCAAAGATTTTGAATGTACCATTCTCTGATTTACCAGCAATTGCCCCATCCCTAATGGACCACTGCCAACAACATATCAACATATTTTCTATCTTTAAAATAACTCTCTCTGACTTCACGTCCTCCCTCCAGGTGCTGCTCTTTTTTTTCTTATCCTCTTTATCTTAGTTCATTTTTCACCTCTATGTCTTTCTAACCTCCTTCAGGAAAGATTGTCTCTATTTTGCTTTTTCCACTTCATACCTCAACTTTGTCTTAAACACACTTCAATCGAACTTTCGGTTTCTCTGTCTCCCTAGAATCATTCTTATTAAGGTTATTAAAAGCTTTTGAATTTCCAAACTCCATGGACAATTGCCCATTCTCATCTTACCTGACTTTATCAGCATCATTGGACAACAATTAGTCCCCTATCTTCCACACTATCTTCCTTTACCCCAGGATGTTCTTCCCTTCTCTTAGTTTCACCTCACTAGTCATAGCCTCCTTGCTTTCATTTTTTCTTCTTTGCCTCTTTATTACCCCTTATTGCTTCTCTAGGTCTATTCATTCACCAGGTTGCCTCATCCAGTACCAAGAGTTTGATTTTTTTTATCATTGCATTGATGTATTTATATCTCCAGTCTTTCTGAAAGGCTCTAGTCTCATTTATCAAACTGTCTTATTCAAAATTTACACTTGGCATTCAATTAGATAAGACTTGGGGTTCAATTAGATATTATACCTCAAACAGAAATGCTTCACCCAAACATATTGAGTTGCCAATGTTCTCCTATCTCAGAGGTTCCATCACAATTCTTTTAATTGATAGGATTTATGAGATTTTATTTTTGGCCAGATCATTGGCCTGAGCTTTTTGTTACTCTTTGTCTTGATGACCTGCTGTTTGAGCCAAACACTCTCCTTGCTGCTTGTTAAGTTGGCAGACGCACTCCTGCCTCAGGACCTTTGCCTTGCTCCTCCCATTCCCTGGAATGTATTTTCTTGGATATTCATGTGACTCCCTCTTTTATTACATCCAGGTTCTTCTCAAGTGTCATATCTCCCAGCTCACCTTAAAAGAAAAAGCTCTTCTACATAATTCTCAATTCTATTTATTTCATTTTTCTTTGAAAAACCTATCATTGCCTAACACTATGTTATTTGTCTACCATTATTATAATTTTTTAAAAGTAGAAGAACATCTCTAAATGGGCAGGGGCTGTTATCTGTATTGTTCCTAGATCTAGTATCAGCATTTAGAACAGTGCTTAGCTTACAGAAAGAACTCGGTCACTATTTTGCTAACTGACTGATCAAAAGAATATATCGTTTCTGAAATCACATTTTCTTATCTAAGAATAAATCGTTTTGTGTGAGAATTATGTGTTAGTTCTTGATCATTAGATAGATTTTTAACTGTAATATGAGAAAGCTACTATTTTTAGGCTTATACCTAAAGTCATATTTGATATACCCTCTTAGGAAAACTTCCAAGCAATGTGGCAAATTATTTTTTTAATCTTATTCTAATAATTAATCTGGTATTTGAAATCAACTAGGAACATTCATTTCTCTTTGTTTTCCCAGAGTTTGACTTTGTAATATACCCAACAGTTCTTCTCCTCCCTCTTCTATTTTCTACCAACCTTTCATCATAATAATGATACATAAAATATGAAGGAGGGAGTGGGAACAATTAGTTACACTCTGGTGACACATTCCATGTTCTACATCAATGAATAGATTTTAAATGGAACATAAGATGAGCTGTATTTCTGCAAAACTGACTAATATGTTGAGTTAACCTAGGGAAAATGATTCAGTACACAATTCTAAAGGTTAACTGACAAAACAAATGGTTGAAATGTTTTTTTTTTTTAATTTTTCACATTAAGTTGTCATTTTTAGAACCAATGCTATACATAATAAAATTCTGAATTTGCAGGCTTATCTTTTTTCATGAAAATCTAAAAACAGAGTCATTTATTCCTACAATTGTAAGCATAAATTGCCTTGTCATAAAATTTGTCAGTGATCAAAAATCACTAATTTTTTTTCTTTGAGTAAGTTCTCTTGCATCAACAGCTTTTGAGAAATGTATCAATTTTCCCACTATGACAACTAGGAAAAGATACAGAAAGAACTAAAAGCACAAAAGTGAATAAAACTTCTTAGAATATGGTAAACATATTTAAAACCAAATATCAGAGCAGGGATTGTAGCTATATATGTAACCCCCCCCCCCCCCAAACCAACAACTTATTATTTTATGTTTACATTTCTATATTTTATATTTTCAGATAAAGCATATTTTTATTTCTAAATTAAACATTAGACACTGTATAAGGTAATATCTGATTGATTTCATCTATCAGCTTAACTGGGAGGTATTAGGGAATGCCAGACTGATATATAACATCTAATCAAAGGAAAAGCACCCAATTGCCTATTTCAATGGCTCGTGTGATAATAAATCCTCAGCCCATGCTAAATTTCTTCAATGTTTCTAAGCAACAGTAGTTCTCCAGTGACTTCATTATGATCTTGTTAATGTGTGTTTTTTCTCAAGGGTAGTTTGATAAGCAAATTATAAGTATTATGAACACTGGAATTACGGGGAAAAATCCCAAATATCATATTATTTTGATATTATAAATAGTTCTATGCATAACAACAAAGTAGATGAGGTTTACAATAATATCTATGGCTTGGGGGCTTTTTTGGTCTAGTGATTCATGAGTCTTCTAACCTTAAGTGGGGGACATATTTGTAATTTACTTCATTTCTTATAATTCATTTTAAGCTGGAAAGACTCTCTGGTTATGTTTTTAAGGTGTAATAGCTTGAGTTTGTGATTCTAATGATGACTCTGAATATTAAATTTACAACTCTCATGGTATTTACACTGGACCTAGTTCTGTTAACTAAATAGAGAATGGTGGCTGCCTGCTTTCAAAAACACTTCCTAAGGTTTAGTAGTTCGTTGGAAGCCATGTATAAATTATGGGTTTGTTTGAGCCAATGTAAGGCAAGGAAGCTGCTTTTCTGGGAGCCCCTAGGTGAAATTCCGCAGTTTGAGAAAGCCCAGATCACACTGGGGCCCTTCCTTAGCGCACAGCCCTAGGATCAAACACAGCTGCCTGGAGATGGGCCTAACCTGCCAAGCACCAAACAAACTGTTTACCTCAAGATCCCTGCCACACTGAAACCTTTGATGTACTTCTCCTTAAATAAAGGATTGGGACCTTTTTCAGTTGTTCAGTTCCATTTCCTATCAGGGCTGGAAGACCCACCAGGCACCCCCCACCCCCATCCTGCTTAAGTCTAATTTCTGGCTTTGTCTTTTGCTCCTTACTGATTATTTCAGACTTTTAATTTTCCCAGGCGGCTCACACCCAAGCAGGAATCTGCTCTATCAAGGTGCTGGTAACCCTGTCAGTAATTGATATCCATTTTCAAAGTCCAATCTTAAAACATTTTAATGTCTATGCAAAGCTTCTTACTTTCTAGTGAGAAAACCCACAAATAGACAATACCATTTAGTTTAAATGCTAACAAAGTAAAAATAGAATTTAGAAACATCAGAACTTCTATATTCAAGCAAATATCATCTTCACAGGTGTTATTTTAGGAGATTGCATATTTATTTAAGTGACTCTGTCATTGTTCAGAAGATATTAGCCTCATTTATGGAAATACTTTTGATCTCTTTTTCTGTTGTAGTGAAAAACATAAAACATGAGATCTATCCTCTTAACAAAAATTTCAGTGTACTATGTGTTATTGTTCACTACAAGCACAATAGCATACAGTGGCTGTTGGGAATTATTTCATCTTGCATGACTAAAACTTTTTACTCATTGATCAGTGTATTACTTTGAGTTCTCCACAGAAATCGAACCAACAAAAAGTGTCTATGTCTACATCTATGTAATTTTTAGAGAATTGGCTTACATAAATTTTTTCTTCCTTTTTATTTTTTTTTCTATTTAGTTATACATGACAGTAGAATGCATTTTGATACATCATATATAAATGGAGTATACCTTCTCATTCTTCTGGTTGTACATGATGTAGAATTATACTGGTTGTGTAAACATATATGCACATAGGATACTAATGTCCTATACATTTTACTATCCTTCCTACCCCTTCTCCTCCCTTCACTCCCCTCTGCCTAATCCAAAGTGCCTCTATTCTTCCCTATCTGGGACAACAATATCCCCTTCAGGAGTATGTTCCGATGACCTAAGACCTTTCCCTGCCTCTTAAAGGTTACACCACCTTCTTCTCTGGCCATAGGCTGGGAACCAAGCCTTCAACAATGGGCCTTTGGGAGATACTTTCAAAATAGAGCAATGAATTGAAGTATGTTAAGGTTGTGGCATGAAATAACACAAAAATGATTTAAATTCTTAATTTTACAAATAGGATATTATTCTTTTATAAACTTTGTTTAGATTTTCTTTTAAAAGTAGTTCTTATTCATTTGGGTCTTGAATTATTGACATTTGTTTCTTGTAAAATCCTTTGGATTTTTGGAATATGGAATTTTTTTCATGCTTTCAACCTAACATGCTTTAGATCAATTTTCTTATATATATTAAGAAACTAAATATACAGGATAAGTTATTTCCTGTGAAGGAATTATAAAGCATGAATATTTATGTATCTAAGAATGAAATGCAAATTTCTCACTAAAAGACAAATATTTCATTAAGAAATAAATAGGGTATAAGAAATATACACAGGTAGTTGGCTAATGTTGGGTCAAATAATTGCAATGCAAAAATATTTTCTTGCTTTTACGAATGTTTTATTATGAATTAATTGACAATGTTTCTCAATACTAATGTTGGGGCTTACTATTACCTTCTTTAAATATTATATTGCCTGTTTCTCAAACTCATTAGTATATTCCAGCAAGCACTTGGGCTGGGATTTCTCAGAGGTTCAAAATTTGAAATTTGTTGGCTATACATTTTACAACTCATAATTATTCACAAAAGGTATTAGTAATATTAAGCAGGGTTCAAAAGTCTTAGCATCAACCAATTCAATTTTTCTCTGCTGTTCTCAGATAAACTCATGCTGACTAGTTCTGTTGTTCAGAGTATAGGGAAAGGGTCTGATTATTTCTTTGAGCACAGGATATTTGTCATACATGATGCTAGAAACTTTATGTATAGATTATCCAGTTCTCCTAACAAATATGCCAGGTGGTGTTAACCTCAGGTTTGCTTGACTTCAAGCCCATGCACTTTTGACTAAATACATCATCTTTCCTTGTTAAATATCACAAAGCTCAACACAGTTGATATTTAGCAATATTTTGCAGAAAATCCTTTGCTCTTACAAATCTTTCTTGTGGTTGCAAATGTAGTATTAAATCTCTGTTATTACTTCATATCTTCTTTAATATGCCCCAGTCCTTTATTTCATTTATAGTGTAAAGTCAGGAGCTTGACTGTCAGACTTGTGCCCACATTTGCAGATTCTTCTTCCATATGTCCATACCAACTTTGGGCCCTGTCAAAACAAATCTACTCTGCATTTGCCTAAATTCTTCCTTGTCCCTGTTTCTCTGCATATGTTTTTGCTCTGCCTGAAATACTTTAGGTCTTTCTAAATTCCATGACTTTTTTTTTTTTTTTTTTTTTTTTTTTAGAAAAAGGAAAAAAAAAAAAAAAGTTTTGTTGCTTTGCTAGAGAAGGGAAAACACAGGGGACTCCTGTTCCGTAAGCTGTGATTCTGCCCATCAGCAGGAAGAGGGGGCTTTTAAAGGGGTGATTCAAAGGCTATATTCCAAATGTTCTCTGTCTGGAGTTATAATTCAATTGTTAATTTGGGAGCTAGTCATTTCTTTTCCTGAAATCCACAAAGTCTGGATCACTTCATTCCTATGATGGGTGTGTACTCCAGGACAGATAAATCTGCCTAAAATGGGGAAGAAAGATAATCCTGTTTTCTCTGAGATTAGGGAGGTAGAGAGATTAGGAAGGATTAGGGAGAGAGGACCGGAAGGAAACCTGTCTATTTTAAAACTAAGTTGCAGTGGCAGAACAGCAAGGGCTGTATTCAAAGCATAAAGTGGACCACTGTTACATTTCCCCATTGTCAATTTCTACATTCCATTTCTATGGAAAAATGGGAAACGGCATCTTCAAACTGTTTCCTGCTGAAAGTGGAGTTGGGGGAAGTAACCTAAAGGCCTTGTACTCTATCAGGTAGGGCATGGACAATTAAAAGTATTTAGCATCAGGGAAGTCCAGGAGTCCACAGTAGTGGGTGGCAAGTGACTGGACAAGGCACATATAGGGCATGGATTATGTTAACTGAAAGGACACTCACAGAGTCCATGCAAATTCCAAAGACCATGCCACACACTGGAATCCCATACAGGAGATTAATTGTTGGCAATATGAGGTATACAAGCAAGGCTGTCCCTAGGAGGAGAGCAGCAGCCTAGTGACACTCACAGTACAGGTTTATAGCCCACAGAGAAATTTCATAAGCTGCTTAGGAGTTTAAGCTGGGGTGGGGTTAATCTTTTTTTTTTTTTTTTTTTTTTTTTTTAAGCAGGCACATGTTCTTATGGGAAGTTAAGCAGCATTGCCTCAGAATCAAAACTTTGGAACCTGTAGATTAAATGGCTCCCAACCTAAAATGGTGAATCTGATGCCAAGATTAATACAACAATAAATAAAACAGCAAACCATTACTTTTTTTTTTATAAATAATTAGCACAAAATCAATTAGTATTTCAGCCAGTCTCTGAAAACCATGAAGACAGTAACTCACAATCATATCAGTGGAAAAACAGATCAAGTTTTTCAACGTAGGAGGTTAGGAAAATTTTTAGGTCTGGAGATCAGGTTCAAATTAACTGAGGACAAACTTTCGACTCCTTTATGATCATTATTATTAGGCACTCCCATACAAGAACCCTTCCTCTTTAGCCTCCAGTTTAACTTACTTTTGGTAGGGCTGACATCTTAAGTTGAGAAACCAGCCTCTACCTCAGAGCAAAGCCTGTCCAAGGAAGGGGGCGTGACCCTTGTCCTTGGAAAGACCCACAGAGCACTCCTAGGCACATACCCACCCTGCTGAATTGTTTATTTACAAATAACTGGAGAGATCTGCTGCACCAAGTGTCCCTGACTTAGTCAGGCTGGGTGAGGACCCATAGCAACCCCCTAGCAACTGCCAATCAGCATGAGACAGGGAAAATAATTGGGATTCCAGATGACCCTCCTAGTAATTTATGGTGGTTGATAACATGTTGGGAAACCATGTAGTTCAGCACGTACACCCCTCATGGTTTAAACCAATCAGTTCAAACGAATCCTCCTCTTGTACTAACCAATCACTGCTGGGAGCCACAGCCAATTAATATGATGCATGGCATTTTTGATTAAAAGGTGATGCCAGCTAGCCATTGAGATGATATGATTATGTTAAAAATTACATTCATATGGATACCGGACTCCTGCTGCGGGACTCCTGGAGAGTTCCCATTGGTTGGGAAAGTGCAGTAGGAGGGAATTCCGGAGGAGGCGCTTGCGCTGGAGTTCCGGGAAGGAACCGGCGGAACACCGCGTGGGTGGATCGGGAAGCTTCCCGGGCACGGACGTGGTGTTGGCGGTTTTTTCAAATAAAATTTGTTCCTGTTTGAGTGGCTCGTGATCTTGTGCCCAGCCAGACAGCGGCAAATCACCCTTACCCAACTTGTTCCCACCAGTGAATGTGCTAATCATGTTTTAGAGTTGTTTTATGATTTTCCTGAGGTGTGTGATGATTTGCTAAGAGATGCTATGATGTATGTGAAGTCCCTGCCTTCCCCAAAGAGTGTATAAAACTGCTGCAATAAACACCTCTTTGCTGCTTACATCGATCTTGGTCTCTGGTGGTCTTTTGGGGGTCCTGAATTCGAGCATAACAAAGTTACATTTTAAAAAAATATTGCTGTTCTTTTTAAATGTCCATAAAGGACTGGGCTATATTCACCTGCCAGTTGTTTAGGACCAAGTTGGTTGAAAATGACTTTGTTCCTATCTACTCTCAAGAGTCAGCTGAGATTTTGCAGAGATCACTCTTGGGGATGTTGTGAAGTCTTTTGACTCTTTTAGCTTTCCTCTACCAGAAGTTCCATTGGTCAGGCATGAGTCAGTGGCTGGCTGACCATCCATACCTTTTCTTGGAAATATCAGGGACATTTTCCTCTCCAGTGACCCTCCTTTTTACAGAATGTGCACTGGTTGGCTTCCTGTTGTCTAAGGTCCTCTTGATGTCCCTGATCGGCAGACCAGGAGACTCATGGGAGTTTCAGGGCCCAAGAGGGATCCTGTAATTCTCTGGGTCCTGGCTGACCTCAGAGGGCAAATGCCAAAATGATGACTGCTCTTTTTTTGACTTTGGTCTCCAAGTTTCTGGGTTTAAGTTCTTAGCAGCACAGTTTCACCAGTCTTAAAGAGGGAGTAACAAGTTATAACTTCAATATCTATAATTTTATTGTTACCCCTTTCATTTAATTGGGATCAGTGTTAATACTGGAAGTCAATATTATATACTATCTGTATTGGCATCAGATTCACCGTTTTAGGTTGGGAGCCATTTTATCTAGAGGTTCCAAAGTTTTGATTCTGAGGCAATGCTTAACTTCCCATAAGAACATGTGCCTTTGGGCTGGGGATGTGGCTCAAGCAGTAGCGCTTTCGCCTGACATGCATGCAGCCCCGGTTTGATCCTCAGCACCACATACAAAGATGTTGTGTCCACTGAAAACTAAAAAAAAAAAAAAAAAAACCTAAAAAATTCTCTCTCTTTAAAAAAACAAAACAAAACAAACAAACAAACAAACAAAAAGCAATTAACTCCACTCCAGCTAAAACTCCTAAGCACCTTATGAAATTCCTCCTGTGGGCTATAAACCTGTACTGTGAGTGTCACCAGGCTGCTGCTCTCCTTGTAGGGACAGCCTTGTTTGTACACCTCATATTACCAACAAAAATCTCTTGTGTGGGATTCTAGTGTGTGGCATGGTCTTTGGACTTTGAGTGGACTCTGTCTTTTTTTTTTTTTTTTTTTTTTTTTTGTGTGTGTGTGTGTGTGTGAGTGTCCTTTTAATCTGTCTTATATCTCAAATTAACTCAAGTTGTTTAATTAGAAGCGGTACCACTGCAAAACACTAATAAGCAATAGTTATAACATTTACAAGGAAAATATAAAATGAAATTAATAGAGAAAGAGATTCAATTTGTGTAATAGCTAAGAACCAAGAAAAATGATTTTTATAATCCTAAACCTTTATTTAGTTATGTATTTTACCCTATTTTGAGATCACAGTAATATTTACACCCAAATTCCATCTTATGAACACAACTCTAAATGAACTCAAGTCTAGCCTACTTTGGAATCATGTTAACATAGAGTAGGGTGGGAGACAGAGTCTTATCTCAGGTAAGGAGGGGCTCTTGACAAACAACACAATACAATATTACATCTAAAACATGAATCAGAGGCTAAGAGAACTTTTAACTTTCTTTTTGTGGAAAAAGGGGCAAAATGCTTCCATGTTGTAGAATGTCACCTTTAAACAGATAAGGCTCTTCTTATTACCTTCCAAAAATACATTTAAATTCCAATTCCAGTGTGAAGAGTCCAACAAAATTTTATATTTAACTTATTGACAACAGGTTACTTTTTTTCAGCTATAAAACACCAACCAAATATAAATATATAAGCTATAAAACACCAACCAGCTATAAAACCAACCAAATTTATTATTTCTATACAAATCTGAGAATATTGTTACAGCTAATTTTAATTTGGAGAACAACAACTTGGCAAAGTTCTCTCCTAAGCTTAACTTTAATTTTGAAGTACAATTTAAAATCCATAATATATGGTAAAAATAATCACAGGTCTACATGGGTTAGCAAATATCAAAGGATAGGCTTAAATTTCTTATACATTTAGGAAACAGTGTTAATGATCAGAAATTGACTTAGTCAAAACAAACCGATATAAGACAGGTCTTTAAATGATAATGTTGCACTTCTATGTCAGAGAGAGCACTTATTGGTTATTTTGCCAGGAAACTTACATAAAATTCATAAATTTTTGTGTAACACTTTGACAAGGCTTAGAAAGATACAGTGGTCAGGTGCATACATACACCTAGTCACATATTTAGGGTATCAACTATATTGTTATAACCTAAATAACAGTTGTTTGTTTAACCAGTTACAAAGTAATCATTCAAGACTTTAAAACAGGTGCAAACCCTAATACCTTTAAGACTTAGTTTTCACAAGTAATAAAACCCAACAAATACAAGAAAATTATCTTGATAGATAAGAGCAGATGAATGTTTCAGACTTTGCTTCGTATCAGTACATTAAAGTTCAAATAACTATGCTAATTTTGGCCAATTTAATTACAATTATAAACACAAACTTTTTTTTTTTTTTTCCTGGTACTGGGGATTGAATTTAGGGGCACTTGACTAATGAGCTGCATCCTCAGCCCTATTTTGTATTTTATTTAGAGACAGGCTTTCACTGATTTGCTTAGTGCCTCCCTGTTGCTGAGGCTGGTTTTGAACTTGAGATCCTCCTGCCTCAGCCTCCTGAGCTTCTAGGATGACAGGTATGCATCACCTCACCCAGCATAAAACAAGCTTTTTGAGATTTACCTTCTGCAAATCTTCTGTTACTGATTTAAATGTTCACATCTTCTTTACACCCCTAGTTTTGTCCTCTATTATCTTGGACTTTAGCACAAGAATATTACTTTACCAGACAATATACTTTCTCATCCAGAAACATTTCTTTTGCTTTCAGTTTTCCATACTAAAATATATTCCCCTATCTATAACTTTCTTTTATCTTTTTTAGTTTCAGACCCTTTCTTAAATTCATATTCTGAAACAATTCTTATGAATGTTATCTGTGCATGTAATTCACTCAACAAATTTCACTACAAGGAAGGGATCAGACAAAACAGCCTATTACAAAAAATGTGTCTTGGTCTTTTTTCTCCCAGGTGGCATTCAAGGGGTTGGAGCATAGGATATTTTGAGCCTGACCTGTTTGCCTCATCATTGACATGATGCCATCAACTTTAAGTGAGTTCCCACAGGCAACTGAACCCAGAGGCTTCTTTGATGCCGCAGTCTCTGGCTGGGCACAAATCACGAGTCTCCACACAGCTTGTAGATTCAAACAGCAATTCTTTATTCCCGAACTCACACCGGCCGTCTACAAACACGCTCTGGGGGAATCCACGTTCTCTGCTCAAATCCACTACTCTGCCCAAATCCACTCTCTGCCCAAATCCACTACTCCACATGGGCTTCTGTCTCCCAAAATATACT
This sequence comes from Callospermophilus lateralis, assembly GCF_048772815.1. Taxonomy (NCBI): domain Eukaryota; kingdom Metazoa; phylum Chordata; class Mammalia; order Rodentia; family Sciuridae; genus Callospermophilus; species Callospermophilus lateralis. The sequence continues at coordinate 46,532,135 of NC_135313.1, forward strand.
GTCTGACCCTAAGCACTCAAGAGGAACTCAGCAGCAGGATACGCCCTATTCTAAAGGGGGAACACCCTAATCTCCTATTATGCTAAACTGCCCTATTCTAAAGGGGGAACACCCTAATCTCCTATTATGCTAAACCGCCCTATTCTAAAGGGGGAACACCCTAAACAGGGATCCTGCCCTGGTCCTTGAGCAAGGTCACCTTACAGAAGTCCTTCCACTAGACAGCATGGGAGTAAGCTGGCAAGGAATTTGTCATACCTACTTGGCTGATGGCTCCCAGCACTTTGAGGCCTTTTTCTTATATTGGGCATATTGATATTCAATGGAGGAGGCCCTCTGCATGCTTTTCTTCAGGCTTCCTTGAAGATCCCTTTGTAGAGGCTGCCAACAAAACACGGGTTGCTTTAATTTCCGTCTTTTTCTTTTCCGGGTTCAGTTGTTTATTCTGCCAGTCTCCCCAGGCATTTAGTTTGAAGGGATACTGGTATAGCAAGAACTACTTGTCCCACTGATGGATATCCCTTGGCCAAATGGGGTGTTCTGTCAGTTCTTCTTCTTCTTTTTTTTAAAAAATACTTTTAGTTGTAGATGAACACAATGTCTTAATTTGTTTGTTTTTATGTGGTGCTCAGGATCAAACCCAGTGCCTCACATGTGTAGGGCAAGTGCTCTGCCACTGAGTCCCAGGCCCAGTCCCCCTGTCAGATCTTAATAGGGGAGACTCTTTCTGTCCCCAGGTCATAAACTGAAAATACTGAAACTTACTGACATATTATGTATGGCCAGCAGCCTCCACCTTCCATGGGCACCAAGGGCAGAGGCCAGGTTCTCTTTGGCTATTTTTCTACAGCTCAGGCAGATTATCTGGGTTTTTCCCTGCCTAGTTTAGGGATGGTGTAAACCCACAGTGAGATGATCTGCAGTTTTTTGGGGCCAGGCTGAGAACAGTGCTGGGAGTGCCAGAACTGGGTTTAAAATATTTTAACCTTGGTCTGGAGCTGTGACTCAGCGGTAGCGCACTTGCCTGGCATGTGTGAGGCACTGGGTTCGATTCTCAGAAGCACATAAAATAAATAAAGGACTATCAACAGCTAAAACAAAATAAAAAAAAATATTTTAACCTTTTCAATCCTTTCGTCTGGTGTCCTGCTATCCTTGCACACCAGAGGCAGTGTCTTTTGGCACCTTCAACTTAGTTCCTGATGGTTCAGACCCTTTATCATGCAACTTCATAAATGCCTGTACATACAGAATCTCTTTCATATATTTTACCCCAGACACACCAACTTCAACATTAAGATTGCATAATAATCAGAAAAAACATTTAAAGGCCAGATTGTGTTACAGTAAACCAACTTTCTCTTAGATAGGCTTATACCGATAGGTGGCCTATTCAGCCAAGTTATCTCTGCTAAAGAAACCACTTGGTAAGATGAACACAGCATAGCCCATGTCTTAAAGGGCCAGCAACAAGAAAAAACAAAAAAACAAAACAAAACAAAAAAAACCCAACACCAAACAAGAGAGGATCACCAAAACCAGGACTGACAGACGGGAACCTTTAAAACAGATGGACATAGATATACAAATTTCTTCCACTTACTTTACCTTTGACAGGCCAACTCCAAATTCAAGATTGTATAATAATCCAGAAAGCTATTCAAAAGCCAGATCTTTACAGTAAAATATTATCTCAGACAGGCTTCTACCTAGAGGTGGCTCTTCAACTTACTCTACCTCTGACAGATAAACTCCAATTGCAAAAACGAAACACATGAAGAATCAGAAAGGAGCCCCAAAACCATGGCCAATAGATGGGAACTTTTAAATTTACCTGCCAAGATCAGAAACAAAACAAATCAACCAAAAAAACCAAAAAAACAACAAACAAAAAACCAAAACAAAACCCAAACACAGAAACCCAGAGGGAATTTCCAAACCCAAGGCCAACAAACAGATAAGAACCTAGAACAGATCATAAGGGAGTGAATATCTCTAGGTTCTTGAGTCCTATTGAATCATGATTCCTACATCAGTGGTGCCACACATGTTCCCACAAAAAGGGACCAGGTGTGTGGAAATCAAGGGTCTCAGTGTACACACTGGGGGAATTACTAAATGGCCAACGGTGATGCGACTTTCCTGAGTTCAGTTTCTTTTATCTCAAAGTCCACCATGATGGAGAAATCTGTACTGTTCAGGGAGAAAAGGCGAGAGTTTCCTGAAGCAAAATGAGCTCCGGCACCTGCTGTGATGGGCCCTCTGTCCCTCCCTTTACTCACAGGAATAGCTGCTCTGGGACCACCCAAGGGAAACTCACCCATCTCCTAATTCTGCTGCAGTTGGCTCACCAGCACCAAAAATCCTCAGCATGGAAGTGGGGTTTCTTGGAGATTCAGTCCTACCCAAGAAAGCTGGAGCTGGGGCTGCTCTTGGGTTCCACCCAGAGTACCAAATTTGTTACCAAAAGCTTCATCATTGTCCCCAGTGACAATCTAAAATGAGGACATGGTTTTGAGAAAAAGAATAAAAGAAGGCTTATTGCTTTGCTAGCAAAGGATAAACACAGAGGACTCCTGTCCCAGAGGTTGTGATTCTCCATGACAATTTTAAACCCTTGATATTAGTTTGGATTCTCCAAAGAAACAAAATTAGTATGATTGCATCTATTGATGGATATATTTATCATAGGAATTGAATAACATAGTTATGGAGGATGATAAGTTCTGGGCTCTGTACTCAGCAAGTTGCAAAAGATACAGTTCCAGTCTGAATCTGAGGATATAAGACCAAGGAGAGTTGATGGTGTTAGTTTCAGTCTGAGTTCAGTTTAAAGGCAGCAGACTGACATCTCAAACTTGAAAACAGGTAGAGAGAGCAAGCCAATTCTCTGTATTCTGAATGAGGCGTGGACATATTGGGGAGGAAAATCTGCTTTACTCATTTACCAACCCAATTATGAATCTTATCCAGAAACACTCTCACAGACACAATTGAGTAATATTATTAACCAAATACCTGCACACCTCATGACCCAGTAAAGTTACATAAAATTAACCATCACATATCCTTCAAAATTTAACCTAAGTCACCTATTCCTCAAAGTCTTTCCTCTTCATTCTAGGTTAAGTTAGTTGCTTTCCATACCCTATGGCAGAGGTTGCTACCTGTTAATCTTATCCATTTTCTTTTTCAAATGGTACCCAACTGAACTATATTACACCAACTCTCTTGGACTTTGGTGTGAACTTGCAACCTACACTTATATATTTTTCCATACATACTTTCCCCCTATGTTTGTTGTTTGCTTCTACAGACAAGGTATTATTAGAAGCCATATGTTGAAGATACTACAGCTTCTGTCAACTGAATTCTGAAATGTCCAAAAGGTCCATATCCGTCATCTTTCCACTTCACTTCAGCCTCACTGTCTTACTGATTAATTTTATGAGAAATAAAATTTAACTTTGTTAAGCCACTGAAATTTTGGAGTTTACCTGTTAAAGCAGTGAATCTCATTTTACCTGGTATGCACACTGTGGCAGATATTCTTAATGCCCCACCCCACATTGTTGCATGTCTAGCTTTGAGCTATTGTCAGCTGAGGTAGAAAGTTTCTGGTACACTGACTACATCCTATCTGAAGAATCTGCATGTCTCAACTTCACTTTCTGAGGGATTTGTCTGGCACCTTAAACTCTTGCCATGTACAGTGGCAACCTAGAAGAGTGGGTGAGGACTTAGCCTTCCCAAAGGTGATAGCAGTCAGTGTATCAAATGCTTCAGTTTTCCCACCCACCAGTGTAATAAGTATGAGGCATGGGTCTCAGAGGTCCACAGTGAGACCCAGTGTGCACAGTGAATGTACCTGCTCATGAATGTACCATCTATACTGAACTTTTCCGTTTCTTGTTTCACATATACTTCCTGGAATCATCCCAAACCAACTGTACCCAAAAGTTAACTGTCTGAGTTAACTTTTGGTACCCAAACAGTTCATCTCACATTGATTAAAATATTTGTTTTAGATTATGGAAAACTGAAAACACCGTGTCAGAATTCTAACATAGCTCCCAAGACACCTGCCTCTTGGTGTCTATGCTCTGAATAATCCTCTCCCCTTGTGGATATGACAAGATTGTTACTACTTTGGGTAAGACACATGACTAAGAAGATGATGTTATACTAAATAAACTTAGCTGACTGAAGTTATAGATTCCCCTTGAAGAAGCAAGCCACCATGTGTTCAACAGATGCAAGGAAATGAATTCTGCCTATAAACAAGTGACTTTGGAAAAGGAGTATAAACCTCATATGAGACCCCAGACTTGTTCAACACCTGATTGCAGCCTTATTAGAATCTGATTAACCAGTGAAGGTGTGCTCTGACTCATGACCCATGGAAACTGGGAGATAATAAATATGTTACTTTAAGCCATTGTTTGGAATAATTTGTTGCATATCATATAAAGTTATTGTAGCCATGTACAGACCTTTAAAACTTATGAACTATTTCAAGCGTGTAGAAAATAATGAACAACAATGTTAACTACTGTGAAGTTGTCTGTTGGTATTTAGAATAAAGCTTAAACATAGAATAATATTTTGCTCTACTTCAGTTTTTTTTTCTTTTGGAAATGAAATATTACAAGTAATGTTGAATTCTCCTGCATAGATTTTTCTAATTCTGGATCCCTTATTTCCTTTCAGAAGCACCCCGCTGTTCTGAAAATTGCTAATTAGCATTTTTGTGCATTTTAAGAAACATTATTTTGGGCTGGAGCTATAGCTCAGTGGTAAAAGTGCTTGCCCCACATGGGTGAGGCACGGGATTCAATCATCAGCACCATATAAAAATAAATAAAGATACTATGTGTTCATCTACAACAAAGAATATTAAAAAACTATTATTTCACTACATATGTTCAAGTCTAAGAACAACATATCGTTCTGTTTCTTTCTGTTTCATCTCTCCCCTAATAGAAGTAGATTAAAACTATTGTGTTATGACTTTTTTGTTGATTTGTCTTTATATTACTGCCCAATTTTACATTGTGACTTTCAACAAGATTTTGTTAAGTGCTGTGACACAGATATTTAATGCTTATTGAACAATCATGTGCTCCACTTTACCTGCCAACTCCCAGAGGGATCATGCTATGTGACATATTCTGACCAGGTGCCTCTTGGGGGAAGTTGTGTGTGTCACTGCTGGACTAAAGTGCTTAAGAAACCCTTCAGAACATTTGACCCTTCTTTTCCCCTGCCTTGGCAACCAAGGAAACTGCATGTGGATATGATGGAGTCAAAAATTTGAAACAGCCAGAATTTGCATGTCACCATGTGGAGGACTGCTGGTCTGCAGAGCTATGAAATTTGCTTAAGACTTTGTGCAAGTGAAAAATAGACCTTTTCTATGTGAATTCAGTGTGACTTGTTATTGTGGCATAGCCTAAGTTACTGTCTTATGCAGAAATTGGTAAATTCTTGTTATTTTACAAACATTATTGTATTCCTTTTATAATTTGTTCTGATTAAAACCTTTGCCTCAGGTCCTACTTAACCCGAAGTTGATATTGTTAAACTAGCTTGCTTTTGACTAGTGTGTTTGTTTCTATTTTTGATTATTCTATTATTTTAAACCCTTAGTTTTATTTAAGGAGTCTCTTGTAAGCAAGTTATAGTTAAGTAGACAAACCTAACACTTTTTTTTCTCTTATTTTGGGTATTTTAATTCATTTACATTATTAGGATCCCCTCTTTCCTAATTCTTGGCAATCATCAATCTATGGCCTATCTCTGTGGATACAGCCATTCCTGAATTTCATGAAAATGGAATAAGTATAATATTTAATATAATGCTTTCATATCTTACTTCTTTCAACTTAGCATTGTGTTTCTAAAGTTGGCCCATATTGCAGTATGTACCATGAATACTATTATGTTGTATGTAGAAATCACAGTTTGTATATTCATTCATTTTCTGATGGACACTTGGACCGTTTCCACTTTTTGGTGATTGTCAATAGTACTTCAGTGAATAAGTGTATGCTTGCATCTGATAGAGTACTTGTTTTCAATTGCCTTGGGGAAACAGTCATGTGCTATAAAATGCTGTTTGGTTAATAATGAACCACACATACAATAGTGTTCATGTAAGGTCATCATGGAACTGACAAAGTCCTATTGTCTAGTGATGTCACAACTCTCTCAGTGTTATAGTACAATGCATTAGCCCCGTGTTTGTGGTGATGCTGCTCTAAACAAAACTATTGCTTTCCTAGTCATATGGAAATATAGCACATACAATTATGTACAGTACATAATATGTGCTAATGATAAGGATGTCCATGTTACTGTTTTTTTTTCCCTTTCTCCCTCCCTTTCCCTCCCATCCCTATTCCCTATCTAGAGGTAGTCTTCTTCCCTTGCTCTCCCTCCCAACCCCATTTTGAGTCACCCCCTTATATCAGAGAAGACATTCGACATTTGTTTTTTTGGGAATGGCTAACTTCACTTAGCATAATCTTCTCTAATGCCATCTATTTCCCTGCAAATGCCATGACCTTATTCTTTTTTATTGCTGAGTAATATTCCATTGTGTATAAATGCCACATTTTTTTAATCCATTCATCCACTGAAGGACATCTAGGTTGGTTCCACAGTTTAGCTATTATGAATTGTGCTGCTATAAACATTGATGTGGCTGTGTCCCTGTAATATGCTGTTTTTAGGTCCTTTGGATATAGTCTGAGAAGAGGAATAGCTGGGTCAAATGGTGGTTCCATTCCCAGTTTTCCGAGGAATCTCCATACTGTTTTCCAAATTGGCTGCACCAATTTGCAGTCCCACCAGCAGTGTATGCGTGCACCTTTTTCCCCGCATCCTCTCCAGCACTTGTTGTTGTTTGTCTTCATAATGGCTGCCACTATTACTGGAGTGAGATGGTATCTTAGAGTAGTTTTAATTTGCATTTCTCTGATTGCTAGAGATGGTGAGCATTTTTTCGTATATTTGTTGATATGCTTTTTAAAAAAAACTGTACTTCAACTTATTAAAAAAATTTACTATAGGGCTAGGGATATTCCTCAGTGATAAATTGCTTGCCTACCATGTTTGAGACCCTGGGATTGATCCCCAGTACCACCCCCACACACCAAAGTTTACTGTAAAATAATATGCCATGTCATACCAGTATCATCCTCATGTATCTCATGTTTTCTGCATTTCTTGATTCAATCAATAAGCCTCATTAAGTGATTGACCTATAGTGTGTAGATTTGTGTACGCATACTCTATGATGTTCACACAATGATGAAATAGTCCAGTGACACATTTCTGAGAATGCGTCACCACGTTTACTGACACATTACTGCATCTTATTTATTCCTAGGAGTGGAATTGCAGAGCATGGTAGGATTTAAAAAAAATTCTCCTATATATAAATATTTTTTGTAGAACCGTTTCTGATTTGCAGACAATATGTAAAGATTGACTTGGAGTCCCTTATATACCATTTCTAGTTTCCAGTTATAGAATCTTATCAGTCTGGTACATTTGCTGCAATTAATGATCCAATATTGATACATTAACTGAAGTCCATGCCTTCCTCAGAATTCCTTAGCCTCTGCCTAATGCCCTTATTTTGTTCTAGAATCACATCTACAACACAACATTGCATTTAGTCATCCTCTTTCATTAGGCTCCTCTTGGCTCTGGCAGTTTTTCAAGCTCCTTTATTTGATGTTCATGGCAGCTTCAACAAGCACTCCGCAGAGATTTTGTAGAATGCCCCTCAATTGGGATTTATTGTAAGCTTTTCTGATGATTCGACTGGGATTCTGTATTTGGGGAGGCAGAGCACATAGGTAAAGTTCCATTTTCATTACTTTCATACCAAGGGTTCACACTATCGATATGATTGACCACCACTGATGTGGACCTTCATCACCTGGCTGAGGTGGTGTGGGTCAGGTTTCTGAAATTGCTTTTCCTTGTTCCATATTGTATTCTTGAGAGGAAGTCTCATTATGTACAGCCACTCGTAAGGCACGAGAACTTCAAGACTTAAATTTTCGATGGAGACATATCTACATGAGTTATTTGGAACTCTTCTCTATGGGAGATTTGGCTCTTATCATTTCTTTATTTATTCAATAATTAATATGATGTGTGTCAGCATTTATGTGAGCATGACATTTATTTTAGAGTTTGGCCTATAATCCAATGTTACTTACTCTTGTTTCTGATATCGTTCCCATGTACTGCACCTGTTTTTATTCCAGAAACATTAAATTCTGTCTGAATCAGGTATCTTTCCTTTCTTTAGTTTCTAGAGAACTTATAGCCACATCCGTAGCCTTGAAAAAATTGCTGAGAATTGATGAATTGAATTTTTTTTTTTTTTTTTTGGTACTGGGGTTTAAACCCAGGGCACTTTCCCACGAAGCCACATCCCTATCTTTTTTATATTTTATTTGGGTCAGGGTATAACTAAATTGTAGACAGTGCCATCAGACTTGCCACCTTCCTGCCTCAGTCTCCTGAGTTTTGGTATTCCAGGTGTTTATCACTGTACCTACCAATTGATGCATTTTTGCATTAATCTGATTTCTGCCTCTGTTACAGGTAGGCTGATTTGTTTTTGACTTCTCACTTTTTTTCTAAATCATGTTGTCTTGCTGTGTTTTATGAAAGTGTTTCTGTACATCAGTTAAATTCATTATGAAAGAAGGCCCAGTAGGAACTTCCTGACCTTAAGTACGTTTCTTCTTTTCAACAATCATTATCTTCCTCCTTTCCCCCTTCCCACATGTTAATTGACCCCTAATAATGCTCCATCTGGCATGCTGATGCCAGGGTCCTACCTGAGAGGGCTGCTGGGCCTTAGCTTGCTGAGAGCTAGCCACACAGCTGTGTCAGGTGATGGAAAGCTGCCTGGCCAATCTTCACATTCATTTGCTCTTTTGCTGGCAGACATCAGGAAATTAAAGTGAGATTTCATGCTCAGTAGGTCTCTTGGATTTCATTGATTTTCTTCTTTCTGCTCTTTCCAGATTGGCCACTTTCATTGGCAGAAAGGAAGGCACTTGTGGAGTATACAACAATATTTAACGTCATGAAAAAGATTTTTGTAGAACAGGGCAGTGGTCTTGCTTGCTTTGGTGCCATTCGAATCATTAGTTTTAATTCAACAGAAAATTGTATTCTTATTCATTTTACAGAGTCCCAGTTTTCTTTTTGATGTGGAGAGGCTAATGGGATCTACCTCCACAGGTTGCCACTGGGATAGAATGAGACAAACTTAGCAAAGTTTTGAACACATGACCTGGTAGACAGTTCTAAAAAAATAATCCTTGTTATGGTCATCATACAAACCAGATTCCATAACTAGTCAAAACCTAAAGTTGTTGTTTCTGCTTCATGCCTTGTTTCATTATTGGAAGTGCAGAAGAGAGCAAGTGGGCTAAAGTTATGGTTGGAAAGATCTTGGCTACGAAGTTCATAGGAAAAAGAAAGAAGCTGGGGTCAGAGTGATGAATTCAACTACCACCTTGCTCATGCTGTAGTTGTATAATCTGGTCAGTTCCTTAACCTCTCTGAGGCTCAACTACTTTACCTTTAAAATGTAGACAATCAGATTATCTCAGTCATAAGGAGATGAATGAGCATCCTGTGGCACGTTGCTCTCAGTAAGTCATAGCATCCAAGGAAGATGTATTTGAATTTTAGTAACTATCAAGAAGATGGGAGAGAAATAATTCTTTAGCTTTTTTAAAAGAGTTTTTATTTCACAGATAGAACATTAAAACTGAGAGAGACAGAGTAACTTGCTCAGGCTTTTTTTCTCACAAAGCTTGCAACTGTGACATGGATGTGAAGAGTAGAAAGAGGTGTTTCTGAATTGAAAGCCCATAAGGGAAGCAGGGAGAGAGAGAGACAGAGTGTCTGGATTGATGTACATGGCCACTTCTCTAAAGGTGGTCGTGACTGTAATTATCAACTGTGGGTGTGGCGGGGGTGGGGGGAGAAGGAGGGAAGAAAGAGAGAGAGACAGAGAGACATGGAGTCTTTTGTGCCAGGCTAAAAAATGCTTAGATGGAGTGAGTGTGAGGGAAAGAACGTGATGTCAGGTGAGGTTAAAAGTGGACACTCAGGGGGATCCCTCATGATCCTGATGGTCAAAATATTGAAGGTTTTTGAGCATTTTGTAGATAAATATGTACTTATAATTCAGCCAACCTTGTGTCCATGAGATTAATCTGAGTATGGAAGAGGAAATTATGCTGGTATCCTCTCTCCCAGAGTCCAGACACATTTTACCCAGGAGCTCATTCTCCCACCTGTGTGCTGTCAATTTCTTCCTGTGGCCTTTGCACGAAGTGACAAACACATTTCACTCTAAGTTTTAACAGCTCTGGAAAACATAGCCTTTTATCAGAATCAGATGTCCTGTCCCAGCTGGAAACACTGTTTGGTGGAGTTCTTTCTGTTCACAGTTTCAAGGGTCAGGAAACTGGGAGCACGTTGGTTGGGTAGTCCTTGCTCAGAAGTTTTAATCGGGCTGCGTTCAAGATGGCAGCAGGGGCCTGGTCTCTGAAGGCTGAGGCTGTTCAGTCTGCTTCTAAAGTGGCTTCCTCATGTGTCTTTTGTTAGGAGGCCTCACACCAGCATTTCCACAGAGCTTCGCAGAACAGGGCAGCAGCCCTCCTCCCATGTAAGCAAAGGACACAGAGAGACAGGTGATAGGAAGTTTTGAAAGATATTCTCTGTCCTTTATCCTGGGTGTTTACCTCTTTTCTGAAGGCTAGTTTGCATATTTGTCTCCCTGGATCCTTGATTCCAAAGGGAGGACCATGTTTATACCAGTAGCCTAGTAGTCCTCTTCTGTCATTGTATTGGAGATATGGCCAATCGGCTAGTGACCCAACAAGTGTGTAGCCTGGCTCCCCAGTGATCACTAGGCTGTCCTCCTCAAGCCCACAGGTTCACATAAGACATCGTTCTACCACAATCAGTGGTTGAAGGCAGCTCCCTCCCCGCCCCCCACCCCCACCCCCGCTTTATTTTATAAATAAAGGAATCTTATTAAGTCTTAGTCTAAGTCAGGAATTTTGGCTAATCCACTCCACCTAGAATTAATTCTTATTCTCCCATGTGCTCTTCAGGCCTGTGCATCAAACATTATCTTTGTTTGGAAAGCCATTTTTCAGAATTTCACATATCTTTTTGCTTTGTCTCTTTAGAAGTGTTTCCTAACCAACCTACTTAAGGAAAAACACAATTCCTATTTTGTGCCTCCCACTAAAATATAAATTTCACAAAAATAAGGACTTTGTTGAACTTGTTTACAGCTGTAGGCCCAAGGCCTTGCAGAAAAACTGGTTTGCAGTATGAACTGAACTTTTTTTTTCCTATTTCTATATTTTTATTGTTGCATTATACTTGTACATAATGATAGCATTTCTTGTTACATATGCATACATGCGCACAATACAACAATATAATCTGTCAAATATCACTCCCCAACACTTTCTCCCTCCTTTCCTCCCACCCCATGGTTTCTTTCCTCTTTGATTTTTATGAGATCCCCACCCCACCCCACCTTTCTTTTTCTTCTCCTTTGTTAGCTTCTGCATATGTAACTCAATGTGTTTTTAAAAATAGATCAGTGAATATAATTATGATGTCATATTTACCAAGGTTATGCAAACTTGAAAAGGAGGAGAGGCGGAAGAAAGGAAATTAGCATGAAAGCTTGAATAAGCTTTGTGTTGCTCTTTCTAAGACCTAATTATGTTTCAGATTAAAATTTTTACCATATTCTCAATTTCTTACAAAATAGGATTTAACTATTATGGGCTATGCACTGTACTGGGTACTTTGAATACGTTATCCTATTTAACCTGCATATACCTATGAGGCCATGCTCAAATTTATTTAGCCCATTAGTGACAAAGAGATTTCAATCTTGAATATATTTAATTATATACCTAACAATGTTAAGTACATAATAATCATTCACTAAAATAGAAAAGCAATAAATTCTACTGTGTTGTAACTAAATACCCATCATATATCTGTGTTTGAGTCTCTATCTTATAGACTATAATTATGAGCTGTGAACATAATCTATTTTTTAATTTTCAATATTTAACTACAAACAAATATAATAGTTGAGAATATAGATGCTGCATGGTATCCACACTGAGAGAACTCTTTGCCCTAAGTTTATTGTTTTCTTGATTTTTCTATAGGACAAGTCATGGAAACCACAAGTAGCCATTTAGGGCTCAGAAGCTTTTTCTTTAATCAAGTGAATTACTGTTACCTTGAAACTTACCTTTGTAATGAATGAAGGAAAAGATAAGTATAAGGTATCACATCTTCTAAATAGCTCTCAAAAATCCTAGTAGAATTCCCATTTTTCTCTGTTAAACCTTTAAAAGTGCAAATACTTAAGCATTTAGGTTACTTAGTAATATATGCCATGGGAAATATATCCAAATGAAGTTGTCAAAGAGCTCTAAAGTTCACTGGTGAGCAAATAATCCTCCAAGGCTGTCAGGGTCTAAGGGGACTTTTATTCAGCCAGGGAGTTACGTTGTTGACAAGGAGCTTACTAAACACTGAATCGAAGAAAACCCATTTACTAGAAATGGGCCATTTGGTGCATCAAATCAATGGTTAATCTAAACCTGGCAGAGAAACACAGGCATTGTGTTAGCTTACTAGAATGCACATGGGTCATGCATTTTCTTTCTCATTTGTTCCAATCACAAATCAATTCAGCTTTCTGGGTTGTGTTCTGAAGAATATGCCATGGGTGCATGAAGAGAAATTGAGAAATAGCGTGCAGAAAATTTAGATTATATAATCTATTTAGGGAAATACTTAAATATAGCAAATTGTAATCAAGCCTTCTGCACTGCTTTAGCAATGTGAATGTAGATTAGTTTTCTTCATGCAAAATTATGAAAACTTTAATTCTATGTATATTATTTTCAGCGATCTAGAGAATATTATTGAATTTGAAATTTAAAACATTTTGCAAGAACTTTGAGCAATATGGTAATTATTTCAATCTAAAGTAAAATTGGATCTTTTGGAAAGGCAAGACAAAGCTTATTCAAGCATTATGCCATTAATCAACAGCTCTACAGGGAGAAGCCTTGGCCTTAAAAGTATCTGTCTGATATTAAGGAGGTATTCAGGAGTGGAAGAATCAAGAAATGATACTCACATAAGACTTGAAGGTCAGCTGTAAGGGCTGTAGATTTTATTCCAAATGAGTCTGGAAGTCTTTGAGAAGAGAAGTAATATCATGTAACTTACATTATAAAATGAATTTCCCTGGCTAATGTGTTCAGAATAACTTTTAGGAAGGGAAGCATGGAAGGAAAGAAATCAGTTCAAAGGTTGATGCAGCAACTTTGTAGAAATGTGTATGGCTTGAACTGAGCAAGTAGTAGGTGAAGTGTGGAGAAATTGTTAGCTTCTGGATATATTTTTTAAGATACAGCCAATAGGAGTCATTAGTGAATTGGATTTGTAGTGTGTGATAAAGAGAGGAATAAAGGATGTTCCAAGTTTTTCAGATGAGCAATTGGAATGATTGAGTTGACATTCAGTGAGATGGAAAATCCTTCCAGAAGAGATTTGGGTGAGATAATCTGGAGATGTTTTGTACATATACTTATTGATATATTAGTAGATATATCCAGTAGTTAGTTGTCTATGAGTCTGCAGTTCAGGTAAGAGATCTGGGATCATTGTTTAGTTAGGATCAATCAGTACGTACATTGTATTTAAAGTTATCATACAGGTTATGAAGGTAGCTTGTGGGGAGAAGAGGTCAAATATTGACTATTCCATACTTTGTGTACAATCAGAGATATGAAAAATTATGCTCTATATGTGTAATAAGAATTGTAATGCATTCCAATATCATATATAAATAAAAAAAGAAAAAAATTGAATATTTCAAAGTTTAAAAAGTGGAAAAATACAGAAAAAAATGAAGGAGACTAGAAATAATGTATTTTGATATAAATGAATAGGATGGAAGCCAATTGAAAGATTTTGACAGGGAGTAAGATCAGCTGGATCAAATACTGTGTCTGTTAGGTAGGATGAAGCCTGAGAAAGAAGAGAAGATCACTGGCAACCTTGAAGCAGCAGTGATTAAGGCCCTATTGGATTACATCCAACAAAACAAAATTTAGAGATACAACAAGCCTTTTGGGGAGTTTTTCTATAAAGGTGAGCAGAGCAAAGATGGTGGATGTGACATGAGTTATAAGCAGTATAGATTATATTACTGCATGTACACATGCTAATGGGGAATGATTCAGTAGAGACGGGAACATTTGATGATGCCTTAGGAAGAGTAGAGTTCTTTGAATAGTCCTCTGGAGAAGGTGGAGCATGGGCACAGATGGAGAGGACATCCTAAGATAAAAGACGAGAGGATGGACTATTTTGGAATGGGATGCACATCACTGTATAGGTATGGAAATGTGAGTTTATGATAAATCTCTTCTAATTACTTCAGTACCCCCATGTAGTGGAAGCTAGATCATTATGATAGTGATGTGTAAAAAGGTCTGAGGAAAGTGGAGAAGCTGTGAAATACTCACAAGAAAATTTAAAAAAAAATGTTAGCAAAATATACTTCAGTTGTTTGGTTAGCTTCCTTAAGGTTAATGATCTTGACATTAAAGTGAGACTGCCAGCACCATGATGTATTTTTCTCCACTCACTTGTTCCGGCATGATTGCAGGTTCAGAGCAAGTATGGGGTTTGGATTTAATTAAGGGTGGGCAAGGTGACTGAGGTTGCAGAATGTCAGCTCAGCAAGGAAAGGGATTAGAACATAATGATGATAGCACATTGAGGAAAGAAGAAAAAAATCAAAAGTTTGTAGGTCTTAGTGAGTAGAAGAAATATTGAAAAACTTGTTCCAGAAGAAATAAGGAAACAGGAGTGATAGGGAACAATGTTTAAAACTGAGGTCTTGAAAGAAGGGCAGTTTGGGGCATGCTCATGGGAATGTGTGGTATTAGATAGTCTAGACAAAATTATTCAAAGAGTATAGATCAAGAAACTACATAGATATTAAAATCACCAAGATTAGGACAGCAGTAGTATTGGGGGAAAGGGCAGTGTGATAAGACCTCAATTATATTGTAAACATCATGTTGTATTTTAATTGAACAAAGTACATAGGAATTAGAACACACCGATGTCTTTATTTTATGGGACAGTTTTCATAGGCTACTATATTTAACAGTTCACAGTAGCTATTACATTTTTCACTGGATGAATAAATTGAAAATCATTATTCACAAGCTATTGGTTCCTTGGGTGAAGGTACAAGACAAATGTTTGGCATGCACATCCATTCATGGCTCCCACATCTTTGTGCTTAGCTGTCACCTTTCAACCACAATCATTAACAGAATCTTCTTGTGCAAAGAAGTGGGAGATATATAATACACACTAGAAAAGAAAGTCCTGCTAGCAGACCATTTATTTTGTCATTCTGGCTAGAAATATTTCAAGTTTACCTGATTTTTTTTTTTTTTTACAAACTAAGTAAATCATGTATGTGAAAGCATAAAAATTTATTATTGGAGTTAGACATAATCTGAACAATAGTATATGTAATTAATTATACATTTCTTATTTACTTTTCCATAAAATTAGAAGAAGAAAGTCTATGGTGGTGTGAATTTGGCTTAGCCCTCATAATAATAGCTATATTTGAAGGGAAAAGAAGAGGAAGATCCCAGCTTTTAGCATGCCAAAAAATTAAAAGATATTTAAACTCACTGTTCAAGAAATTACTCATATGTAACTGAGATGAATTGTTATGTGGTGTCTCTTTTTGACAATAAACATAATGTACTATTTTTTAATGAATATCCACAAGTAGGATTGCTGGATCATGTGATAGGTTCAGTTCTGATGTTTTTGAGGAACCTCCATAAAGTTTTCCATAGTGGCTCTTTTGCTTTGCTCTCCTCCCAACAGTATGCAAGGGTTTCAATTTCTCTACATCCTCACCAGCTCGTCTTCTCTTTCCCTTCCTTCTTTTTTCTTTTTATCTCTTTCTCTCTCTATTTCTTTACTCCCCTCCTCCTTCTCCATTCCTCCTCCTTCTTTGATAATAGCTATCCCCACATGTGTGAGGTGAAATCCCAGTGTGATGAGATTTCACTATTTAATTAGTGATGCTGAGCACATTTTCATATACCTGCTGATAATTTGCATGTCTTCTTTGAAGAAATATCTATTTGAATCTTTAGCCTATTTCAAAATTTAGTTATTAGGGTTGAGTTGCTGTTGTTATTGAATTATAGGGGTTCCATGTGTATTTTGGAGTTAATCCCTTTTCAGTGTGCAAATATTTTCTCCCATTATGTAGGTTATATTTTTTACTCATTTGATTGTTTCCTTTGCCCTGCAGAAACTTTTTAGTTTGATGTAGTCTCACTTGTCTATTTTTGCTTTTGTTGCTGATGCTTTTGATGATGTATCCATGAAACCATCACCTAGACCAGTATCATGAGGCTTTTACCTACATTTTCTTATTTTTTGTTGTTTGTATTTTTAATTTGTCCTTTTCAGATCTACATGACAGTAGAGTGTATTTTGATATATTATATATACATGGAATATAAATTCCCTTTCTTGTGGTTGTACATAGTGTGGAGTTATACTGGTCAAGTATTCACATGAACAAAGGAAAGTTATATCTGATTTATTCTACTGTTTTTCCTATTCCTATCTCCCCTCACTTAATTCCCCTTTGTCTAATCCAGTGAATTTTTATTCCTGCTTCCCTTTTGTGTGTTAGCTTTTGCATATCAGAGAGTATATTCGGCCTTTGAATTTTTGGGGTTAACTTATTTCACTTAGCATGATATTCTTCAGTTTCATCCATTTACTGGCAACTGCCATAATTTCATTTATCTTTATGGCTCAGTAATATTCCATTGAGTATATGTATCACATTTTCTTTATCCATTCATCTGTTGAAGGGCATGGTTAACAAATATATGAAAAAATGTTCAACATCACCACAATTAGAGAAATGCAAATTAAAACTATGTAGAAAATTCCATCTCAGTTCAGTCAGAATGGCAATTATCAAGAATACAAGTAGCAATCAATGTTGGTGTGGATGTGGGGAAAAGGTACACTTATACATTGCTGGTGGGACTGCAAATTGGTGCAACCACTCTGCAAAGCAGTATTGAAGGTCCACAGTAAACTTGGAATGGAACCACCATTTGACCCACTTATTCCATTCCACAGCATATACCCAAAGAACTTAAAATCAGCATACTACAGAGATGCAGAAACCTCTTGTATAAAGAAGTAGGAGACAGAATTCTGTCAATGCTTATAGCATCTCAGTTCACAATAGCTAAGCCCTTTCTTTTAGAAGCTTTATATTTTCTGGTCTTAACATTATGTCTTTAATCTGTGTTGAGTAGATTTTTGGTGTACTGCAATGTATGTCTCCAAATTCATTATTTTGCATGTGAATGTCCAATTTTCCCAACACCATAAGATAGTTGAAGACATTATCTTATATCCATGGTATATTCTTGGAACACTCGTGAAAGATCAATTTATTTCTGGACTCTCTAGTCTGTTCCACTGGTCTATATGTCTCCCTTTATCCCAATAGCATACTATTTTAGCTACTATTGCTTTGTAGCATATATATATAAGGAATTGAATACAGTGGCTCTTTACCACTGAGCCACACCCCCAGACCCATTTATATATTTTAGTTAGAGACAGGGTCTCACTGAGCTGCTTAGGTTCTCACTAAGTTGCTGAGGATGGCTTTGAACTCTTGCCTCAGCCTCCCCAGCCTCTGGGATTACAGGTGTGCACCACCACAGCTGGCTATAACATATTTTAAAATAAGAAAATATGATGCCTCCAGCTTAGTATTTTCTCTAGTTTCTATAGGAAATATAATCTATTTATATTACATTTAGGTTGTTTTGCATTTTCATATGAATTTAAAAAATTGTTTTTTCTATATAAAAATAAGTTCCTCAAGAGATATTTGCACTCCTTTATTCCTTGTAGCACTAGTGATGATAGTCAAGACGTAGAAATGATCTAAATATCTGTCAACAGATGAGTGGATTCAGAAAATATGGTAAAGTAGTCATTCAATGGAATACTATTTAAATAGACCTAAAAATGAAGGATGTCCTGCCATGTGCAATAATATCCACAAACTGTGTGTACATTATGCAAAGTGAAATAAAGCAGGCACAAAAGGCATATACTGCATGATTCTGATGATGAGAAGAATCTAAGGTAATTAAACTCATAGCATCAGAGAGTAGAATGGTGGTTACCAGGGGATTGAGGTAAGGGGAGGGACTATTGGGAAATTTCCAATCAATGGGCATAAAGTTTCAATTATAGATGGTCAATAAGTTCTAGAAATCTGTGTCTATAGTTAACATTGTACATATATTGCTGAGAGCCATAGCCAAGTAGGAATGACGCATGGCATTTTTGGTTGAAAGGTGACTCCAGCAAGCCATTGAGATGATAATGATTATGTTAAGATGTGCATTCAATTGGAGATTAGACCCCTGCTGTCCACCTTGGTCTGCTACTTTGGAGCTCTGTGGGACTCCCGGAGAGTTCCCATTGGTTGGGGAAGTGCGGTAGGAGGGAATTCCGGAGGAGGGATTTCCTGTTGGTGTAGTGTGTCCCGGGAGAAGGCAATTCCTGGGAGTTTTGGAAATAAAGTTTGTTCCTGCTTGAGTGGCTCGTGATTTTGTGCCCAGCCAGACTGCAGCAATATATTAAATCATGTTTATGCTAAATGCTCAAATATTTGCTAAGTGGGTAGATTTTATGTTATGAGTTCTTACCACAACAAAACAAAATTTGAAAAAATGATAATGATGAAGCAGAAACGCCATTATTATCTGTGAGACATCAAAGTTATCTGTCATTCTACATTTTGAAATAAATTATTTTAAACTGTAAAATAAGATTATATGTGAAATTGTTTCAAATAAAAGCAAAATGCTTATTACATCTTATAGTTTTATTTATTTCTTCTATAATTAGTATCATAGTTTGACTTTTAAGTTGTCTCAAGTAGTTTCATTGTCTACCTTTAACTGGAGAAGAATGTTCTAAGGATTAACTTTATAATTGCATTGCATTTTTTATTTGGAAGTGATCCTAGAATTCAATTCATGTCACTTGTTTTTTAACCAATAAGAGAACTGAAGAACAGGGGATGATGTGTTCAAGGTCACATAATTGAAGAAAATTTTGCAATTAGAAAGTAAATTTATCACACATATCTACTATATACTACTGCCATTCAAATATTAATTGTAAATAATTTTGGCAAGTTAACAACTTGACACTTGGAAATGTTAATGATTCTTCACCTTTAAAGAGCTTGCTCAATTAAGAAAGATATTCTGCTGTTACAACAGCACTGTAGACATATAATTGGAGTCTGGGGGAATATCTAAGCATTGACATCTATGACGGTGGCATTTCTAAGTAAAATCTGATCATAAACTTTGAAGTGTGTTAATGATTACTAGTAGTATTATTCTAGAAATATATAAGCAAGGTTCTTTTTTCCAAAATATTTATTTCTGTTCTAGATTGTAAAAGCATGAGAAGATGCATAACTAATTCTAAAAATTCACATATTCAGCTGTTAGTAGTAGTTATACTATATTCACAGGCAAAGAATCATATTTCCTCATATATAAGAAAGAAGAAAAATTTACTGTGAATTTCTTGACTAACCTTTAGCCTACTTTCTACATTACAACTCTAATATTATAACATCCTTATTTCAAAGAAATACTTCTTTAAATCCTTAGGAATATAACAAATTTTTGTTACTTGTTAAAAAAGGAACAAACAAATGGAACTAAACAGATTATTTACAGGACTTATGAACGCATTTACAAGTAGTACTATGTCTATGATTATTAGCTTCTAATCTCTTCACTTTCCTTCAGGACATAAGGGTTTCTAAATTCTTCTAGATCATCATACCATAGAGAATATATTTCGTTTATCAGATATTTCATTCATCAGGTTATAGTTGCTGCAGTGAGTCATAGAAAACTACCTGCCATCATTTTGAGAAAATCTTATTCTAATCAAATTCTTAGAGACATCTTGTGATTAAAGATACTTCATGGATATTGAAACTTAAAAAATTAAAATTAAGCTTAGACAATATTTACTACTTTAAGCAACTACATACTGAGTATTGCTAACAAAGAGTAAAAAAATCATCATTAATTATATTCTTAGTTGATAACATTCTGTTATCAAAAATAAAGTATTGTATCTCAAGATACAAGTCCTCTGGAAAGTTACTTATCAAGCTGAATTTCTTCAGAGTCTAAACTTGCCCTGCTCTAGGACTTCGTGAACTACGTTTCATTGGTGGCAGAGTGGGAATCAGGAGTAGCAAGAGAGGAAAGTGTATTTCACGTTCACCTGCAATCAGCATAAAGTCCAGAATAATAGTGGCCGACATAGATATAATTTATTTATCTTCCTGACATTTATGTATAGAGGTAGGTGATTCAGGACTGGTGTGGTCCTCTTACAGCATCAGGGAGGGAGTTTCTTTCTCTATTGTGTCTATTCTACCCTTGTCACGTCAGGACTAAGTATGACCACTCCACTTCTAGGCATCTTGTGTGAATTCTGGACAACAAGAAGTAAAGTAAAAAAAGAAGGAATAAAGAATACAGCTGGCTTCCTATGACGAATGATTCCTTATTTCTGTTAAGAATGATATGAGCACATCTTATACTTTTTGGTCACTTTGAACTCACATGGTTACAAACAACTTCAAGGGAGGTCGTAAAAGTCCTCTTTCTTCTGGGTGTTCATTGGTTCAGCTAAAAATCAGACTTTATTACCAGAATTGATAATACTTACTTGCTATTGTCAGTAGTAAGCATTCGTTTTGTTTTTTTTTTTGCATTAGCAAAGAGAAAATAGCTTTTAATGCAGTTTTTGAAACAATTTTTTTAATGGGAATTGTTTAAATCTTCTCTTGGAACTAAGCATATAGCTTAAAATAAAATAAGCTTTTTTTGCAAAATGTGATTTTAATTGAATGGGATTTCTCAAATAATAGAAATGTTTTAATTATGCAAGTGATTATTAATCCAAATAAAGAAATAAAGCACAGTAGCAGTCATGTCAATTTATATTATCTGATATTTAAAGAATGTTCTATACTTGCTTGCATTTTTGCTTTAATGTCTTCTACAGAACTAGGTCTTTTTGGTGTTTTAGGGAAATTTTTTTCTGTTTTTTTGAAGGAGGCTTGACCTTTTGATCTTGGTGTTGATGGTTTTAAGTCTTTTCCATTCTGGTTTGGGGATTGTTGTGCATTTTTGGCTGGAGTGTCTTATATAGATTTCTTCACTGGAAATTTTTCTTCAGTTTCCTTATCATCAAAATCATCATCATCATCTTATTCTTCTACATCATCATTATCATCTTCATCAGCAGCGAGTATTACTTTTTGCTGGGGAAACTTGCTAACCGGTTCCAGGGGCAGATTGTTTTCCAGATATACTTAAGAGTTTTACGTCCTCCTCCTCTTCATCTTCTGATTCTGCATCTTCCTCCACAGCTACTAAGTGCTGCCTGCTAATATGTACAGACCCTGAACTCCACTTCAACCTTAAGACCACAGGTGATGTAATTTCAAAGCCATTGAAGGAAACCATTGGCTGTACAATGTTGCCAGTGTTACTTTAACTGGACTGCCTTCATACCTCTCATTGCCTCTGCTTCAACAACGTGCAATTCACCCTTTACACCAGCCCCCAAACGGACCATTCTTAATGATAACTGGTGCTTGTTTTCATCATTATATGCCTTGAAGTGATAATCTTTGTCAGTCTTTAGCTCACAACTGAAAAGATAGTTCTGGGGCCTCAGGAGATTCAAATTCATATATCCATGAAATCTTCTTCGGATTGGTAGCACACACTTAGGTGGGAGAGAAGGTGGATGAAAACTAGACTGCTGCCCTGGATAAGAGATGTGCAGGATGAAATCATGCCTGCTGTAATCACATTTAAACACAACTCAAAAGAGAATTTTTTCAGTTTTGGGCCTTGTTATGGATAGTTTCAATTAGTTTTGGTCACTTAAGTAATTTTGTTTACTTTCTGTAGAGCAAAATTGTTATTTTTAAAAAATTTTCTAAATAGTATAGTAGTTGAAAATAGACAAATTGAACTTCATCAAAATTAAGACTTTTTTTGCAGCATAGGACATTATCAAGAAAGTATAAAAACACAGCTGAGTGTCATGGTGCATACCTGTGATCCTAGTAACTCAGGAGGCCAAGGCAGCAGGATTGCAAGTTTGCGGCCAGCCTCAGTAACTTAGTGAGAGCTTGTCTCAAAATAAAATATAAAAAGAGCTGGCTTCGGGTGTAGCTGAGGGTAAAACATCCCTGGGTTCAATTCCCTGTACTAAATAAATAAATAAATAAATAAAAATTAAAAATCACTTACAGAATGAGAGAAATGTTTTCCAAATTTCCTTTTGCAGCATCCATGAAGGATGATTAGAACGTCCCTTCAATTGCTGTTGAGGGGTTGTTCCAAGGATTCACCTGTATCATCCAAAGGTTGCAAGATCACTTGAAATATTTTCTTTCTTGTGACCATGTGCTATTGGCAATACATTAAAATCACACAAAGTAACTATGGAAAGATCAGTACCCTGGGACATTTAAGAAGTAAGTAAATATCTGGGTTAAATATTAAATTTTTATTTTTAACAACTGTGAAACAAATCACTTATATGATTTATGTGTTCATAACTATGTAAGGCAGGTAGTTTGAAATATAGTAATAATAACAGCAATAATATCACTTTTGAGTGCTCTTGTGCTACATAGTGTGCTATGTATTTAATATACATTAACTCTTTTGAGCTTCTGAGTAACTCATAATATAATTTTGTTTTTCCTTGTATTTAAAGCTAAAAAAAAAATTCACTCCTAGACTTAGAACAAAGATATTCATTGATGTAGTAAAAAAAAATGCTTTAAAAACATTCCCGTTAATGTCAGACTATGCTAGGGGTTGCTCTATTGCCTTGTATCTAGACCCTAGAAAAAAGAGAATAACTTAAATTTTATTTACTCTATTCTTCAGAATTTCATGGTTCTTAAGCACTGAGATTATTTTGGGATAATCCTCAGGGTTTTAACCCTATGCAATTAACATCCCTTCTTCTCCTAATCCAAAAGGATTAGCAAGGAAGAATCCTAAACACTGTGAGGAGATAATCTACTTTGTAGTAAGTGTTGCTATATTTGTAATGAAAGGAAAAATTCTGAAAAAGATGCATTTATTCTTTTTGTTTGGTGTAAGGTGTCAGACCATGTCTACATGTCTGTATCTCTTGAAGTACAACTGCCTATAATCGCTGTGTAGCATCTGGTCAGGAAAAAGGGTATTTCTGTATGTATTTCTAATCAGTTACAATTAATCAACCTTGAACATTAAACAGAGTATTGAGTTCAACACACACACACCACCACCACCACCACCATCCTAATGTGGGAAAATATTACAGTAAATTAAATAATTCAGGGTATAAGAAATGATTAGTAGTATGCCTTTGAGAATCTCTCATCTTATTGGGAATGCTTAATACACAAATATTTTGGGTTGCTCTTTTTGAATTATACTCAGATATCAGGTGTTTTTCTTTCTCTGTGTAAGGTGGTTTGGCAAAAATCTTACTGTCTTTCCTGGTAGAAACTCAAGTTGAGTTTATTTTATTGTTGTTATGTATCAAATAATTTGTTTAAAAATACTTATCAGATTCAATATCTGGCACATCATTTTTGTGGAAAATCCAACTCCCTTTAGACATCCAAAGTGTATGTAGCAACCAATTTTTTCTTTAAAAATAAATTTCTAAGTGTAAAATAACCCAAGGTGTACATTTGAGTAAATATTTGCTCTGAAGCTTTGCAGCTTTGTATTTTGTTGTGTGTGTGCACATATATGAAGGTGTATGTTTAAGGGTCATTGAGAGATCCCATCCTTGGGGGATGAGGTTTGGAACAAAGGAAAATTGCTTTGTGGAGGAAACAGAAAACAATCAATCACAGTCTACCAGCTAGAATATATGATTCTCTGAAATTTTCTAAAATAAAAGATAGCATAACACAGTAATGTGACTTGCTTTTATTTGACTATTATATGTAGGTTTTACATACAGGATATTCTGGATATTAATATTTTAACCATGTTATGCTTGGATAGAAGTTAACCTTAGCAATTTTATATGATCATAACAAATTCATTACCATCTATTTAGCAAGTTACTCTCAGTAACTATTAACTGAAATTACATCTTGTCTTCATGTTAATTTTTCATATGACTCAAATAGAATTGTTTTCTAGATATTTTCAGCTGAGTGGAAGAGATTGTTTTACACGACAGCTGTGGAATAGAAAATCTGTCTGCAGGATTCTGCTCTTTCATTGTCTTTTTATTTTAAATTATTGTTCATACATTTCCCTTACCTTTAGTAGTCTTTTTATTGAAAGTAAGAAAAATTAGAGGTGGGAATGAATGTGATTTTCTAGATTTTCTGAATGGACTCAGATGGATTTGTTTCTGAGGAATGTGCAAGTGATTGCACAAGGATTACCAATTGTTTGTTTGTTTTTTTTAACCATTTTCACAGGCTTTTTTCTCCATGTAATATTTCTATCTTTCTTTAGATTGAAAAGATTCTGGAAGAAAAATCGCACTTAGATTTGCTAGAGAATATAGAGTGGGCAGAAACCTCTGTGTGTGTGTGTGTGTGTGTGTGTGTGCGCACACACACACACACACACGGAAAAGGGCAATCATTTAAAAATTATTTTATATAGAAATGTCTAACATTCTGAAGCTGTTATACAAGATGTATTGGTTTTCTTCTTTTAATCTTTGAGAAAGATTACTTTTTCTGTATTCTATAACTTGTAATATGTTAGAATTGTGGCCCTTTGCCATTTCTAAAAATCTGGGATTCAGAATAGATTCAGAAATGATTCACAGGCTACTATATGCTGACCAGTAAGTCAATCTTCAGTGACTGCTAGATGTTAATCAGTGTGATGTTGGACACCTTGGCAAGAGAGCAATCTGTAAGGAAGAAACTCAGGAAAGAAAAAAAAAAAAAGCAGTGCATAGTATTATGAAGTTCTGTGATTTTAGAGTGCCTTGTGCCATAGCTGAAACATACCTGGATTTACATATTTTTACAAATATAAATCAATTCTCCTTTCTTTGTTTCCTCTTTTAACCCAGCAACCGCCCGACCTCCCGCCCCCCGACATTCAGTCCAGGAACACTTGCCATTTCCTGGATAGTACTCAAAGTGCTGCTTATTTTGTGCCATTATAAGGCTTAGTCATTTAGTTTTTGTACTATCTTGTCAGTAGAGTGTGGGAAGAGATTTGTGGTCCTAGGCTCTCTTGTTTGGTAACTAGGCAGTCCTTTCCCAATGATAATTTTAATTCTGATTGGTTTCCTTCCAAATGTGTGGAAGTACTAATTTGCTTCTGTAATGTTAATTGTGCAAAATAAATTAGTTAACAACAACAAAAATCCCCAAGCTATTTATTTTGAGTTTATTTTGCAGACATCAATTAGCATTAAATTGGCTTATCTTCTAATTTCTTAGTTCTTTGGTTCTATTTTTGATACAAGACTGCTCTTCCTCAGATGATTAAAGCTTCTTATCTCTAAAATATTATTTGAACTTGAAACTATCTATGTGCTCTATTTACCTTTTATTATACTGCTTCCTAAATTTTCAAAGTTGCTTTTTTCTTATAATTTACATTTCTGAATTTTTCTAGAATTAAAGATCATTTCAGTTATTTATGCCTTTTTTGATAGGTTATATATCAGTGAGACAGGTCTATATATTATACTGCTCTGGAAACAAAGACACAGGAAATATTGATGGATGTTATATTTTACATTAAAAATCTGTTTCAGCTTCTCCAAAAGGCTAGGTTTAGGGTGAAATTTTTCTATAATATTGTAACTTCTTGAAGATTAAGATTAATTCAATTTGGTTACATAGCTGAATGGTCTGAGTTGTGAATTGTATACTTGGTCAATGATCAATTTGGACCTCAGAAAAGATAATTTGTTAGAATTATTAGCATTTTATATAATTAAAGGTAGAAATCTATTTATTTTACGGGGATAACAAATTTTCAAGTCTAACAAAAGGGCATGGGCCTACTTCAGCATTGCATTGACCACGCATTATAAGGACTCAGAATGGGAAAATACATTGCAAAAGGAGGATCACAACACAATAATGGGAAACATTTGAGCCAAAAAGAGTAGAAGTAAAGGTAAAGTAGGTTTATTTATATAGGTGACGTGAGACAATAAACAAAAATGGTTTAGGGACAATAGGGAAGTTATTGATGCTAAAATTAACTTGCACCTAAGGTGAGAGAAAGTTCATGCTCCAATGCCGCAGTCTCTGGCTGGGCACAAATCACGAGTCTCCACACAGCTTGTAGATTCAAACAGCAATTCTTTATTCCCGAACTCACACCGGCCGTCTACAAACACGCTCTGGGGGAATCCACGTTCTCTGCCCAAATCCACTCTCTCAAATCCACTCCTGCCTAAATCCACCCGCATGGGTTTCTGTCTCCCAAAATATACTGTCTGACCCTAAGCACTCAAGAGGAACTCAGCAGCAGGATACGCCCTATTCCAAAAGAGGAACACCCTAATCTCCTATTACTAAACCGCCCTATTCTAAAGGGGAAACACCCTACTCTCCTATTATGCTAAACTGCCCTATTCTAAAGGGGGAACACCCTAAACACGGATCCTGCCCTGGTCCTTGAGCAAGGTCACCTTTCAGAAGTCCTTCCACTAGACAGCATGGGAGTAAGCTGGCAAGGAATTTGTCATACCTACTTGGCTGATGGCTCCCAGCATCTCCCCCCTTCTGATTAATTAAACAACAAGTAATGTGGCTTAAGGACCGCGCCTGGTAGGTTGTCCAGTTCAACATATGGCTCTTACCCGTCATCGGAAAACTGACCTTTAGGTAACTGACCTTTAGGCGTCAGCCTCCTGTCTTAGGTTGATACCATTGCAATTGGATCATACCCGTCACTGACTGCCGGTCCAGCATATAGCCATTGGCCCCCAAATTTAGACCATCACTAGCAGAAGGGAGGAGGATACAGAAATGCCATGACACCAAGCCAATTGACAGTTCCTTTGGAAAAATTGCATCATTGGTGACACCATCAGCAAAGATCACTGGTGACACCATCAGCAAAGATATGCCAGCATTACCACAATTTGCTGCACTAAACATAGTTACATAGTCCAGGCAAGTTCTGTAAGCAGTTCAAAGGGGAGGAATCTATCAATCTGTCCGTCTCTTCCCAAAGTCCGTTTCCTCCCAAAGTAAGTTGACTCCTTGATTGAGCATACTGGTTGAGTTATATTCATTGGGATGAAGATAGGAATTCTGGCAATGATGCTAAAAAGACATTATCCTGAAAAGAATTATTAAATATAATGAAAAGGAAAGGTGAAAGTAAACAAACAGATCTGTTAACCTACTTAAAAAATAATCCTTAACAGATGTTTACCTGATTTAAATTAGTAAACAAGCAGATCTGTTAACCACCTTTAAAAACAATCCTTAACAGCTGTTTACCTAATTTAAATTAAGCCATTTAAATCACGTGAATAAAAAAAATAATAATTTGGATCCATTTTCTCATGAGCGCTCCTCATATATGAAATATGGACATACGCACACACAGACATATAACACAAAACACAAATGTGCAAACAAACGTACAACACATAAGATAATAATAAAGGCCTTGTAGCTTTACCTAGGTGAAATCTCCATTGCAATGTTTAAAAACTCCACAGTCAAAAAAATAAAACTGATCAGGAAAACATTAACCTAGGTTTGTATGAGCTCAAAAAATAAAAATAGAACCTTATGATGTGGAAAATGCAATAATAAAATAGATATTGAAAAAAGCATCCTGGTTAATCACAGTCGCAGATGTAAGAATGGCCAAGCTGGAGTTCTGGATATCAGCTGTTATGGATTTGAGTCAAATCATCTTCTTTTCGATCTGTAGAAATCGTTTTGGTTAGTCTTTCTGGAATCCAAATCGGCTGCTGTTCTCCCTGTGGAAACACGCAAACAGAGCCCCGACTCCAGACAATCACTGGGTCTGGACCTTTCCATTGTCCTGTTAGAATATCTTTCCAAAGAACTTTAGGCTTATGCACATTTTTTGGATACATATGCCTTTCCGCAGCACTAAGTCCTGATGAATCCAAATTTAAAAAGTTTAGAGTAAAAAGGGTTATTTTAAGTTTATCTTTGGGGGATATATACCCCTTTCCAATTTTTAAGATTAACTAGGTTTCGAATGACGCAATCTTTCCTCCATCATGAAGGCATCTTAACCACCTTCAAATTAACCTTTTAAAGCCTTCCAATTATCATCTATACTGTACTTTTAAATGTACTTTTTCACCACCTACAGCTTTACTCTTTTAAACGAGGCTTAGATTCTGTTTAAATCACTTAATATTAGTTTACATGGCTGCCCTTCAACAAAGGCCTTTTTTTACTCCATTAAGAAGCTTTGTCTCAATCTGCCATGTACAAATATCTTTTTTTTTCTTTCTTCCTTTCTCAAACTTTTAAAGTAAGTCTAGTTTCCTCAAAATCTTTTTAAATGGCATTTTACAACTTTTTACTTTACCACACAGAGATTATCTCATCTAGAAACATTTCTCTTTTTTTTAACCTTTATATTAAAATATATTTTTACATCTTGAATCTTTTTATATCTCTTTTTTAACCGTTAACCCTTTTTATAAATTCACATTCTGAAATAACCCTTATAAAATTTCTGATTTAGACAAATTACTCTACTTTAATAGGATGAAATACTTTCATGTTTTTTTTTATGGTACTATAATACTATAATTGAAACCCAACTGAAACTTCTTATGCTCTTTGTATATAAATTACACCTGATAGAATCTTAACATTTAGTAACCTTGTTTTAGCAAAGACACAGACCAAAGCAATATTAAACCTTTTTCCATTCACCAATTTATGAAAACACACATAATGATTAAATATATTACTTTATGGACTTAATAAGTAAAGAGTACTTGATTTTATATTTAGTGGTTGATATTTTAACACTTTAGCTTTGTAAATTAATTAGATGTCTGTAAAAACCAAGATCTTAGACAAGCGTAGTAAACAGAATTAGCCATCTCTTTCTTGTTGAAGAAAAATCCTTCTACAGGATACCATGATGGTCCCATTGATATATTTAACAACTTCTCGTTTAAAAGCCATGGGCTGCATTTTTGTATTGTATCAACATATGCCCTAACTGTTCTTGGTCTTACTGGGGTGCCTTTTTTCTCTAACAGTTTCTCTCCCTCGGAGGTGAACAACTTCAAACTTTGAGCCAACCATTTTCCCCAGTTTGCCTGAGAAAGTTCTAGGAACAGGCAACTTGAAATAAAAACAAAATAAATCAGAACAAGAACACATTGTTTTTTGAAATGCTCACCCATTCTTTCGCTCTCCTTCAGGGGCTGAACAATTTCACTTACCTCCAAGCTTCAGGCGTTCCCCGTACGGGCCACCAGATGCCGCAGTCTCTGGCTGGGCACAAATCACGAGTCTCCACACAGCTTGTAGATTCAAACAGCAATTCTTTATTCCCGAACTCACACCGGCCGTCTACAAACACGCTCTGGGGGAATCCACGTTCTCTGCCCAAATCCACTCTCTCAAATCCACTCCTGCCTAAATCCACCCGCATGGGTTTCTGTCTCCCAAAATATACTGTCTGACCCTAAGCACTCAAGAGGAACTCAGCAGCAGGATACGCCCTATTCCAAAAGAGGAACACCCTAATCTCCTATTACTAAACCGCCCTATTCTAAAGGGGAAACACCCTACTCTCCTATTATGCTAAACTGCCCTATTCTAAAGGGGGAACACCCTAAACACGGATCCTGCCCTGGTCCTTGAGCAAGGTCACCTTTCAGAAGTCCTTCCACTAGACAGCATGGGAGTAAGCTGGCAAGGAATTTGTCATACCTACTTGGCTGATGGCTCCCAGCACTCCAATACCATGACATAGTAACAAGCAGAATATTTGAGTTATACAGGCTTTGTCAAACTCAAGATTTAAATGCCATTGCTTTCTTTGAACTTGCCTATCATTTTTGCCAAGTGATGAAGTTTATAGTATTATTTTCATAAGCAACATATGAACTGTGGGAAGCCTCCTGTTTTCTAGTTATTTGGAAAGTTGAACAACTCTGTATATTCTAAAACAAATGATGCTTTTAATTCTAATATTTAAAAAAATTTGTTTTACTTGTAGATGGATATGATATCTTTATTTTATTTTTTCTTATTTTTATGTGGTGCTTGGGATTGAACCCAGTGCTTCACACATGCTAGGCAAATGCTCTACCACTGTGGGATTATAATCATCAGATATAGATGATATATTTATTTAATTAAGAAATTCTGATATTTGTGGGGAATTAAGAAGATATGTAACAGTAGCATACAAAAGTCAAAACCAAGGGCTAAGTTTTCATGACTGAGTTATCTTTGCATGTGCAATTAAGTACAACTCATCCATCACTTCTTATTTAAGGGAAATAATTTTAAACACTAAACATATTTTGAACTTAGAGTTTATATGGTATTCATATAAATACCTAATATACTTGACTTTGAAGTAACATTTAGTTGTATAGTTTGTCAACAGGTCAATTTTTGTTTTTTCAACTTTGAATTCATTTTAGTATTTAGTGTGTTCTGAATGTTTAAATACTCCCGAAATTTAAGTGTTGAAATCCTTATCCTCACAATAACAGTATTAGGAAGTGGAGGCTTTTAGGTGGTAATGAGGTCAATGGGTCAGAACCCCCATTAATGGCACCTTTTGCCTTTGTGAAAAATGCTTCAGAGAGATTCCCCATCCTTACTGCCATCTGAAGTTAGTGAGAAGATAGCTGTTAATGAGGAAGGTGGCCATTGCCAGACACCAAACCTGACAGAATTTCGATAGTAGATTACCAAGGTTTTAGAACTATGAGAAGTAAATTTCTACTGTTTATAAACTACCCAGTATATAATATTTTGTTGTAAGAACTTGAACAGACTAAGACATTATTTGAATTTAAAATGAATTCAATTAAAGGACAAAAAAAGCAGCAAGGAAAGTAGAATTGGAGTGAGAGCAAATAGTCATCATCGTTTGATAGAAAGTCAAGAAAACTGAAATGAGGATCAGATCATGTAAATTCTGATCTCATGCTGACTCTCATTTACTATGTGACCTATTATTCTTTCCCCATTATCATTCTATGTAAATTAAAATATACAGTTCATTTGAGGGGTATAAACTGGGTAGTGTTTTAACAAATAGATTACTTTTTTTTTGTACTTGGCATGCAGCCTTGCTTGCATTTAGTTGTTCATGCAAATGAAATATGGCCAATAGAATCTTGCATAAATGATGTACATACTTTCCAGAGATGGCCTATCAAAATTCTCACAGGCAAATCTTTTTTTTTTTTTTGTTTATTTGCTGAAAGGGGAAGACATAAGGCCATGGACAAGGGTAGGGTTACAGGATGGGGTAATTCTGGGGAATGAACAATTGCATGAGCAGAGCTCCTTTTGTCTGTGTTAGCTATCATCTGAGTAAGAAACAGATTTTATTATATTAGGCCACTGAAAATTTGAAATTAGAGTAATTAGCCTATCTCACTAAAGCAAAAGAGAAGTATTATTCTAGTTCTAAATTTCATAATTTCCCCCAAATATTTAAGAGTAAGGCAATAAACAAAGAAAAATTTAAAACCAGATGACCAAACTGATTCTAAGCTGAGTTCTATTAGAAATTTAAAGAAGAACTAATACCAATCCTTCTCATATTATTCCATGAAATAGTAAAGGAGGGAATTCCTTTAAACTCATTTTATGAAATCTGTATCACCCTGATACCAAAATCAGATAAAGACACATCAACGAAAGAAAACTTCAGACCAATATCCCACATGAACATAGATGAAAAATTCTTAATAAAATCCTGACAAATTACATACAAAACCATATTAAAATATGGTAAATCATGATCAAGTGAGATTCATCTCAGGGATGCAGGGTTGGTTCAAGATAAGGAAATCAATAAATGATTTGTCAATAGAAGCAGAAAAAGAATTTGAATAATTAAAGCATCTATTCCTGTTCAAAATACTAGAAAAGCTGAGGATAGAAGGAACATACTTTAACATCATAAAAGCTATATATGACGGCAGCAAGACAAACACCATTATGAATGGAGAAAAACTGAAATCATTCCCTCTAAAAGCTAGAACAAGACAGGGATGCCCTCTTTCACACTTCTATTCAAGATGCTCCTTGACACTCTAGCCAGAGCAATTAAACAGAAGAAAGAAAGTAAAGGGATTCGAATAGGAAAAGAAGAGCTCAAACTACCTCTGTTTGCTGATGACATGATTCTATGTTTAGAAGACCCAAAAACCTCCACCAGAAAATTTTTAGAACTCACAAATGAATTCGGCAAAGTAGCAGGATCATGTTCCTGTACTCCAATGATAATCCACAGAGAGAGAAATTAGAAAAACAATCCCACTCACAATAGACTCATAAAAAAAAGAAAGAAAAATAAAACTTGGAAATCAAACTTACAAAAAAGATAAAAATTACAGAACATTAAACGAAGAATTGAGGAAGATCTTAGAAGATGGAAAGACCTCCTGTGATCTTGTATGGGAAGAATTAATATTGTCAAAGTGAGCAATCTACAGAGTCAATGCAATTCCCATCAAAATTCCAATGATGTTCTTCATAGAAGAAGAAGTCACAAAATTCATTTGGAAAAATAAAAGGCCTAGAATAGTCAAAGTAATCCTTAGTGAGGAGAGTGAAGCAGGAGGTATCGCAAATATACTTCAGTGCTATAGTAGCAAAACAGGATGGTCTTGGCACTAAAACAGGCATGAAGACCAATGATATAGAATAAAAGACACAGAGACAAATCCACAAAAATACAGTTATCTCATACTAGACAAAGGTGCTCAAAACACATTGGAGAAAAGAAAGCCTCGTCAACAAATGGGCCTGGGCAAACTGAAAATCCACATGTAGTAGAGTAAAACTTATCTCTCACCTTGCATTAAACTCAACTCAAAGTGGATCAGAGATCTAGAAATTAGACCAGAAACCCAGCACCTGTTAGAAGAAAATATAGGCCTAACACTTCATCATATAAGCTCAGGAACTAAAAAGCCTCCTGATGCACAAAAAGTAAAATAAAAATTAATAAATGGAATGGCATCAAATTAAAAAGCTTCTTCATAGCAAAGGAAACAATAGTGTGAAGAGAGATCCTAGAGTGGAAGAAACTTTTTGCCACTTGCACTTCAAATAGGGCATTAATATCCAGGATATGCAAATAACTCAAAAACCTTAACATCAAAACACCAAATAACCCAATCAATAAATGGGTGAAGGGACTAAACAGACACTTCTCAGAAGAAGAAATACGAATGGTCAACAAATATATGAAAAAATGTTCAACATCTCTAGCAATTAGAGATGGTTAATAGATGGATCTGGAGACTCTCATTCTAATTGAAATAATCCAGTTCCCCAAAACTAAAGCTCAAATGTTTTCTCTGATACATGGAAGCTAATTCACAATAGCGGGTGGGTGAGAATAGAAGTTCGGTTTATTAGACAAAAGGGAATGAAGGAAAGGCAGCGGGGATCAGAAAAGGAAAGACAGTAGAATGACTATGACATAACCTTCCTTTGTTCATATATGAACATACCACAGTAAATTTCACTATCATGTACATCCACAAGGAATTAATTGAAAAATAACTCTGGGAAATGGCAGAAAAATCTATAGAGGGGGTGGGGAAAGGAAAGAGGAAGGAGTGGTACTAGAGTCTGAATTAGAACAAGATATATTCCATGCTTGAAAATGATGTCAACATGGATTGTTTTGTCATGTATAACTAAAAAGACTAATATATATATCATATATATATATATATATATATTTTTTTTTTAAGTGAGGTAAGAAAAAACAAAGAAAAAAGAGTCAAATTTTCTATCTTTGACTCAATCTTCTTCCCCTCCTGTTTATTCTCTCTGTAATAATTGGAGCAATCTGAGGGAAAGTGAAAAATAGAATACCAGGAAAGTGATATGACGTGACTTCCATGGTCAGGTCATGAAAGGCAATGAAGCTTTTGCCTTGATCTCTTTGATTGCTTGCTCTGAGGAAAATAGCCACATGTCAGAGGTTGCTCAAGTAGCCTATGTAGTGGCCCAAGTGGCGAGAGCCAATTTGCCAGAACCAATGGTTGGTTACATAGCAGCAAATTCTACCACCCTTTCCATCCCACGGTTACTGTAAACCCATCGATATGTGATGACAGCCTCATGAGAAACCCCAGACTGCTCCAGAATTCATGACCCATGAAATCTTTGAGATGAGACAAAACACATACTTATTATTTTTTAAGCTACAAAGTTTTGCCGTGATTAATAACACAGCAATAGCAACTCATGTACAAGTCATCACAGATGATATTTTTACTAAATATTTGCCCAGCATAGCCTGAGCTTTTTTTCTTACAGCCTTTGATTTTTATTTCTTTACCACTTATTATTTGACTATTGAACAAAAATATATTTTGTTTTTGTTCTAGAAACACATAACTTTAATGTACCCATTTCTATAAATAGATAATAGTAGGTCCTAAAATAGAATACATCTTAAAATAGTAGATTTTAGTGGGTTAATACAATAAAAGTTTATTTCTGTTCTTTTTTGTAAACTTCTTTTTTTTTAAAAGAACTTTTAGCTGTAGATGGACACAATACCTTTTTTATTATTATTTTATTTATGTGGTGCTGAGGATTGAACCCAGTCCCTCATGCATGTGGGGCAAGAGCTCTACCACTGAGCCACAACTCCAGCCCCCCATTTTTTTTTTTATGTCAAAAAAAAATGGGGGTGAGTTAGAAATGCAAATCTGTAAAGGAACACCTGTGGAGAAAATATGTGGAGAAGGTCTACAAAAGAACAGACACAGACACAAAAGTACAAGCAAACAGACAGGAGGAGTCTAGAGGAGTGAAGTGGTGAAGAAGTGCAAAATTGAAGTGTCAGCTCCTTCCTGCCTGGGAGTTTGTCAGTTCAAAGAACAGATGCCTCCCGTTACCATGACTACATTCTAATTAGTATTTCTTTAACCCCGAGTGCTAGCTAACTGAGATAAGGTTCAGGTTAGAATAAACATGGGGCCCCTATTCTCTGGGGCATCACCATGGAGACCAGATAGTGCCTGCATAGTTGTCTTATTAGCTCAGAGGGAGATGGCTGGGCATCCCAGGTCTGGGAAACAGGGTAAACCTGTGAAGGACAATGAATGCTATGGCAGCCAGGCATCCCATGCTTTTGCACAGGAGTTTCCCTGTCACCAGTATTACCTTGCAGCCAGGCATCTGTGTCTTTGCACAGAAACTTCCTAGTTATCAAGCATGTCATAATCAAGAATTTTGTAGACCCGAATCCCAATCACAGAATTCCTACAGAAATCCTTGGCGCTGAAAAAAAATTTAAATAAAAACCCTTATAAAAATGTACTAAAACTTTTCTAATAGTTAATATAAAAATGTAGCTAGCCATAGATATTCAAAGTAATTAAAAATAATGATTTTTTTTTGGGGGGGGGACAATTCCAATATATATGCTCTTTTGTTGCTATGGTTTAGTTAAATAACTACAATTCCCCAACAAAGCAGTTCAAATTTCAGTTCCTACAGAACACTAGCTGTGCATTAATTACCAACTTTACTATTAGCTTTTCAGTCCACAAATCAATACCTAATAACAGATTCACTTTATGATCAGTGACTAGTTATACCACCTTTTTCAAAGTCTCTTGGTGGTTGGTTATTGTGCAATTTATTCAAACCATGAAAATTGTGGAGTTGCATAGTCTTTCTTTCACCATTGATAAACTTGTGATGAGATTTTATACAAATTGATACCTGAAAGGGGGAATTGGCTAGTCAAAAATAAAGTGCAGCAAGAAGCAAAAGATGATAGTGTTGAAAGAGAAATTTCAATGGAACATAAATGTAGATACAGAGAGAATGGCTGACATTGGGGATATTGACTCTAGATATGCAGTGGAGGGACTTGGTATAAACTTATTAACAATCATGGGGAAATGCGGCATGATAAAAAGGGGAAGATGGTCCAGAGGAAGTGACTGCCATAAAACTTGATATTAAGAGAACAGCTAGGAATATTTCATGACGTTGGAAATACAAGGATGAAATGGTGGAAGCTAATCCAATCATAGACAAGACTATGACCATTTTCAAGGCACAGAGAAGATATATATGCTGTATAGTATTACATGGCAAGAAATAGAAGGCAAGCACTACTCCTGCTACTTTTGATAAGATTTTATTGCAAAGTCTTAGAACATTTAATTCCCAGTATTTCTTTTTTAATTTTTTAAAATTTTTATTTGCTTTTTTATTTATCCATGATAGTAGAATGAATTTTGACATATTAAACATACATGGACTATAACTTCTCATTCATGTGGTTGTACATGATGTGAAGTTACACTGTTCATGTATTCATATAGGAACATAGGAAAGTTATGTCTAATTTTACTAACTTTTCCATTCCCATTCCTCTCCCATCCACTCTGGTGAACTTCCACTCTCCCCCAACGAGCCCCTGCCTATTGTGAATCAACATCCTCATATCAGAGAACATTTGGCCTTTGGCTTTTGGGGATTGGCTTATTTCACTTAGCATGATAGTCTCCACTTTTACTAGCAAAAGTCATAAAGTTAATTCTTTTTTATGTCTGAGTAAAAATTATATATATATATATACACATTTTTTTTCCTTTATCCATTCACCCATTAAAGGTTACCTAGGTTGATTCCATAGGTTAGCTATTGTGAATTGACTGCTACATGTTGATGTGCTGATTTTAAGTCCTTTGGGTATATACCGAGAAATGGAATAACTGGTTCTAATGGTGGTTCTATTCCAAGTTTTCTGAGGAATCTCTGGACTGCTTTCCAAAGTGGTTGCACCAATTTGCAGTTCCACCAGCAATGTATGAGGGTACCTTTTCCTTCACCTCCTCACCAACATTTATTGTTATTTGTATTTTTGATAATTGCATTTCTGTAATTACTAAAGATGTCGAACATTTTTTCATGTATTTGTTGAACATATTTCTTCTGTGAAGTGCTTGTTCAGTTCCTTTGCCCATTTATTGATTGGGTTATTATTATTATTTTTGGTGTTAAGTTTTTTGAGTTCTTTATATATGCTGGAGATTAATGCTCTATCTGAGGAGCAGATAGCAAAGATTTTTCTCTCATTCTGTAGGCTCTCTGTTCACTTTTTTAATTGTTTCTTTTGCTGTGAAAAAGCTCTTCAGTTTGATGCTATGCCATTTTTTGATTCTTGATTTTACTTCTTGTGTTTAAAGTCTTATTGAGAAAATTGGTTCCTAAGCCAATATGATGGTGTGTTGTGGCCTGCTAATCTGTATGCATTTCTTTATGCAAAGCTTTTAAGCCATGTGACCTTATTCTTTACCCAACCTATCTTCCTGGAAGTGAGTCAGATAGAAACAGCGTTCAGGGTAATATGACACTATTATGAGCAAAGTATGCCACTAACATGGACCATACACACCTGTATCTTTCAACAATGTCAGATTTTAATGGATAAAAATAAATCCACAAAGTTTATAAATTTTGTTGACTTTAATTCCCTGGATACTATGATTCTCGATTTTCCTTCTTGTGCTTTAGGATTCTTGTTGAGGAATTCGGTTCCTCAGCTGACATGTGGAGATTTGGGCCTACTTTTTCTTTTGAGTAGGTGCAGGTCTAATGCCTAGGTCCTTGATCCACAGGTTTTTCTGCAGGGTGAGAGAGGTCTAATTTTATTTTGTTACATATTAATTCCCAAACTTTCTAATTTCAAGTTATAATGTGTCATGTAAATATTATATTATTATTTAACTTCTTTATATATTTATTACTTATATAAGGGTTTTTAATATCTTTTCCTTTATGAAGCTGATGTGATATGCTAGGCCACAGGAATTAAGGTACATATGCCTTTACTATGAGGTTATATATTCTTTATACAAATCTTAACATATTTAATTTTGTACTCTGTGGCTTGCATTTTTATTTCTGAACAGGTTTTTTGAACCAGAAGAGTTTTAATTTTGATGAAGTCCAATTTACCCATGTTTATGGTTCATTCATTTTGTACTACATACAAAAATATTTGCCTAACAAAAAATCTCAAAAAAATTTTCTTTTATGTTTTATAAGCTTTATGGTTTTCACTCTTATCTCTGTGTCTATGGTTCATTTTGGAAAATATTTGTGGAGGATATGAAGATTTAATTATTTTTCGTATAGACCTAATTTTATCTTTCTATTGGTTGAAAACAATATCCTGGTTGCTCTAGAATTCCAATATGCATTTTTAAATTTTTAAAGGCTATCTTCAGATATGTTATACTAACATCAATATAAGAATTTTGCAACACAGTGACATATACTATGTACGTGCGTGCGTGCGTGCGTGTGTGTGTGTGTGTGTGTGTGCATGTGTGTAGTTTTAATATATGGTCAGATAAACATTTACAAGTACTTATACCCAAGAAAATTTTTTCTTGATGGCGGCTAAACACAAGCGAAGTAATATATGTTAGTATAAAATCCACATCAGATAATTAATAAGCATCTTGTGGTTCACACAATTATTTCCTAGTAATCATTGTAATTCCCTTTCATCAGCAGTGCTTATAGATGGACTTTAATTTCCTTAACACATTAAAAAAGAGTATTGACAAATGAGGTTTGAGCATTGGAATTAAATATATAACATATATATGTATATACACATATATTCTGTTATTTCAAGGGAAATTGAAAGGGATGACAGGTAAATTTGTTCAGACTCTTTCTTGATCTAATCTTTGCTTCTGCAATAAACCACCTCTTAAACCATTGTATAAACCTATTGAATCTTTCTGTGGTTCCTCATAAGCCACCTGAAAACCTAGTATGCAAACTTGCCTCCTTTTTGGAATAACCCTACAGGTTTCCCTAGACCTTTCTCCCTAGGATTCTGAATGAGAAGAACCTGGAAAATTAGGTGATGTCCAGAGAGGAAAAAAAGTAAAGTCCACAGCACCTGACATCACATTCTTGCCACTTTGAGTTCCATCTACAGAAAGAAATCAAATAAATGCTCTACATTAAAGGGTAAAGGTTTAAGAAGATTTAATGTAGTGTTTTCAACAATTTAAATGTTTTCATCCAAAAGAAAAACTTTGACCATGAAATTTTAGACATTAGGTAAGATGTCAGTTAGGAATGATGATGAAACATTTGAAATATCAAGTAAATGTATTCCTTAGCTGGGCTTAAGGGCGTTCTTGATGTGACATTATTAGATTGGGGTGAAATACATTTATAAGATAAATATGTTTTACATACCTGATATTGACTTGGGTGAATGTATGTTATCATACCTGATATTGTGTATTTCTTGCCTGCTCTTCTATTTTTCATTTTCTGTTGTGTTAAAACCTCAATATACTATTTATAGTGCTTACAGAATGTATCTAATCCTAGGTCCCAGGGAATGTATTTTGATCTGTACCAAGAATTATATGGTGACATGTTTATGGATTAATATCAGGAAATAATAAATATTTACCAGATGAAATATACAAAAGAGTTGAATAGATTTTTCTCAATCTTTCTTACCATATCACCAAGAGACCAGTTGAAAAATATCAGCACTAAAGTATTTTTTTTGTGTGTGTGTGAAGATTTATAACAATTGCGAGCAGAACTTTAAGATGAAGTTGCCAGCGGAGTCTTATGGCATCATCCCTAGGCACTGTCAGTAAGATTGAATTTTTTGATCTTTATCATTAGCTTTTACATAATACATTTACAGGCAGAGCACAGGTAAATAATGGTCTGCAATGAATTCAGTTCATAGTGCCTGTGTCTTGAAAGGCACTTTGAATCAGGGCTTCCTATCATATATCAACAGGGGATTACTACTCCGCTCCTCTGATTGTGTTCTGGAAACTCTGGTGTTTATCTTAATCCTTTCTTTTTCCTTACTGAGATATCTTTTTCAGAGCATTCAGGCAATTTTGCCTAGGCATTTTCTTTGGGGATTAAAATTTCTTTTGTATGTCCTGGAATCTCTTCTAATAACTAGTGGAAAGGAATTAGGGACTTCAACTTTGTAGATTTGTGTCTGTGACAACCCTATCTTGCAGCAGTTCTTTCATATTGCTGAGAAACACACCCACAGGTTTAGCTTTCCCAAATGAATGATCACCTTCCAGGTTATTGACCTCTAACAATTAACAGTTATTAAACAATATACTGCAAAAGAAAAAAAATCATGCTTGTTTTCTTTTAATTTTATAAAAAATCAACTCAACCATTTGAAATTTATCTAAAGAAAAATATGAGGAAAACTACTAACTGTTGAAAGGAGAAAAGTGGAATTTAAATATGTGTGATTAAAAACACAACTGTTTTTAATAGCATAAGTATCATGGTAAATTTGTTTATTTTATGCTCAAATGAATAAAGCATAATTGTAAAATAAAATATTTCTCTGTAAAATGATCCAATAATTTTAAACCAATCATTTTATTGGAACAATTAAATGAGAAATTATTATATTTGTTTTATTGTGAAAATAGAATACAACTTCCCCCTTTACTCCATTCAGTCTACCTTTGTGCAAAACTGTAGCTAGTCTTCACAATATCATGTTCTCTTGTCTCCTCTTGTTATTATTTTGTGGTTTAGATCTCAGGAACTTAAATTTCTATGTTCTCTCTCTGTGCCTTTTAAAAAACTTAATCTCAAGAAAACACATTTTATTAAACTTTTAAATGTAACAGAGGCCAAAGAAATTCAAATTGTGCTCATTAGAGCAGGGCCACACTTTGAGGAAAATTTAATCTGACTACTATGATTGAAAAATATGCAATAAATAAATGCTTATTACAATTTGTGCTAGATTGTATGTTGTCTACTCAGGACTATCATTCGTCCTTTCTGAGGCTGAAAACTACATTTTCAAGAATGTTCTTCCATGAATGGTTCTAGGTTGTAGTTTTCCAAATCCCACTGGGATTCCCTTGCCAATAAAAGCCTCCCTTGCTTGAAGAACCTGTTGTGAACTTATCTGAGATGAACTTTTCTAGCAGAGAATTATGATCAGCCTTAACATTGTATCATCTCTTATTACTTCTAGACTTATAATTATACTCAAAGACCTGAAGGTCATAGGGTGTGAATTATGAGGAGATACTAAATTTGCTAAAATGATTAGGTTTTGCTAATTTACATTAAAAGAAACTTGAGAATGAAATGGCATTTTTTTTCCTTTTCCATTCATCCATTCATCCATCCATCTATCATCTATCACACTATCCAGAGATTCTGGATTCAACGTACTGTCTTGTGCATTTGGAAGAGACTCTAAGAATTTGCTCACATGTTTGACTAAACCATGAACCCAATAGTGGATACTGTCAGATTCTAGGATTTCATTTTATTCTCCTTACAAGCCACTAAGTTATATGCATACTTGTCTCAGTTTCAAGGAAGGTGTGAAGACATGAAATGTCTGGGTCAGAGATAAAGGACTTTATTTCTCATGATATAGCAAGCAACATGGCTATCATTTTTGCTTCATTTCCCTTTGTTCTGAAATCTCAAGGGGATAATTTAGAAGCCTTAAGTGGATGCTATTCATGCAGTGGGTTTGGGCTATAGCTGAGGAACAAAGAACTTGGTGAAGCCACCTATTTTATATTAAGCTTACTCAGTGAATTACAGGTATATTACCTCACACTTGAGGGTTGATTATTGAAAACAAAACCTTGAGAAATGCCATGGAAATGAAGACCTTGTCTTCATTTGTCTTAAAGACCTTGTCTTAAAGAGAAATGAAGACCTTGTCTTCAGGGAATCCTTGGAAAGAACATGCAGTTTTTATCAAAGTCCATGGCAAATTATCTTTCCCATAAATCTCCTCTGTCCTAAATATTCCTGGCCAAGTTAAATTTACCCATGCATGTGTACTCAATTGACCACTCTTATTAATATGAGAGACAAAGGCTGAGACCAAATGTATTCAATTTATTTCAGATAGCATTTAGTTATAGATATTTTTGACAGGACCCCATGTAGCAAGGTTAGGTCACCCTGCAGTATTGACTTCAACTATGCTTCCCGCAGTCCTGGACTCAGTTTATTATGCATAAATCCTAGGGGTATAAGTAGGTCACATTTTAGTCTGGCAGGTATAATCTAAGTCCAGTCTATTATTCATGATAACCTTAGCAAGGGAGTTTAGAGTAACCGCTTTATTTTTTACCAATAGTTATGGAGGAAATCATGGGATAAAATACCCATCCTCATTTCCAGTGGAGAGACATTCTCTGCCTACTCTTTCACAAACAAACAAAACTTGAAGGGCATCATTAACTCCAGTTTGGGATTTTTTGATAAACTTAATTTGGATGATCATTACATTGGTTTGGTTTAGCCACATAGGTAGTATAATTAATTAGTTGCAGTCTTAATCACTACACATAGCATAATCCAAGGCTGTTTGAATGTCAGGAAGGGCATGTGAATATTTTTCATTAAAATCAAAATATGGTTGTGTCAATAATTGTATTTGTATACATACAAGTGGGGAATCCATATTCTGAAGTTGATGTTAATAGCATTATACACAATAATTCAAGATCAGTCATGTCTAAATGAGTTTTCCTGTTTTCGTAGCACATGGATGAGAATGGAAAATAGAGCAAGTTGGATTGACATCTGTAACTGGTACTGCTTGATTTAGAAAGGCCAGAGCAATGACTAAAAGGGGCATACTCAGCAATTAGTAGGTATATTCATATTTAGTAGGTATATTCATATTTGGTTATATTCATATTTGGTTAAGTGACAGATGCGATTTCACCGAAGGCCCTGAAGCTGTGTCTCCTGGCCATAGTAGTACACAAAGAAATACAACTTTCCCAGAAAAATTTCAGACATTTGTGGCACCATCAAACACTAGAAAGAAGCAGGGATAGGACCTTATATTACGTGATCATTAAATTTTTCTACTTTTTGTTTGTCTGCAGAAGACAAACAGAACTTGTAGAAGAACAGAACATCATCATAAATTTAATCAGATAGTGACTTCATTTGCAGATAGTGTTATGAATGTGATTTCTTTATTTGAGTAACTTTGTCCATGGTACCAAGTATACAGTTTCTGAAAGATTGTTTTTATAAGATATTTAATAAAGATAGACAAAGTTAAATAACAAGAAAAAAGTCTACAAATTGAATTTTAGAGGACAGCACATTCCAAAGGAGACTAGTTAGTATTATGGTTGTACACTGAGGTTGAGGCCAGAATATATTAGGCTAGGTAAAGAGTGGCATGGGATGAAGTCTCAAAGTAGACAGGAGATCCTTTCAGTAAGGAAATAATTTAAATACAATGTTTTAAATTTCATTTAAGCACAATGGGCAGGGCAGGGGAAGAATTTATATATTCAACGATTCTTTTGACTCATTTAGAGGATGGATTGAAGTGGGGTGTGGGTATTAGCCAGGAAGCGATTAAAAGGACATTTTGTCATCCAAGTAAGAGTTGCGATTGGCTTGGACTGGAGTAGTTAGTAGTGGAGGCAGACCAATAGAGATGAAATAGGAGAATGTTTTTAAAAGCAGGGTTAATAGAGTTTGATTAAGGATTGAAGATGAGAAGTCAAGGATGGCTGTATGTTTTTGTCTTGAGCAAGTGAATAGTTAATAGTGCAATTATTGAAACAGAGGAGACATGAAGGTTGGGGTAAGGAGCTGAAGAGCAAAGGGAGAATGTATGGCAGGGGAAATGGAAGATTTGGAATTCTTTGAGCATAAATATTTGGGATGCCTACTGGATAGCCAATGTTGACATCAAGTAGACAGTTGTATGTATTGATTA
The DNA here is from genome assembly GCF_048772815.1 of Callospermophilus lateralis. Lineage (NCBI taxonomy): Eukaryota > Metazoa > Chordata > Mammalia > Rodentia > Sciuridae > Callospermophilus > Callospermophilus lateralis. The sequence continues at coordinate 46,576,459 of NC_135313.1, forward strand.
AACATTCAAGGGAGCAGTCCAGCACAGATACAGATTTGAGAATTATTGACTGAGAGGTAGTATTTAAAGCCATAGGATTTCATAGAGTTAAGGGGAACACAGAGATAAGCTAGAGGTACATAGAGTACTGGAGTCCTCTCAACATTTGGAGGTTAAGAGAATGGAAAGCTCATTCAGGAGAATGAGACAACAAAGGGATCTATCAAGCGAGGTAGAAGAAAACAGACAAAAGTCATAGAAGCTAGGTCAGAAAGCATTTTAAGAAGGAGAGAATGATTTACTATTTTAAAACAGCTCAAATTTCAAATTTCTAAGGGCAGAGAAGTAATTTCTGACATGAGATGACATGGAGATTATAGTGATCTTCACAAGAGTAGTCTCAGAGGTACTGTAGAAATGAAAGTATTGGGGACTAATGAAGAAGAAAATTGGAAGATCATATATATATATGTGTGTTTGTGTGTGTGTGTGTGTGTGTGTGTGTGTGTGTGTGTGTGTAGAGAACATAATCAGAATAAAAATGAAATTGAGAACAGTCTAACAATAGCAAAACAAAAGCAGAGAATTTAGCAAAGACAATGATAAAACCCCAAATCTTCCTTTATATAACATATGCCTTTGAATTATGCTCTTTTTAATTTTTCTTTGGCCACTTATCTTCTCCAAATAGTAGCCCATATTTTAGACCCTCAGCGTTAGCCCCACAATTTCACTTTTATCCAGATTTCACTTTAACCACTCCAAGAAACACTGTCTATATTGTCACCAATGTTTGCCCAATTAGATTTTATCCTCCCCAACATCTCTGAAGTATTTGAAATAGTTAATTATTGTCTGTCAAAATTTTCTCTTCCCTTGTAAGCCATTAGCAGAATTCTATTGTTTCTCCTCTCTAATGTATATATTTTATGGGTTATCTTTCTTTTTCCCTCCCTCAAACTGTAACATACAGATATTTTTTCCTTCACTCTTCATATTTCTTTTCACAGTAATTGCTCCACTGACTTCTGTGTTCAGTAATTTCAGTACCATTTCAGTATGAGTGATTCATCTGTTTTCAGTCTTCATGCTCACTTCCAAGTACCACACCCACACCCACACCCACACCTTTCTCTTTCGCCTTCACTTGAACAGCTTATAAGCAGTGAACCACAAACCTGCTCTTCTTTCAATCTTTCTCCAAGGTAAAGAAAGTAAGCTATCATAAAGATAGTATTGTCCATTGAGTTGAAAATTATTCCAGAGCCTAAGTAAATGTTAAAGAAATAAAAAAAACCTTTGGAAATTTATCCATTTGATATTTAATGTTTAAATATAAAAATGTGTTCACAGAAGTATTTTATACCTGTGAAATGCTGAGAGCTATGTAGAAAGCATGCTTCTATAGAATAATTAATGAAATGTTTAATAATATATTAAATGTCCCAAGGGGAGGTTATCAGTATGAATTTTAACTACATTTAAGGCCACAGCAAAATGTAGTTTGGAACGTGAATACTGGGCATTTAGGTTACAATATTTTCATTGTACTTCACTGTGAGGCCCTCTAATACATGTATAGAGCCATTAAAGAAATGATTATGTTTTTAATGAATTAATTATGTTTTCAACAAGCATTTAATTATGTTACGTGAATAGTGATTATCCAAAGAACTTTTGCCAGTAGGTAGTAGTGTGAATTAACTAAAATATTTCTAAGGAGGAAATGGTATTGAGGAAGGCTTTGAAGTATTAGCAGGGGATACATAAAAAGCCATGGAAAACTGGAATTTCAGGTTAAGGAAATGGAATGAGGATTGAGTGCAAACACAGATGTCTGCACGGATCTGAGGTAAACTCAGTTTGATGGACTATCTCTGGGTATGATAAAGATGAAGATGAAATTGAGAAGTGAATAGATTTGAATACAGGTTGAAGGTCCCTTATCTGAAATACTTGGGCCTAGAAATAGATTTGGATTTTGGATTTTTTTTTTTTTGATTTTAGGATATTTGCATATGTCTAATGAGTTATCTTGAGAATGGGACTCAAGTCTAAACATAAAATTCATTTATATTTCAGAAGAAATGTAGGTAATGATGTTCAATATTTTCAGAGCACCTATATTTTGCTCATGACCTGTTACATGAGGTCAGGTGCAGAATTTCCCACTTATTTCCCTAATTGGCACTCAAAAAGTTTTGAGTTTTGGATTCTTGAATTAGGAATGCTCACCCTGTACCTGTTTAGATAATGGATAACTACAAAATTTGAGTTGGAAGAAAAATGAAGGGACACAAGCCTGAGAAAAATACAATCTGACAGTGGAGCATTGGTGGCTGGAGAGTGTGGATGTGGGAAATTGGTTTTTTAAATGGTACTTGTTAGTATACGAAGAAAGTAGCATGGCATTGTTGCATACGCTTGGTGGAATGACTGTACTTTGCCCAGATATGAGCGTCCCATTTCCTGTGTAGAATGCTAGAAGTGTGGGCCCCTTCAGAGACAAATTGGTACCCTTAATACCCTTAATTCTTGCTTATGGCAAATGAACACAACTTTTATTGGTTTCTAGTCCTGTACTTGGTAAGTTAGAGAGCTTACCGTCCTCATCTTTACATTCTAGACTAGTGTATGAAAACGTTAATTTTCTAGGAATCTTAGTTTTTTTTTTTTTTTTTTTTGTCCTCTTTTTTGTTTGTTTTTGGTTTCTATTTGTGCTGGTTAAAAAAAGAGGGTTTGAGAACTAGGTTAAGATGTGTTTGATTTCCATTTTTCCCCATTTCTTGCCTTATTAGGGAAGTCATGATTCTCTGATCCCCCATTTTCTGACTGTAAGATGGTCGAACTAATACATAACCCAAGATTTTTTAAATTGTCAGTGAGATAAATTATGTAAATAATTTAGCTTATGAATTTACAGGCACAATCAATTAATGTTGCTGGCTTTTCTCCTCATCTTAATTAACCTTTTGTAGAACTCTGCATTATTGACGATTTCTTTTTTTAGGCATGCCTTTCTCTTTCAAAGCACCTAATTTTCTCACTTCTTCTTACATTCCTCTTTGGCCTCTTCATATTCTGCTGTTTTATTAGCTTTTTCCTGTCTTACATTTTGACATTCCCTGGAGTCCTATTCTCTGCCCTCTTTCTTCCATAATCTTCTAAGGTCATCTCTAATGACCACAATTTCAAACACTATGCAAAACATGCCACTGTGTTCCAAGTTTTTTGTGTTTAGTAGAGTTTTTCCTCCTGACTTCCATATCTAGTTTTTCTATAGTCATTTCAGAGTATACTCCAAGACACTACACAAAACTCAGTATGTTATTTTCATACATGTCTCTTTTTATCGTAATCTTTTTGGGTTGCTATAGTGAAATACCACAAATAGGTGGGTTATAAACAACACACATTTACTTATCACAGTTCTGATGCTGTGAAGTCCAAGATCAAGGTGCTGGCAGGTTCGGTATCTGGAGATGTCCTGCTTTTTGATTGATAGATTGAAGGCTGTCTTCTTGTTGTAACTTCCTAAGTCAGAACTGGCCAGAAAATTCTTGAGGGGCCCTTTCTTTTTTTATTATTTAAAAAATTTTCTTTAGTTGTTTATAGACATTTTATTTATTTATATGTGGTGCTGAGAATTGAACCCAGTACCTCACACATGTCAGGCAAGTGTGCTACCACTGAGCCACGGCCACAGCTTACTCAGGGAACCCTTTCGTAAGGGCACTAACTCCCAAAGAATCCCACATCCAAATGGACATTATCACCTTCTAAAGAGCCTTACCTCTAAATACTATTACATTGGGGATTAGATTCTGTGGGAGAGATGAATTAGTCTATAGCACCTTCCTTGTGCAAATTTTTCCTCTTAAATTCTCCATTAGCTGAATTTTCCCAATCAGTGTCCCAAGAATATTTCTAGATATTTCCCTTAGTCTTATTTTCTACTACAAATGATCAACTCCTAAATTGTTTCTTCTTTCTGAAAGGGCTGTAGTTCAGGCTTCTTTGCATGGATAATTATTACATCAATCTTAAATGCTCATGTGCATAACATCTACTTCCTCCACAAATTCTTTTATTAGAGTTGATTTTCTAAATTCTGTTATTGATTGGCTATGAGGTACCTCCACCAGAGCTCATGTGTGAGACAATGCAAGGATGTTCAGGGATGGAATCATCAAATCATTCGAAACTGTGATCTCATTAGTGGATTGATCCACTTGACTGAATTAAGTGGGTGGTAGCTATAGGCAGGTGGGTTGTGAATGAAGGAAGAAAGTCACTGGGGATATGCCTTTGGAATTCATATTTTGGCACTGGTGAGTACAGTTCTTTCTCTCTTTCCTGTTTGCTAGTCTTGAACTGCTTTCATCTGCCATGCCCTTCTGCCTCACTTTGGGCCCAGAGCAATGGAGTCAACTGACCATGGGTTGAACCCCTCAAACAGGGAGTTAAAATAAACTTTTCCTCCTCTAAGTTGTTCTTTTATGTTCTTTTGATCACAGCAATGAAAAGCTGACTAGACAATCTCCATATCCATTCTCTTAAAACTAAAATCTTAGCTTGACACATATGGCCACTAGGAGCCAAAGTTTCCATCTTGTTTGGTCTTATCTACTATATACTTCAGTGTAATATTAAAATCAATTTTGCAGAAATTAGTTTTCCTATTTAGTAGCCTCTTCCCTATTTTGTTTTTAAGTCTCTGCACATCTTTTAAACTGTCAGTTCAAAATTAACTCATTTAACATTCAGCAAATCATTAATCCTCAACTATGTACTAGGCACATTGACTATGTGCTAGGGATTTTTTTGTGAATAAGTCTCTGACACCCAGGTACTTCTCAGTCTGTTCATAGTGCACCTCACTATTAACTAATTGAATTATCAAGATTTGCATATTTATCTACTTCTTTTATTGAACCATGTGCTTCCAGAAGGCAGGGAGTTTATCTTATTCATTGAAGTGTTGTTAGCTCTTTATACAACCATAGATAACCATTAAATGTTGAACAAATGAATAAATGGTTACTTAAACAAAATGTTATAAGAGTTCCTAGAGATATTTTGAAAAGTATAATTTTACTAGGGCTTAGCAGAACATAGACACTGTTTCCTGAAATTATAAACCTACTGGGCTAGAAAATGAGTGTTTTAAAATAAATAGAACACCTCAGCCTTCTAGTTAATTGGTGTGAATAATTTCTGACAGAAGGTTGAATATCAAATAGCTATCTACTTTCCCTCTCTTTTGTATCTGTCATATATATTTTGATAGACATTAGCAATAAACCAAAGAGATGTTTACACACAGGTATTGTTGCTTTTCATTTGGGTGTGGATAATGAGCACTAAGAAGGCAGGTAGAGTTACCAGGGAGTAATTGATGTTGATGTTTTGTGCTATCATGTGGATATTATTTTAAAAAGAGACACTAAACCAACATTACATGCCCGATATTTACAAGGAAGGGCCATGAGGATCAATGATTTTTTAAATGAAATGCTGTGTATCACACTCTGTCATTATCGTATTCTTAGAAATATGAAGCAAGAATGAATAATTTCATTGAAAATATGGGCAGGAAGGGCTATTTGGACTGTATAACCCAAATCCTTTTTATAAATGAATCAAGGTCCAAAGATATTAAAGTACAGCAGTCTCCCCTTATCTGTAAGGATGCATTCCAATACATTTTGCAGATTTCTGAAAACATGAAAAATACCAAACCCCATATGTACCCTGTTTTTCCCCATACATACATATTCATGATTGAAAATAATTTTAAATTAGACAAGTAAGATGAATAATAATAGTAAAATATAATAATTATAAAATATATTGTACTAAGATATTATTAAAAGTTATGAATTATTTTTGAAAATGTTTGAACCATAATATTTGAATCATATGATAGGTATTTGAAAGTGCAGAAAGGGGAAAACCACAAATAAAGGGAACTACTGTGCTAACTCTATGTGACAAAGACAGTTGTGTTAGAGCTAGGATGAAAATTGATATTCATAATTCAAATTTCTTCTCAAGTATTTTTAAGTTCTAGCAGTACTAATCTGTAAACCATGTGGGATTAAGATTAGCAGTATGTTAATTTTAAACAGATACATTCACCAGCCATTAATTGTAAGCATTTATTTAGTTTTCATATTGCTAATATTTATATGTTGAGTAACTCATACTTGACACTGATTTTATATCATAAGCCAAACTTTCACAAATTTTATTTTTTCGAAAAATACCAAAATAATAGCATCTTTTCGTTCAGTTCTGAGATCAAACAGAGAGCCCCCGTGTGTGTGTTTGTGTGTGTGTGTGTGGTAATGGTGGTAGTAGTCCAAACCTGGACTGGCATTTGGAACCCCATTTGTTTTTCTACTTTTTATTTGTTTTTAATTGATACACAAAACCATAAAATTTTATGTATTAATGGGGATACTGCATGATATTTCTTACATGTACACATAATGTACCATTTAAATCAGGCTAAATATCTCTTTGAACATTTATCACTTGTTTATGGTGACAACTTTCAAAATCCTTTCTTCTAGTTGTTTTGAAAGATATTATAGGCACCTTACTGTTCAATAGCACAACAGAACTTTCTACTCTTATCTGTCACAGTACACAGTGATCAGTCTCTTCCCATTTCTCCCTCCCTCCTACACTCCCTTCCCTTTGATAAAAATCATCCTGATCTTGACTCCTATGAGATCAACTTCTTTAGATTCCACATGAGTGAGATTACTTGGTACTTACTTGTCTTTTCTGAACCTGTCTTATTTCCCTTAACATTGTGATTTCTAGTGCTATCCATGTTGTTGCAAGTGACAGTATTTCATTCTTTTTCATGGCCACATAGTAGTCCATTGAATAATGTACTTAATTTTCTTTATCAGTAATTTTCTATTCACCAGTTGATAGATACTTAGGTTCTTTGCATTTCTTGGCTCTTGTGAATAGTGCTGTAATAAACATGGGAGTACAGCTGTCTCAAAGTACTGACTTCATTTCCATTGTGTCATATTGGTTTGTAACTGGGTTAGGGCCATAATCTTTTTTTATTAATTAATTAATTAATTTTAATTAGGTATATATGAAACTAGACTGCATTTTGATTTATTGTACACAATTGCAGCACAGTTTTCATTTCTCTGGTTGTACATGATGTACCATTGCACTATTTGTGCAATTGTACTTGTATCTAGGATAATGTTTTCATCTCATTCCACTATCTTTCCTGCCCCCATAACCCCTTAGTTTTGCCCAAATTTTCTCCATTTTTCCTATGGCCCCCCATTATGGATCAGGATCCACTTATCAAAGAGAACACTCAGCCTTGGTTTTTTGGGATTGGCTTACTTAGCATGATATTCTCCAGTTCCATCCACTTACCTGCATATGCCATAATTTTATTCTCTTTTCATGCTGAGTAATATTCCATTGTGTGTGTGTATGTGTATGTATATGTATGTATGTGTATGTATATGTAGATATATATATATATATATATATATATATATATATATATATATATATATATATCTCACAGTTTATTTATCCATTCATTTATTAAAGAGCATCTAGGTTGCTTCCACAGTTTAGCTACTGTGAATTGAGCTGCTATAAATTTTGATACGGCTGTGTTACTGTAGTATGCTGATTTTAAGTCCTTTGGGTATAGACTGAGGAGTGGGATAGCTGAGTCAAATGGTAGTTCCATTCCCAGCTTTCCAAGGAATCTCTATTCTGCTTTTCATATTGGCTGCACCAATTACAGTCCCACCAGCAATTTATGAGTGTGCCTTTCCCCCACATCCTTGCCAACATTTATTGTTGCCTGTATTCCTGATAACTGCCATTCTGACCAGCATGAGATGAAGTTTTAGAGTAGTTTTGATTTGCATTTCTCTGATCACTAGAGATGTTGAACATTTTTTTTTCATATATTTGTTGATTAATTGTATATCTTCTTCTGAGAAGTGTCTGTTCAGCTCCTTAGCCCATTTATTGATTGGGTTATTTGTTTATGTTGTTAAGTTTTTTGAGTTTTTAATATATCCTGGAGATTAGTGTTCTATCATCTTTTTTTGTGTGTGTGGAAAAAAATTTGCTCCCAAAATGTAGGCTTTCTGTTCATCTCATTGATTATTTCATTTGCTGAGAAGAATCTTTTTAGTTTGAGTCCATCCCACTTATTCATTCTTGATTTTATTTTTTGTGCTTTAGGAGTCTTGTTAAGGGTGTCTGGGCCTATACAATGTGATAAAGATTTGGGCCTACTTTTCCCTCTATTAGGCGCAGGGTCTTTGACCTAATTCCTAGGTCCTTGATCCACTTTGAGTTGAGTTTTGTGCAAGGTGAGAGAAAGATTTTTGTTTTGTTTTGTTTTTTCATTTTGCTACTTATGGATTTCCAGTTCTCCCAGCACCCTTTGTTGAAGAGGTTGTCTTTTCTCCAATGTGTGTTTTTGGTGCCTTTGTCTAGTATGAGATAACTGTATTTATGTGGGTTTATCCTCTGTGTCTTCTATTCAGTACCATTGGTCTACTTGTCTATTTTGGTACCAATACGCTGCTGTTTTTGTTACTATAGCTTTGCAGTACAGTTTAAGGTCTGGTATTGTGATGCAGGGCCATAATCTTTAGAGGCACAATCTTGAATGTCATAATCCCAAATGTTGAAGTTCTATAATATCAAAATCCTTAAATTCCAAAATTGTTAGAATCTAAAATCCCACAAGATAAAAATTTGGAAATGTGATTCTGTAAAAAATAATAAAACACTCTTTTAAATCAATTTATTTACATTTTAAAAATGAGATTTATTTGAGAAATACTTAAAATACAAAAGAACATTTCATAGTGACTTTATTCCATGAGAAGATAAAGCATATTCATAAGGCAATTGTTCAAAAAATTAAATGCTTAAATGCATATCACTGTGGTTGGTAACTCTGTGCACTCAGTTTATAATTGCAGTTATATGATATACTATGACAAACTAAATTTTTTGACAAGATTGATCAAAAACTGTGACTGAGTCACCACCAAAAGTATAATTACCCAAAGAGCTGAGATCTTGAAAAATTTTATCTTTCACTAATGTTGATGTACAAAAAGCATATCTGTTCATTTTTGAGGAATTTTAATGTTTTTTATACATATGCACAATGTTTTTATGCAAAGTCAAGGTTGTGATATAGCACACTTGTGATGCTAAATTTGTAAAAATTGCCCAATATGAATTAGAATTCTTTAAAAGTCTTGCAAAATTTATACCTCCAGTATTTAAATAGGTTCTCCTTGGAGAATATATTCACATTCATTTTCTTCCAATGCTGCCCTTTTTGAAGTTCTATGTGATTTGATATACACTGACCTAAGCATTCCCTATTAAATTTTCTGATCTTCCATGCCATGCTTCTATGTTGTTTTGAGTACCTGGAAATCCACTCAGCCGCACTCATACACAGACCACCAATTTGGCAGAAACAATATGAAAAGCAACACAGTATGTGTCTTATCTTAACCATGCACATAATTACTTTCAAACCAGTCAGTAATTTTGCTGCTTTCTTCAGGCAAATGCAGCTTTAATTCATGAAAAGCTCCTGAAATTCCATCAGTTGGAAGGAATGCCAATGCAGACAAAAGATGCATTTTTAAAATGAAGTTTTCTTTGTTGTACCATTGTGTGGCTAATCCACTCATCTGAATTTTCTGCCAAATGCATTGCGTTGTATGGGAAAAAGAAACACACTTTATATAACAGTGATACCTTGAAATTCTCTTTTAGAAGCCTTGATTGCACCTAATTCTAAATCTTTTATGATGACTTGAGAGTTCAATTGAAATCCATTTTTTTCCCTGAAAAGTCCACAAAATCTTCAAGATTGTGTTTATGAAGTGTTTTGCTTTTTTTATAGTCATCAATATATCAATGAGCAGACACACTCTAGAGTTTTCAGATCCAGCAGGAGCAAGGATTGCATATATTTGATAAAAAGTATTGGAAACAGTTTTTAAAGTGCCATCTATTAGCTGAAGTAAAGAATGCATTTATTTTCCTTTTCGTTTTTCTTTTGGTACTGGGAATTGAAGCCAGGGACAGACACTCTACTACTGAGCAACATCCCCAGCCCTTTTAATTTTTTATTTTGATATAGGTTCTAAGTTGCACAGGACCTGGCTGAATTGCAGATGCTGGCCTCAAACTTGCAATTCTTTCTTTTCAGTTTCACACATTGCAGGTATTACAGGTGGAGCCATCAGGCCCAGCATGCATTTATTTTTTTAATGTTAGATAAATAAATATCAGAAAGTCTATCTTCAATGGTGAAATCCCTAACCAACAAGAGTTAACCATTCAATGTGCTTTTGTAACTCCAGAGGAAGGTCACTGAGCTCTTATCATTTTATTTGCATTCATTAGAGAAGGGTAGTTTTTGAAGGCAAATGTGACACTACATGTGAAGGGGCAGAAGTAGTATTTGTTTTAATAATTCACAACTACCATGCCTCCAACCGAAAATGCACTAATCTCTTCCCTAGATTTTGACTTTCTTCCCATGCTATATAGTTTTCTTTTCTCCACAGCGGGAAGTGGGATTTTGGGGGATTTTTAGCTTTCAGATTCTCAATATTCAGGGTAAGATATTTTGATCTCTAGGAAGTTTTAGAATTTTTAAATATTTTCATTTTTTGGAATTTCAACATTTGGATTTGTGACATTTGGGATTGTGTCTTTCAGTTTATGATTGGCACCATTGGTAATTACACTTTATCTTTTGATTCTTCATTATGCCAAAATATGGTATAACTTGGAAACAAGGTGACTAACGGATTAAAGTGTACTACGCACAATTAAACTCATTCAAATACCCAACACCTGAATTAAAATACATGTACAATTTTTAATTAAAATCTAATATTTCACATGGCTTTATTAAAACACTTGAACTGAAGTAATTTTTAAACTTCAGACCATTTGCTTTTTAATCAGAAAGCAATTTAAATCACTGGAATGTTTCTCTAAAATTAAATATTCTCAAAATTTTAAGAGATTGGGTCCATTGCATTTTTAACTAAAATTTTTTAATAGTATGAGTAGCCATAGATTTTTATCATCTATGAATAAATACATAGGTATATTTTAGGCTTTTCCTTTTTCTACCTTCTAAGCTTATACTTCATACTTTATACTTCCTTGAACTGATTTTACTTTTGCCTTATTTTTCTTAAATCTTTAAATTTCCACTATTTTGTTATATTTTTATGTATTTTTGAAGTCATATTTAGTTTAAAACAGGAACAAGGCTGAATAAAAAATAAAGCATAGATAAACAACATAGTAGAAAAAACCCAACATATTAGAAGTTATTATAATTCAAAATGTTGAATATTTGAAATCACTTTTTTTTAGTAATTTTTCTATATACCATAGAATATGTGAAGGTTAAACTTCTAAATTATACATTCATTATTGAAGGCAGAATTTATAGCAACACAGAAATCTTTCTTTTTAAATCAGTATTTACCTATTTGTTAATAAATATCTTTACAATTTTTCTGTTTTTCAATTACCATTGATAGGCTGTAGAAAATGGTTTTGTTTAGCTTTGGTACTGAAATTTTGTGATCTAAAACAGTGAGGCCATAAGGTGAATGACTCCTGGTTTGCTATTTTTAAAATTAGAGGTTGTTAAGAAAAATGTGACAGAATTATGTCCTAAAAATGAGTTATTTTTCACGTATCAAAATCTCAGTTGCAGTGCTGGCTTGCTTTGTAAAGATTAATTGACTAGAGGTAATGCTTGCCCTTTGGCTCACTAACAGAAAAAAAAATGCTCCACTATTATCAATCATAGAATTTTAGTAGAAAAGTTAATAATGAATGTAAAGTAAACTTAATACAAATACAACCTTTTTACCATTTAGGAAAATGGAAAACATGATTATTTTTTTTCCCTCCAAAGTATAGATAATTAGCCAGTGGACAATCTCATGGAATTTTTCCTCTCTTGGCAGGACCTCTCTTTTAACTGGTATTAGATGTCATAAACAATCATTTCTGAGCTTGTATAGTTGAGCAGCACTGGGTGTTTAAACAGTAGTGGAGTCAGACACACAGTGGCTCTAATATGAGCAGATTAGAACTTGGACGAGTTCCTTTAGCCTGATGAGTCTCAGTTTCATTTAAAAAATGATGGGGTTGAAGTAGGAGGTTTCTAAGTGCCTTTTATTTGTAAAATTTTGCTGCTGAGCTATGTTGAAAATATGAGTGCCCTATGGGTGTTCCTATGTTACATTGCAACAATTTCAGAACATTCTTTAAATAAAAATACATTAATTTCCTTTAACTTAAGCTCTAAATGGTTTTGCCAAATAAAACAACTATAAGTGCGTGTCCAACCTCCACATAGAGGGTCGTCACTGATGCTGTTCCTGTGGTAGCACCACAGTGCATCTCTGAAGCTGTAAAGTGCTTCCCTTGGTTTGTCCCTCAGGCCAAGACCCTTTGAGGTTTCAGATACAGAGTAGAAATGTTCAGAAGTTCAAATGGAAGTGATGGGCCAGGGAAGATGGAGCTGGTGCTAAATTCAGATAACTAGTTTGTCTTGATCTATCACTTTCTTTAAGCATACATTCTAAACCACAGTGGCTTTTTGTCTCATTAAATATTTGCTCACAATTAAAGTGTATTTAATGTTGAAAAATAATTTTTTGAAAATCAAGGATTTCAGAACAATTTGTATACAGTAATGAGTAATTTTATCCTCTGTGAGTTAATTACTATGAATAGATGTATTTAAGTCAACTAATTTCAAAACAGACACAAGCTGAGGACTCTTAAAATATAGATTATAAAAATTATTTGTGCTCATCATAGAAACTTCATAATTTACAGAAAAGTATAAAGAAAAGTAAATTTATCATAGTTTTGGAAATTAGTACTGTTATATATATATATATATATATATATATATATATATATATACATATTTGTATATATGTGTATATGTATGTGTATGTATATATATATGTGAAGGTTTTATATATATATATATATATTTTTATAAGGAAAGTTTTAATTATTTTTCCCTCTGAAGTTTCAATAATTTCAGTCTATGAAATGTACCAACACATATTAACAGGAAAAAGAACATACTGATTTGTTCTGTGTTTTCACATCGGAGACACACACGTTCCATATGACTTAAAGAGGGGCAAGATGGCTGAACCTTATACAGAGCTTAGCAGATGGATAGTAACTTGGGTTTCTGGGGATAACCCAAGAGGGGCACAGGTCATGGAAGATTGCAGAGAAGAGGTTCATGGTGATCAAGGATTGACTTGTAATGCTGAAGTTTTCCTGATGAAAGTTACCTGTGGTAATCTGTCAGGGGGAGTTACCAGTTTTTTTTTTTTTTCCTGTGAGAAGATCTTTCCAAGTTAGAAAGAAATATCTGAGAGAAAAGTCTCTGCCTGCATCCTTGTTTACTAGGTGTAAATTTGTTTTTATAAAAGGACAGGTTTTCGAAGCTTTTCTTGTGTCTGTAACATCTTTGAACAGCCATCTGGAAACATGAGTAAGAGGGAAGATAAGCAAATATGTATTGAGGGAAATCTAACCTTAGGTTGATCCCTCAGAAAGCTCAGGAGCATCAGCAACACTGTACTGCACGGTCTGTATGGCCTTGAGGCAGAGGGGTGCAACTTTAGAACTGTGACATGTTAGTGCTGGGCTGTGGGAATTGCTGGGTTGGAAGCTGCACATTCTAGATACTCCTGATCAGGTGGTCCCAATAATTCCATGGCACTGTTAATAGCATCTCAATAAACATAATCAAAATTTTATATATATTTGGGCTGTTGTCTGGGATTCAACTCTGCACCTTTGATAGATTTCTGGCTGGGCACAAATCACGAGTCTCCACACAGCTTGTAGATTCAAACAGCAATTCTTTATTCCCGAACTCACACCAGCCGTCTACAAACACGTTCTGGGGGAATCCACGTTCTCTGCCCAAATCCACTCTCTCCCAAATCCACTCTCTGCCCAAATCCTCCCTCCTGGGCTTCGGTCTCCCAAAATATACTGTCTGACCCTAAGAACTCAAGAGGAACTCAGCAGCAGGATACGCCCTATTCTAAAGGGGGAACACCCTACTCTCCTATTATGCTAAACCGCCCTGGTCCTTGAGCAAGGTCACCTTTCAGAAGTCCTTCCACTAGACAGCATGGGAGTAAGCTGGCAAGGAGATTGTCATACCTACTTGGCTGATGGCTCCCAGCAGATTTCTAATTTTTTGCATATAGCACACTTTTCTAATTATTTTAATTTTGTAGTAACTTTTGATATCTGGTGGGGCAATAAATGCTCATTTCCATTTATTATTATTATTCTTTAATTATATATTGTTTGTTCTTCTTTCTTCTTTTCATCATCACATATATTTTAAAATCAATTTATCAAGGTGTCCACCCACCAGATCTTTTGGAGTGTTTGTGTATACATTCAATATATGAATAAATTTAGGGGAAATCACAAAATTTTGTCTCTAATTCATGAACATGGTATATCTTTCCTTGTCCCAAATTTTTCCTCAATGCCATTAATTCAATTCATTTCATCTCATGTCTATAATCAACTTGCTTATTTTTTTCTTCATATTTTTTATTGGTGCATTATATGGTGAGATTTGTTAATACATATTTTTACATGCACATAATATATATAACCATATAATTTGGCCAATATTACTCTCCAGTGCTTATCCCCTCTCCCTGCTCCATGCCTCTCCCCACCAGGTCCATTTCTTCTACTAATCTCCCTTTGATTTCTTTGAGATCTACCCCAACTTTCTTTTCCTAGTTTCAGCATTTTAGAGAAAATATATGTCCTTTGAACATATTTTATTTATTTTTATTTCACTTAACATAATGGCCTCAAGTTCCATCCATTTCTTGAAAATAACACAATTCACAATTCATACAACTCAATTGTGTCTATACACCACACTTTCTTTATCCACCACACTTTCTTTATCCACACATCCATTGATGGACACGTAGGCTGGTTTATAGTTTTGCTCTTGTGAACTGTGTTACTATAAACATGAGTATGCATGTAGTGCTATAGTATGATGACTTTAATGTTTTAGGATAAATACAGAGTGGTATAACTGGGTCATATGGTGGTTCCATGCCTAATCTTCATACTAATTTCTATAGTGGTTGTGCTAATTTGTACTCTTGATGACTGCCATTCCAACTGGTGTGAGATGAAATCTCAGTGTAGTTTTGATTTGCATTTTCCTAATTGCCAATGATGTTGAACATTTTTTCATATATTTTCTTCCTTTGAGAAGTGTCTGTTTAGTTTATTTGGCCATTTACTAATGTGGTTACTTGATTTTTTGGTGTAGTTTTTTAAGTTCTTCCCCACATAGTCAATTAATCCTTTGTTAGAAGAACAGGAAGCATAGAATTCTTTCCCCATTCTGTAGGTTCTCTTTTCACCTTCTCAATTGTTTCCTTTGATGTGTAGAAGCTTTTTAATTTGATGCCATTTCATTTATTAACTCTTTTCATTATTTCCCAGAGCTTAAGGTGTACTATTGAGAAAGCTGTTGCCTGTGCCTATATTCTGGAATATTAACCCTACATTATTTTCGAGGAGTTTCATAGGTTCTGATGTATTTCCTAGGTCTTTGATTCATTTTGTTAACTGACTTATGTTAATATACTTTTTATTTTTTCACAATCTTCAGTTTGCCTGACTCTTTTCACTTCAGAAACAACTCTAAAATACTATAACTAATTTTTCAGGTAATAAAATGTGAGTAAAATAAACAAATAAGAAGTGTTGTATTTTTGCCAAGTACAATTATGCTACAATTTCTTTTTTTTAAAGAGAGAGAGAGAGAGAGAGAGAGAGAGAGAGAGAGAGAATTTTAATATTTATTTTTTAGTTATCGGTGGACACAACATCTTTGTTTGTATGTGGTGCTGAGGATCGAGCCTGGGCCGCATGCATGCCAGGCGAGCGTGCTACCGCTTGAGCCACATCCCCAGCCCTACAATTTCTTGATTTTAACTTTGACATTATCTTAACTTTCCACCATTAAAAAATGAGAATTTAACTTCCCTACATCACTTTCCTATGTTCACATATTTCTTCTTGGCTGATCTTATCAGTATTTATGTACTTTTCTTAGTAAATTAGTTTATTGTATCTGTATCTTTATACCCTCTTTACATATTTTTTTCATAAGTGAGTTACATATATACTATGATTCTATTCTATTGTAAATTTTTGTTTTCCTGCATTTAATAATAATTATTTTCTTCTTCTTTCTCCCCTCCTCCTCCTCCTCCTCCTCCTCCTCCTCCACCTCTTTCACTGTCTTCTTTCTCTTCCTGTCTTTATTTTAGTATTTATGCTTTTTGTGTTCATAGGACTAGTCTTTCTCCAAATGTGCTACAACATGTAAGTATGTGGTCATCTATCAGTTTTGGTTTTCTCTTGGGGTATCCATGCCAGGTTCTTTCCCTAATCCAGTGTATGTGTGTTTCTTTCTTAGGTTGTTAAAGTGCTTTTGGGGATTTTATTCATCTTGATGACTTTCTTACCTTTTCTCTAATTTCTTGACCCCTTCATTTTGCTGAGTTTATTCTTTATTCTAGTAAATACAGCCTTTAGGAGATTGCTGAAAGCAAGTTGATTGGAGATAATATTTTGAGAGATGTCTAAATATGTTTTTATTCTACCACTGAATTTGATTTGACACTTTGGTTAGATATAGAATTAAAGTTTTAGACAAAGTTTTTTCTTTCTGGAATTCTTTAATTTTTAGTTTCAAATTTTACTTTTGAGGAGTCTGATAGTGTATGATTCATTAGACTCTTTCTTAGGCATTTAAGTTTTTAGTTTTCATTACTGTAAAAAGTTGAATTATCACTCGTCTATTAATTTTTCATTTCTTCCAATTTTATAACTATTTCTTATATTTTATTATCCCCTCAATATTTCACTTTGTCCTTTTATACTTATACTTCAAAAATTCTTTATTGTATTTCATCAATGGTTCAAGAGTGAGAAAAAATGTGTTTTCAATCCACAATATTTAATCAGAAGTCTCCATTTTTCCTCAATGTAGTTAATTACATGTAGCTCAGTTGTTTTCTAAAAAGAAAACATGATGAAAATGATGTACTATGCTAATTACCAATGTGCTTATCTTCTTGGTTTCAAGAAGAGGAGAGTCCATTTCCCTCAGTTTACTGTATTTTTTGGTCCTGAGCAACCTTGAAAAATTATTTATGTTTAGAGTCACCATTTGGTGACAGGGAGACTGTGGTTTATTTTTGGCTGTGATCACATTCTGTTTGGATATATGTAGTATCTTAAGTGTACGGACACAGGATGATAAGTTCTTTGATCAATTTTTAGTGTCCA
The DNA here is from genome assembly GCF_048772815.1 of Callospermophilus lateralis. Lineage (NCBI taxonomy): Eukaryota > Metazoa > Chordata > Mammalia > Rodentia > Sciuridae > Callospermophilus > Callospermophilus lateralis. The sequence goes on from NC_135313.1 coordinate 46,593,928, forward strand.
ATGGGAGTTTATTTAGGGTGACTTTTTTGGAGATGGCTACTCTTTTTCAATTTTACTATTGGTGTCCATTTCTGAATACTTGGAGAAGGAGAAATACTCATTGCAGTGAAGGAGGCAATCTAGTACCTCATAAAATAAATAACTAATTTCCTACTGATTTTTTTGGTCAGTACCAATCCTAGGACTTTCATCCAGAAGAATAACTTGGAGAACCAAATGATACACACACACACACACACACACACACACACACACACACATTTAGCATATTGTATAGTTAAATGTTTTATGTGGAGAAAACTATTAGAGTTTTAGATGCTGTCTTACCTAGAAAAATCAAATCCATGAGTCACATTTCTTCTAGTAGGTAGGAAATAGACTAGATAATCTTTAATATATTTTAGTGTATATATAATATATTAAATATAATGTATTTATTTAATACATAGTAAGAGCAAATGCACAGTCTCTACTTTTTTCAGGGATACTGTTCTACTCATTCCAGGTTTATCTAAACTGTGGGATTCATGTGCTCTGTGCTAGTAACGAAGATTCTGTTATAGAAGTCAGCAAACTGATACATTTAGACATAAACCACTTAAAATAATTGAAAAGTACATATAGTTAAGTCATTCTTAGAAAAATACACTTTAAAGTTCCAGTAATCTTCTGAGTTTGGCAGACACAGTTATTATGTCTTAGATATCTTTGGAGTTGGAATCCTTTAATTCATTGCTTATCATGGGACTGAATATTATGCCCAATAGGAGTCATGTGTTTGTTTCTTTACTGCAAAGCTGTGACAGCTTCTTCTGGCAATCTTAATAGAAAGTGATTTCAAAATAATGTTTGTTCTGGAAATCTGCGTTCTTCCCTGCCTGGTGAGTGATGAAACTTAAGCATGTTGCTTCTTGCTGTCGCATTGCTTCCAAGGAGCATTGTAATCGTAAATAAAAAAGGGATTAGTGAAAATGGTGAAATTTGCATCTCATTTTAGGGATTACTCTTTCAAAGCTGATCTTTGTTCCAGAGGCTTAATGTTGTTGTATGCTTTTTTAAAAATTTTGTTTGTTGACAGAACAGTAGTTCATGGCATAGTCAAAGAACATAAGCAGCTTTGAGTCTGCCATAAAACCCCAACTACCTATTAGTTTTTGGAAAATTAAATAATTCTAGAACTCATTTTCCCATTTGTAAAAATACGGAATTTATGTAATATTTTTGAAAGGCAGGTAGCACTTACAAGGAAAGTCTCTTAAATTATGTAGGTTAGTTTTGAATTTGGACTTCAACATTTAAGAGCTATGCAATTTTGCTTGGTAGATTTAATTAAGACTCATTTATGTCATTGGTAAGAATGGGGCTAAGAGAACTTTGTGGGCCGATTCTGGGCATTAAATCAGATAATCCACGTAAAATGTTAGCACAGTGCCTGGCACTGATAAACCCTCATTAACTGTCAGTTATTATTAGTAACTCTTACTAAATGCAGTGCAGACTGATGTGAAAAGCACACAAACTATTATGACTGAGCATGGAAGAGACTCAGTTGCTGTACTCTTAAGCAATAATTATTGTTTTTTTTCTCTGTGTATCTATTATCTAATATGTTATGAGAAGATATTGTTGATAGAACATCTATTCCTGCATTCAATTATGGTACAGATGACTCATGTTTGGTCTCTTCTACTTTTCTTCATTTAGCATGAATTTTTTCAAATTGAATTGTTCTTTTTGTTTCCAAGATCTTGTCTAGTGCTAGGTTCTTATTTAGTGCCAGTATCTCTTAACCAAAAAATTAAATAAAAAATAAAAATAAAATATTCTTTGTTCTGATGAAAAAGAGTTCTTAAAATTTTGTAGCAAGTCTTTCATCTGAGATGTTTAATAAGTTCTGTGACTTTTTTTAATTGCAAAGGATATATGATACTATATATAATACTTTTAGTATAGATCTGAGGGCAGCTATAATGTCAAAAATAGAACATTGCTGTGATTTTTTAGAGGACAAATGCAGGTTAATGGAAAACATTTGCCTGACTGATTGATAGGTGATTTCATAGTATTTAAAACAAATATTTTTCCTTGGAATATACATAGCAGTAACCAGTAATATACATTAATAATACACAATTTTGTTTATATATTTCTTAGACTAACAATGTGTTTTTTTAAAAAGAAAAATGTAATCTAATATGGTTTGGTTGAGACGTTTATTGAAAAATTTCTCTCATTGTCATGTTAGTAGTGTAATCGAAATGAAGGTTTTACTAAGAAAAGATTAATTTTTGTATATTGTAAATGTATCTATATATAGCATATTATAAGATATAAGAGGATTTTGATTTTTAAAATGGGAGACTATGCATCTTCTCTAATATTATTACTTAGAGAATGTTGTACTACTGTCATTGTAATATAGTATAGCATGAAGATTGATAGAATTCTGAATTCTATCAATTAGAATTGGTAGATTAATTGGATTAGAGAGACACATAATGAAGCTTCTTGACCTATGTGTGTTCATGTGTGTGAGTGTGCCTTTGTGTGCTTGAATACACACACACACACAGACACACACAAAAAAATCTTTGTTCTTTATCTCAAATTTTTAGCAAATCTAATTTAAAAAGGGTAAAATCTTGAGTGTTAACTTGAACTCAGGACTGCAAATTTTTCAGTTTTGTACTGATAGTATAACTTCTCTCCCATTTTGCCCTTGGGAAGATACTTAGGTTTAGGAGATAAAGGTAGAAAGAAGAGCACTTTGATATTATTATAGGATTTCCTCTCAAACCCCGAATCAGTCACTTGGTGAGTGAGGCAGGACTGTATAGAGGATTTTTCATGGTCCAGAGGATTCTTTAGGTCTAAAGTAGATACAACTAACTCTAGAATCAAAGTGGTCTTCTCCATTTTTCTTAAAGTTAAATCATTCCTGATCTCTCCGATTTACCCTTATATGGCGAGAAAAGCCCATACTTGCCCACAGTGTGATGACTGGGTAGAAGAAGCAGTACTGCAGAGTTGCCTCTATGGTTTGGAGCAGACTTGGTCGTGGTTCTTCACCAGCCACCTTCTCAGGGTGGCACAGCTCCTGAGTGCTGGTTGAGTCTTCTTCTGTGACCATACAGGAATAGATACTCAGAGGCTCTACAAACAGAGCAGGGAAGAGAACACACAGACAGCCTGTATTAGTCAGCCTTCTATCACTGTGACCAAGATACCCAACAAGAACAACTTAGAGAAGGAAAAATTTATTTTGGCTCATGTTCTCAGTTCATGGTTGGCTGACTCTACCACTATAGGTCTGAAGTGAGACAGAAGAACATGGTGGAAGGGCATGGTGCAGGAAAGTCACTCAGCTTGTGGTAGCCAAAATGTGAGAAAGAGACAGGAAGTGGCATCGACAGATATAGTCCAGGCCACACCCCTAGTGACCTACATTCTCCAATGACCAGTATTCCCTTCAGATTTTCATCTATCAAATGGATTAATTCACTGATGGAGGAGCTCTCATAATATAATCATTTACCTCTAGACATTCCTGGATTGCCTAGTGCATGAGGTTTTTTCAGGACATTAAAGATGCATATACTACAACACAGCCCCAGAATTTTAATTTCTGTGCTGACCATGTGAGTATCACAGCCAGTGGCACTGGACCCATCAAATGAGCTTGTTCTCTACTCTGACCTATTCTGGAGGGAAGTCCTAGGAGAGGAATGATGAAAGAGAATCTTCCTGTGACCAATTAATCTCTGACACCTCTTTACATATTCTTTTGTATCACCATGAACTAATATTTCATGAAGAAATTTCCCCTACAAATGCCCTTATAAAAAAATTTAATGGTATATTCAATATCATACACTCATTGCTATGGCTTTGATGTATCAAAGTGAGATTTTAGATACTTCATTATTAAGGATAACTCATTTAATGAGAGAAAAAAGTGAAATGAGTTGTTTATCCCTTTGAAGTTTACAGCTTTTATTTACTTATTCCCTTACTTCTTGGTATTATAAAATGAGAAGATTCTGCATTACACATGTTAATCTCTAATGGTTTCTCTTGTGCCCTAGATTCCAGAATAAAATTTATCATCTATTTCAGATACACACAGAGATATCTCTCTAGTCTTGGAATGCATTATTATTTCCCAAAGCAATAAATCAAGGAGGTTGACTGAAAGCTCTAAAATCACTAAATAAGTTGTTGAGCCACTAACATACATGTGTAATTCATCACTTAAATGACACAGGCCACAGCAGGTAAAAGTTTGTGAATGATGGACTGTTGTCCTTTTTTTATTTATTTACTTTTTAAAAAATTAGGGTAATTCTCTAGGGCAGAGAATATTGAGGGAGACATATATAGAAGAACGAAATAAGAAAAGAAAGCTTTATATTTTTTTGACTTCAGAGGACCCCAGTTTGTCTTTTCAGAATTAGATGGGGTATTCAAGCATTAGCTGTTGACAGTTCAGCACCAGGACTGTGCCAAGGATCTCATGGTCAAGAAGAAAACATTTAAATGCAATGTTTTATTAACATTGTGCAATGCCTGGTCTTAGTATATCTTAAAAATAAGCTAATTGTTCTCAAACGAATTTGCAAATCAATCAATGTGAAGCTGTTTAAAAGTCAGATTCTCTGGCTCCTGCAGATTCTGTTTGTCCTCTGGGATGTGTTATAGAAGCTGCATTTACAACTAGTTTTACATAAACTTCAGATGTGGGTGGTTGGTTAGAGGGTTATTTAGGTAGGTACATCCCTTTTCTGAGTCCTACCAGAACTTTGAACTATCTGAAAAATGGGATAGTTCTTGTAACAAATTATGTTATTATTGAACATAATATCAGCTTATAGCTTGATAGCACCTCCTCTATTGCTGTTAAATGCCTGATGTTTTGATTGCTTGGCTTAACTTTGATTGCATTATGTTTGAGACATCTTGTCATTCCAATTGTTTGAGTCAGGGAAGGTCTGTCTTTGTTTCTTAGAAACAAAAATCAATTGTGATTAACTTAAGCAAAAAAGGCAATCCCTGTCCCTCCCTGCCCCCTACCTCCCGCCCCAGGATCACAGAATTATTGTGAGTCTGAAGTATCTGTTTTGAAAACAGAGCAGGGCTTCAAGGTAATTGTGGGTGGTGCTGGGGTGACCTGGAAGAAAGAATTGCTTCTGAGATAGTCTTACCATTGTCTGTACCATTGAGAGGATGGTGACATACCTGTCTGGCTTACCCAAGTGTTCAAGTCTTGGGCGGTTACTCTTTGTTCTATTTCCTATTTCTGGCTGGTGACAAAGACAGGGAGAGAGATTCTATAAACAAATTTCATAGACTGTTTTGATCTTTATAGAGGTCACCACAGAGCTTTGATCTCTGCAGCTTTATTTCATACAGTGATGGTGATGAGATAGCAAAAATATAAACTATACAATTCATTAACACTGAATTGCAAAAGTCAACAGAAAAAGCAAAAAATCATTTGTATCAAGAAACACAGATGTGAATTAATGCAAGTGTTTTTTCATCCCATTTCATATTATTCCCAGATTGTTTTAATATTTATGTAATGTGTAAAATGATTTATTCTTAAAGAAAATGAGTACTTCACTAGATGTAGCATGTTTATTCTGTTATTTCATATGTTCCTTTGGTTAGTACTGAATATATCCATGCTAGTTTAAGAAGCATGATTTTATGGTACTCAAAATTTATGGCCACTTTTGTGTTCTCTGTCTCTCTCTTTTTCTTCTTTTCTTTCTCTCTTCTGTTTGTTCATTATGTAAGAATTAACCAAGCAATTTATGGACCAGGAAACTCAGGTAATATAAAATTTGTTAACCATTTCTTAAATAGAAAATTCTTTTTTTAAATGCTTGTTAAAAATTTATTTTGGAATATTGTCTTGACTCAGATAACATTGGACTGTAAAATAGATGAATTTTTTTTCCATATTGAAAATTGGAAGTTCTTAAGATCCCAGTTTGATTTTATTTAGGAAAGTAAGCGCTTTCTAAGGACTTCTGCTCATACTTCAATGTCCTGAGCTATTTCATGTGGTGACACTCAGGTGCAAGTGGGCTGAAAATTTTCTTACTTTGAATAGATGCTAAGGGAACCAACACAGAGAATCTACCATCCTAATAATGGTGGATAACATATGTACAAGAGATACTGAATAGGAGAGAAAATATAGAGTGAGAAGATACAACAGTCAGATAAAGGCACACATGGGGAGTGATAATAAGTGTATCCATCAGCATTTTGAAGAACTTTATTAGGAAAGAAGTTTTCAGTGGGAATCAGATAATACTGTGCTGAAGGAGATTTGAAAATATTACATAAGAAAACAACAGCCATTGAATACTGACACAAGAAAATTATTAATTTATTTTTCTTATAAAGTTTAAAAATACATTAAATCAGATTGATTTTTATGTGTTACATTAGAATTTTGATTATACAGCTATAATTACACTTATGACCTTATCTTTTTATGCCAAGTGTATTTGCTATGATATGTAGCAAATAAAACAATTTAGTAAATAATGCCTAAAGTGGAATAGGAAAAGTGCATTTTTTAATGAATGCTTTGAAAAAAATTCATAAAGGTACATAAATAGTACAAAAGTGTAAAAATTATGCATTTAGTTTCTTTGCAGGGTTGTTCTCCCTCTGGTTTGAAGAAACCATAAAAGAAAATAATGTTTGATGCATTATGGGAATGGTTAGTAAAAAAAAAAGTGTCATGGAACTCTGTTCATTAGAACAATAGCAAAAATTGAATGTATAAAAAATTAAAAGATATTTCGTGTATTTATGTGTTTAGAGTTCAAATGGCAAGACATGCGTCAATATTTATTTCCCATTTTAACTAGCATTTTGCTTAACTGATCAGCTACTAGCATTGATCATGTTGGGCAAGAAGGTACTAAATTCTTAATAAGCAATTTAAGTTAAATGTTGAAATAAACAAGAATGTCACTCTAAAATATGCCTCTCTCAGATCAGAATTAGTTTACAGCTGGAGGCAAGCAAGAAGCAGCAGAGGAAAAGCTCTTTCTTTTCTTTTTATCTTCTTCCTAAAGAAAAGATTCAAAATTACAAATTTACCTAAAATAAATTGTAATTATGTAACAATTGATTTAAAAAAATATATGTATTTATTAATCATGTAACAAATTACATGATTAGAAATACAATTAGTTATATAAATACATAAGTATTTGTATTTATATTGTATACATTATGCATTTATTTGTATTACATGAATTATTATATTTTGATGTATATTTACATCATATCAATTTAAACCCTGTCTTTAGACAGAAAGATAATTCTAGACTCTTAAGTCCAGAGATGGCACCAGAAGAATCTGCAAACATAGCTTACTACATTAGTTCCTTCTCAAATATTTACCTTTCCATGGTTTCTGCTCTTTGAAGCCAAAAATATTTTTTTATCCACAAATTCATTGTCTTTTGCTGAAGATTATATAAGCATGGTTCTAAGCTACCATTTTGAGTTATTTTTCATTGTGCTTTCTCCTTTGTGGGTACAGTTCTTGTGCTAATAAACTTGTTTCTTTCTTTCTCTCCTGCTAATCTGGCTTTGTTACAGAGCCCATTCCAAACGAAGAACTCTATGTGTAGCAGCAAAATTTGTCTATTCCTATACAGTATCAAAACTCTTTTGGAAAGACAAGAATGTGGTTTACCTTGACACACATGCACAAACACACATTTTCAATACTTTAATATGTAAAATTTCAAACATATAGAAATTAAAAATTTTTAAATATAATGCTAGTGTACACAGGAAATAGATTTCATGATAAGCCTTCAGTATACTGTTTGATTATATATTACATTATTTCTCTATAATCAATAAATCTTTTTTGATGCATTTTAAAAGTAAATTGCAGACCATTCAGGATGGTCCCCCTAATATTTAGGACTCTTACTGTTAAATAAAATTCAACATTTTTTATATGATAGTCTGACTATAATTTCTCTAGAGGTAAAATGTAGCTGGGCACAGTGGTGGGTACCTGTAATCCCAGCTACTTGGGAGGCTAAAGCAGGAGTGCCGCAGTCTCTGGCTGGGCACGAATCACGAGCCACCACACAGCTTGTAGATTCAAACAGCAATTCTTTATTCCCGAACTCACACCAGCCGTCTACAAACACGTTCTGGGGGAATCCACGTTCTCTGCCCAAATCCACTCTCTGCCCAAATCCACTCTCACTGGGCTTCTGTCTCCCAAAATATACTGTCTGACCCTAAGAACTCAAGAGGAACTCAGCAGCAGGATAAGCCCTATTCTAAAGGGGGAACACCCTAATCTCCTATTATGCTAAACTGCCCTATTCTAAAGGGGGAACACCCTAATCTCCTATTATGCTAAACTGCCCTATTCTAAAGGGGGAGCACCCTAATCTCCTATTATGCTAAACCGCCCTGGTCCTTGAGCAAGGTCACCTTTCAGAAGTCCTTCCACTAGACAGCATGGGAGTAAGCTGGCAAGGAGATTGTCATACCTACTTGACTGATGGCTCCCAGCCCAGGAGGATAACAATTTCTAGGCCAACCTAGGTAACATAGTGAGAGATCTTGTCTCAAAAATAAAAAGAGCTGGGGATGTAGCTTAGTGGTAGAGCTATTAATATCTAAGGCCCTGGGTCCAATCCCCAGTACCACAAAGAGAGTGAGAGGGAAGAGGTAATATACAATAAAATTAATCAAACGTGTTTTCTAGGTTTGAAAAATGCATGTACCTATGTAAACCAAGTCTCTGTGAAGATATAAACTTGTGATCTCCCTCCAGATAACTTTCCTGTGTCTATTCCATGCCTCCCACTCTAGACTCAATCATTATTTTTTTCCTTATAAACTTTACTTTTTCTTTCTTTTTTTAAAAAAAATATTTATTTTTTATAGTTGGACACAATATCTTTATTTTATTCATTTTTATGTGGTGCTGAGGATCAAACCTAGGGCCTTGCTCTACCACTGAGCCACAACCCCAGCCCAAACTTTGCTTTTTCTAAAGCCTCATGGAAATGAAAGCATATATTATGTACTCATTTGGATAAGACTTCTTCTGTTCAATATGCTTTTGAAATCCATTTATGTTTTTCTGGGTATCCGTAATCTGTTCCTGTTTATTGCTGACTATTCTCTATTCTGGGTGTACACTACAGTTTGCTTACACATTCTTGTTTATATGAACACTTGAGCAAATTCCAGTCTATCATTCATGAAACTGTAATGAATATTCTTATATCAGTCTTTGGGTGGAAAGATGTTTTCATTTCTCCTCAGTAAATTCCAATGAGTAGAACTGCTAGATCAGAGCATAGATAATATTTTTTTCTTTAAGAAATGGCTAGGAATCTTTCTTTTATAAAATTTAAGTTTATTTATTTATCTTTTATTTTTTATTAGTGCATTATAACTGTACATAATAGTGGGATTTGTTGTTGCATATTCTTCTGTGCACACAATATACCAATATAATTTGGTCGATTTCATTTCCCAGTACCTAATACTTTCTATCCTCTCTTCCCTTCACCTGATCCCTTTCCTCTACATGGATGTTTTTCCTTCTACTTTCATGAGGTTCCCACTACCATCCCTAAGCCCCCCCACCCCCCGCCAGCTTTTAGCTCTTCAGCTTCCACATATGAAAGAAAATATATGACTCATAACTATTTTGAGTCTGGCTTATTGTACTTAAAATAATGCTCTCAAGATCTATCCATTTTTTTGTGCAAATGACACAATTTTGTTTTCTATGGCTGGATAAAACTTCATTTTGTGTGTATATACCACATTTTCTTTATCCAATCATCCACTGATGGACATCTAAGCTGGTTCCATAATTTGCTATTGTGAATTATGCTGCTATAAGCATGTGTATGTGTGTATCACTAAAATATGATGACTTTAATTCATTGAAATATATACTGAGGAAAGGTATAGCTGGGTCATATGGTCATTCCATTCCTACTCTTTTTTTTTTAATTATTATTTTTGAGGGTGTGGGTGCTGGAGGTTGTATGCAGGGGCCCTAGACCACTGAGTCACATCCTTAGCCTTATTTTGTATTTTATTAGAAACAGGGTCTCACTGAGTTGCTTAGCGCCTTGCTAAATTCTAAATTGCTGAGGCTGACAGCTGACTTTGAACTCACTATCCTCCTGCCTCCACCTCCCGAGCTCCTGGGATTATAGGTGTGTGCCACCACACCCAGACCATTCCTACTCTTTTGCCACCACACCCAGACCATTGCACTCTTTTGAGGAACCTCTATCTTGATTCCTCATAGTGGTTGTATTGATTTAAAATCTCAACAATATAGTCATCCCATATCCTGTGCAGCATTTTAAAAAAATCATTTGTATTTTTTGGTGGGGGTTGGTACTGGGGACTGAACTCAGGGGCAGTTGACTACTAAGCCACATCTCCACACCTATTTTATTTAGAGACAGGGTCTCACTGAGTTGATTAGCACCTTCCTGTTTCTGAGGCTGGCTTTGAACTACGTGCCTCAACCTCCTGAGCCTCTGGAATTACAGGCATGCACCACCCCGCCCAGCTTATCATTTGTATTTTTTTTTTTTTTTTAGAGATAGAGGAGAGAGAGAGAGAGAGAGAGAGAGAGAGAGAGAGAGAGAGAGGATTTTTTAAATATTTGTTTTTCGGTTTTTCGTGGACACAGCATCTTTATTTTATTTTTATGTGGTGCTGAGGATCGAATGCCAGGCGAGCACATTACTGCTTGAACCACGTCCCTAGCCCTTATCATTTGTATTCTTGATGGCTGTCATTGTAACTGGAGTGAGATGAAATCTCATTGTGGTTTTTATTTGCATTTTCCTAATTGCTAAAGATGTTACATTTTTTGTTCATATATTTGTTGGCTATTTGTGTTTCTTCTTTTGAGATATGTCTAAGAAATTTCTAGGTATTTTTCAAGAAAGGATTGTACTATTTTATACTCCCAATATTCTCCTGTGAAATTTTTGTTTTGCCAGTCTAAATTTTGCCATTATGGTGTATCTGTAGAATATAACTTTTTATAAGATTTTTGCTCCCAGGTATCCCAGCTCCTACTTGCATGGACTCAATATGCCTAGACTGATAGTCTCTTGAATGTCTTGCTCTTTGCTTCACAAGTCAAGAATATAACCTATCTGGCACTACCAAATGTGATTCCTGCTTGTCTTCTCTCTAAGACAACCTGAGTCAACATGAAAGTGTGAAAATTCTTTGGCTAAATTATGTTTCATTTGCTGAAACAGGCAGATAAAAGGCCATTCTTCTAATCAGACAAAGAAAGCCTTGGTATTTTGAGGACTCCTAGACTGTCAGAAGGATGTACCTTTACTATTCTCTGTTGACATATTTGATAACTTTTTAAAAATTTTATTTATTTATTTATTTATTTATTTATATGTGGGACTGAGAATCAAACCTAGCAACTTGCTTGTGCTAGGTGAGTGCTCTACTGCTGAACTACAACATCAGCTCTTTTGTTGACATATTTGAAAAGCAGAATTCGGAACTGAGGAATGGGAGCCTTTGTCTTTTCTCTTTGGCAAAGACTTTATCCTATAAGATATCAAGAGGATGGGAGGCAAAATTAAGGATAAGCATGTTTTATGACCATGTTTTGAAGGTATATATATTTATGCAAAAGCTGCTTCATTGTGAAGAGAAGGAATCTTTGCCTGATCTAATGAATTGGAAAATAAGTCCTAAATCCTACTAATATATTAAGGTCTAACTTAGAGAATATGTCTTTTACTGATTATTATGGTCCTACATCTGACTATTATAAACCATCTCAGATCATGTCAATCCTCCTAAAAGCATTCCATAGACAGACTTTATAGACTATCTTTCTATCAACTATTATTGTATTTACTATGAAGTCTTGTTGTAAACATTTTATAAACAGACTGGGTCATGTGACTTCTTTCTTTCCCACAGAGTCAGTCACCTCTTTCTTCTCCCACCAAAAGGGAAGGAAATGAATCTTAGTACAGTTGCTTTAACTCTTTTCTCCTTGGTAGATTAAGTCTAATGCCTAATATATAGCTCATATTGTTATCTTAAACATACAGATGATAGAAGTTCCTGGGCAAAGTAATTAAATGGTTGTCTGGGGCTGAGGGTGGAAATAGGAATAGATTATCTATGAGCCTAAGAGATTTTACTGAGGGAATGAAAATGTTTCAAAACTGATTTATGATTATTGTGCAACCACATGGAAAAACACTAAAAATTATTTAATTGCACACTTGAAAAGGGTGAATTTTACTCTATGTAAACGTATGACTCTTTAGAGTTGTTCAAACAATGAATGCAGAAAGACCCTTGTTACAAAGTCAGATAAATATCTGCCAGATTTGGGAGAGAAAACATCTGAAAAATATTTCTAGTTATTGCAAATCATTGTATCAATTTTGTAAATTATGAATTGACTTAATAAATCATGTTATCTTATGATAATTTAGTCTAATGGAATTATTATGTACTCATATGATTTTATCATAAGAATAATTTTCTTTACTGCCAAAAGTTATTCAAATTTGTAACTACATTAAATGAAGAATCCCCAAATGAACAACGTTAATGATATAGTGATCTTTGGATCCTGCAAGCTGGTCATTTTGAGAAAAACTAATGTATAAAAATATATTTTTTTTAAAAAACCCATCAAAATAAAATGCATAGCAATGGAAGATATTTCCTATGTCTTCATACACAAGAGATTAAAAAAAAGTCTGGAAAATTTCTGAAAGCAATGCATATAACCTATATTTGAATCCTACACCAAAAGGTTTTCTGTTGATCATAAATTGGATTGGTTAAGTAATTAAACTGTTTTTGAAGGTCAAAGACATTGTTTCCCTGGCATGTTTTACTTGTGCTGTTCTGTATATATTTAATAATAGTAGAGTACTGGGCCAAATTCTCAATGTAATTCAATTATAGTAAATGATAAAACTCAACTAAAAGAGTCATTAATCACTTGTAATCTATGTTTTGCAGACATGGGATTCTTTTTAGAGCATAGACTTTGTAATGATTTAGTTTTAGACAATAATGCACAAATATACTTAGTCTTAATAATTCATAAAATACTAAAATATTGAACAAGTTTAATCAGATTCACAATAAATTTATTGACTAAAAATGCAGCATAGATTCACATATTTTAATTTGAGGATGCAGAGTTTATGATATTAAACATTTGGATTGAATAATTTTTTCATTCACTATCAGAATTTATAGCTCTCTGGAGAAGCCTATTAGAGATATCCTGTTCCCTATTTCTGCTCAGTCATCTCAGACATTTTTGTAGCAGTGGGAGTTTCTTTCTGGATTCACTTACTTGTTATATAATCTTATTAATTATTATTATGATTATTTGTTTATGCCAGTGCAGAAAGTTGGCTTCATTTTCCCTCTTTTTTTCAATATTATTCAGCAAGTTTCTAAGTGGCATCAAGTACCTCATTTCCAGGCCTTCTGAGGTCCTTCCTCACTGTCTTTGGAGTCAAGGAGGATGCAGTGGCAGGGCCACATCAAACCACTGTCCTTAGTCTGTGCACTCTACCTGGCTTGATTTGTTCTATCTTTCAGCATTGAATGCCAAAGATAATTGGAGTTTGGGGATATTACAAATTGCATGAATATATACGTGTACATGAAAAGATATTAATCCATGATTACTTGAATGGTTTGATTGCTGGGTGTTCAAGGGCTTTTCTATTCTTGAATCCTTTGCTGAGGTTTCTTTGGACCTCTGATGGATTTCTAATAACTTTCATCATGGGAGTTAATATCTCCAACTAAGTGTGTTAAAGGGAAAAATACTTCAAATAAAAAACAAAATCCTTAGCCAGTGCAGGGCACATTCCTGTAATATCAATCACTTGGCACGCTGAGGTGGGATTCACAAGTTCGAGACCAACCTGGGCAAATCAGTGAGACTCTGTTTAAGAAAACAAGGAGGATAGGGGTAGCATGTGCTGGAATGTAACTCAGTGGTAGAGCACGTGCCTAACATGAGCAAAGCCCTGAGTTCAGTCTCTAGTACTGGAAAAAAATAATTCTTCATTATGTGGATCAGTAGAATATGAAACTAATCTAGCTCAAGGTACAGGAAAATTTACTGGCAAGAAAGGACTATTTAAAAACCTTTGCACGGACCATTTTGGATCTGAAAGCCATATTTGCTCATAGGTAAAAGGAAAACATCAGTTACATGGAAGTCTTCAGAATATAGTACATTTAAAGAAAATTCTTGAAAGGAAAAAGTTACAAATCAGGGCCAATTTCTGAACCTCCTTAGATTTTTAAAAACAAACCAGTTTTTTAAAAAAATCTTGCCTTTAAAAATAAACTATAAAAAATAGAAATAGAAATAAACAGAAACTGTGGAAAATAGAAGTAGTGGTAACAGCAGATTTGAGGATGTTTTGATAATTTAAAAGCCCAGCGGAACTTTTATAAAGGGTAGATAGGATGGCAAAATAGAAGATCTTGGTCTTACGTGTTGGTCATAGAAGACATCTGGGGAAACCTCAGAGCAGACAGGATAAGGGAAGGGACAAGCAAGAGCAGAAAAGAGACTCTTGAAAATGGAAAGGGAGGCACAGACTTTCCAGGTAGACTTCAGGAAGCCTTTTAGGAATAGGTCTAGTTCAGCAGTCCAGGAGCAAATGTGAAGTACAAATACGAGAATGAGGAAGGAGTCTCTGTGGGAATCTGGTGCTAAAGGGCGAAGGGATTTCACTGCAGACAATCACAACAGCAATCAGGGCGACAGAAATCAGAACTAAGCAATAAAAATGTGACAAATACAAAAGAAGAAGAGGAAGAAGAAGAAGAAGAAGAAGAAGAAGAAGAAGAGGAGGAGGAGGAGGAGGAGGAGGAGGAGGAGGAGGAGGAGGAGGAGGAGGAGGAGGAGGAGGAGGAGGAGGAGGAGGAGGAGGGAGGATGATGCAATGAGGGGTGTGAATGGGCAGATCTTTTGAATGTTTTTTGGACATTGCCTGTTCTGGCACAGGGATATCAAAGTGTTTTTCCTTCTCTAACTCTCCATATGGACCATCTCACCTCTTCACCAAGATGTGTGTGTATTTTTTTCCTATCAGCCAATGAGCAATCAGTTCTGCAGCAAATACCAACGAGGTGTCTTTCAATTCAGTTCAGTTTTCACACTATCTATCTAAAGATGTTATTAGGTACCAGAGCTCCAGGGATTAGGCCCACAAGACTGTCCCCAACTTAAGATGTCAATCTCAGATAGCAGGTTGTCAAATACAATCTCGATTGGCTTTATATCAGGAGTTCCCACAACCCTTTCCTCAACTTCTATTAATTTGCTGTGGGGAACCAGAACACTCAGGAATATACTTTTTAATGTTTACTAGTTCATTGTAAATGACACAAATGAATAGCCTGATGAAGAGATGGACAGAATGAGGGATGAGGATAGGGGCATGGAACTTCCATGCCCTCTTCCCTGCCACTTTCCAGGAATCATCACATAATCTGGTTTCTGGAAGTGCATCCAAATACAGTCTTATTGGGTTTTTAATGGAGGTTTTATTACATAATCTTGATTGATTAAATCAATGGCCATTGGTGATCAACTTAACCTTCAGTCTCTCTCCTGTAACTTGAGGTTGGGAAATAGGGCTGAAAGTCACAACCAATTTTGGTTTGGTTTTTTTAGTGACCAGCCCCTACACTGAAGCTCCCTAGGGGCCCCCTGACTTTAGGGACTCGACACTCAGGAGATTTTTATGAATGTATGTTGCAAAGTCCAAACATTTTTCATAATATCATACCTGACATTGTTGTGAAGTACTTTTCTCAGAGAAAAAGCAGAAACTGTCTCTTGACTGAGTGCACATAATTCAGAGTGGAGGTTCCAGAATGTTGGAGTAAAGGATTTTACTGGAGCATGAGGTCAGGGGCTCCTGTACTCAGATTAGAAGGTCTGGGAAATGTAGGAACCATCTCACAGAATGTCAATGTTACTGATGTACATAACTGTTTTTAGTGGTGGGCTCCCAATCAAATTTTAAGCTGTGAGTCCCAAGCGATGGAAAAGAATTGTTTCAAGACCAAGAAAAACCTGAAACAATGATGCCTTTCTCTTTTCCTTATTGTGGCCAATTAAACCAAGTCTGTGACCAGTTAATGAAACAAGTCAGTCATCACTTGAAAGAGTTAATGTGTGACTTATAAAATACAAAAATGCCCTTTGACTCTTGGATTTGGTTCTATTCTTACTTTTATTCGTAAACTAAATAATCATGAATTTAGTATTGTTATTTTTTGCTTTAATATTGAACATTTCATCTAGTCCAGGAATTTGAAAATTGGACTTCCATTATTCTGTATTAATCTATGGGAGCAAGTAATTTAAAACATTGTTTCATTTGTGAAGGTGAAAACCTTTTAGTGCTCAAATATTAAAGGGAAGATCAAACCAAACCAAACAAAAACAAAATGGCAGCATTTTAGCAAGTTTTTCCTCTTTTCTCTTGGATCCCCTGAGGAGGAATGAGAATATAATAAAAGACTTAGGATTTTCTTTTCTTAAAGTTTAGCAGTATTTAATATTATTTAATCATGTATCCCAGGATTTCTCATTTTTTTTTCCTTATTGAATAAAACAAACTCAGTGTCTAACACAAAAAATGAGCAAACAAACAAGTGTACGTGTCAAAAAACCTTTAGAAAATAGGAAACACTGTAATGCCACCTCTTCATGACATGGGTTAAGTGATTTTAAAATCAATTTGTTGGTTTTTTTTCTATCAGAAGAACATTCAGAGCTAAATAAAATGTTTGGTTTTCTCTGCTTACAGCGAGAGGAGAGAACTGATTTGAAGAAGATACAAATGATGCTCTTCTTTTTATATTAACTTGAAAATGCAGGGAATTTTCCTAATTATATTTATAATAGATTGAAATTTTTACCTTAAGATATGTTTCTTTTTCTTTCTTTTTTTTTTTTAAAGAGTGAGAGAGGGAGAGACAGAGAGAGACAGAGAATTTTTTTTTTAATATTTATTTATTTATTTTTTTAATTATCGGCGGACACAACATCTCTGTTTGTATGTGGTGCTGAGGATCGAACCCGGGCCGCACGCGTGCCAGGCGAGCGCGCCACCACTTGAGCCACATCCCCAGCCCTTAAGATATGTTTCATTCTTACATTTCTTCTTCCATCCTTCCCTCTTTCTTCTTTCCTCTTTTTCTCTCTCTTTCTTTCTTTCTTTGGTACTGAGAATAGAACTACTCAGCTACATCCCCAGACAGTGTCTTGCTAAATTGCTTAGGTCCTCCTTAATTGGCTGAGGCTGGCTTTGAACTTGTGATCTTCCCATGTCAGCCTAGGATTATAGGCTATGCCCAGTCTCCTTTACTTTTCAGTCATGCAAGTCTATTTTTAATTTTCTTTAACTTGCTATTGTTTGCTTTGAATGACAGAAGAGTTAAAATGCTTCAAGTATTTAATGAAACTTTATCCAAAAGAAAAAAAAATCAATAAAATATTTTCCAAAAGAAGGAAATGAGGTGTTAAAACTGAAAGAGGTTTTGAGAATTGAAGGAAGGAAGGAGATACTTTTTTTTCAATATATACTTGTATGATAGTATAGTAGATTATATGGTAGAATTACTAATTTTTTAAATTTAGATTTTTCTGTCAACAGCAAGAGTAAGTTCAAAAGATCAATTTTAAAACATGATGACTATAGTTAATTACAATATATTAACAATATACTTGAAAATATATACTGGAAAATAATTGGGAGAGTAGATATTAAGTGTTCTCAACACACACACACACACACATACACACATGTGTATGTGAAGTAATGAATATATGAATTCATTTGATTTAGCCTTTCCATAATATATACATATATCACAACTACTGTACATCATGGATACATATCATTATTTGTCAATTAAGAAAAAAAAAAAAGAAATGCTGTTTATATATGGTGGATTGTCATAAGAATTTTATTTAAAAAAAAATCAGCTAAGAGACTTCGGAGGAAAACAAAAACAAAAACAAAACAAAACAAACAAACAAACAAAAATAGTAAAAAAAGACCCAAGAATGAACAGCACCCTCTTATGAGCAATTTTACCAACTCTGAGCTGAGATGCCCAGGGAGCTAAAACAGAGCTCTCACTGGCTACTTAATGCTTTTCACAATTCTATGAGAATTACAATTAATAATAATAAAAAAGCTGTAAAAATATAGTCAACACTTTATTTCTAATCATTTCATTCATACAGCATTTTTACTCAAAGGAAATGTAAGAGTTTCATAAAATTCTTTTTCAGAAGCTTTTGTGATTAATATGCAAAATTATCTGTATCAAGAATTATTTAGAAAAATAAAGTTGTTACTTCTTACTAGTCAAAAAGACTCAAATTTCTATTTTTCTCTTGGATAAAGACAATTAACTTGTATGCGATGGACTGGATTTACCTTTCTTTTTTTTATGCTAGAAGATTTTTTATTGAATGCTTAAATTATTTGAAAAACTATTGTCTTGGTTACCTACTGCTGTGTATTAAACCATGCTAAGATTCAGGGGTTTGAAGTAATGATGACCCGTCTGCTCCCATTTCTGCAATTTGGGCTGGACTCAGCTGGGCGGGTCTTCTGTAGGTTGTGCCTGGAGTCACTCAGTCATCTGGAGGTGCGGCTATAGCCAGGTGGCCCATGACTGTCTCCTTTGCATTCATGGCGGCTAATGGAGCCCACGGCAGGTGTTCTGTTGTCCTCCCTACGCATGGGCAAGACATAAGGAGAATCCAGTTTCTTTTCTTTTCTTTCTTTTTTTTTTTTTTAATTAGTTGCTCAAGACAATACAATGATCTTGACATATCATAGATTTGATTCAAATGGGGTATGAATTCTTATTTTTCCACATGTACACACTGCAGGATCACATTGGTTATACAGCCACGTTTATCTATACAGCCATACTAGTGTCTGTTTTATTCTAAATAAAGGGATGAGATTCCTTTTAATCTTTGCAGTCTCTAGCTGATTGCCTCTGATGCCTATTGCTGTTTGTCTTAATGATTACACAATAACAAAATTGTTTCATTCTTTTCCATGATTATAGAGAGGATTTGTGAGTTTTGCAAATTTCCACTTCTTTAATTGTGTTTCTCCAACAAGATGCAGATACACTTATTTCTAAGTATATATATATATATATATATATATATATATATATATATACACACACACACACACACACACACACACACATATGTTTCTTGCACATAAAAATGGAGTAGATGATTATTCATAGAAGTAACTGTATCATTGCATGTACTAAAGGTTATAAAGGCAAAGTTTATAGTGCCATGGTAGATGAACAATAAGGAAACATGGCTTAGAAGTGGAACTCCAAGACAAGTTTCCTAGAAGGTACAAGTTTGAGTTGAGATTTCAACAATATAAAGTTTTAATAAGTTGAAGGTAATTCAACAAGAGCCTCTCAGCTGTTGGATTTGCACTGGGAAGGCATTATGATAAGAGGGAACAATACCCTTTACTCTAAATAACTGTGTTCTGAATTGCATTTTATTTTCAGCTTACCTCCTTCTACTACTTCTTATTCTTCATGAAGAGAAAATATTTGGTAATTCAAAGTCAAGGGACAGATTTTGTTATTTGAGAATATCAAGCATATACTCTGAAGGCTGTCAGTAATAGCAAAACTACATTTACTTCATTGATCTCTATCTCTGAGAAACTTGATCAATCTTTTCTTTGGATGTCAGGACCCCTAGAATTTGTCATCAGCTGCATAAAATGGAACCAGAATCCTGGTAGATAACTGAGAAGAAGAAAAGGACCAGGGAATCCTGGGGGATAAGATTATGGAGAACATAAAGAAAATCTAAATTATATTTCTGTGGAGTCTATACCAGCTAACTTTAATGAAAGTCACATTTGTACTGTTTGCACTATTCTCTGTGCACTATTTTTATCTGTGGTCAAAGGCTAGTAAGATGTTTTCCTATTTGTGTAACTGCCTTCCTGGTAATTCTGATTATAAAACACAGAATTACATTTGCTTTGTGTTTTTAAAAATTGGAAAAGTTAGATATATTTTTAAGTATATTTAAAATGAAGCAAGTTTAAGGCCCTTCCTCAGATCTAGAGCAGTATATTTCTTTTAATTTTTTTTTAAAGAAAAGTTTGACAATCTATTATTATTATTCAGTTGTCAGAAGAAAAAAGTCTTTAATTTTCTTGTTGGGGATTTTATTAGTTTTGTAAATAATTATCAAGTTTTTAAAACTTTCCTTATGGTAATTATATATTTAAACAGAAATTTTATATCTAAAGTTATATATTTAAACAGAAATTTAATAGGGAAAGTTTTATTTATGTTCACATGCGAACATATGTTATAATTTATAATATTGCATATCTGATGTCTAAGTAGAGTCAACAAAATACTTTCTGAAAAATAGAGAAAATAAGTGATTAAATAATTCTCATTCTCTTGAAGCTGTTTCTTTTTATTAGTACTACTGTTTTATTTTGGTGGAGATTTTAAGAATGCTTAGGATAGATTTTCTTAAAGAAAACATGGCACTGGACAAAATTACATAATTAAACAGGGGAAAAAAAGACCTTATTGGAGGTTATTGTAAGAGGGGAAAGAGAGCAGAACTAAATCTGAATTCAGGACACTGCAGGGAGAGGCAGGAAGCTGTTTAACAACTGGGGAGCCAATGAAAGAATACCGGATGAAACTGGGGTGGCAGGTGGTGAGAAGCAGTGAGAGTGATCAAGGGGATGTGCAGATCTCACGAAATTATTTTTTCAGTATGAAAACGTTTCTGTGGTTGGACTAACTGGGATCAGGAGATAGGGGGACTATCTCCCTAGATGATTTGATTTCAAAGATATGACTCCCAGGTCCTTGAGAAGGATATTCCTGGATTGTGAAACTGGCATAAGGCTTCTAAAAAGCTTTACATTTTAAAGGGGCTAAAGAATCAGACTCTGTTGTGGTTGCCTATAATCTGAGAGACTCCAGAGGCTGAGGCAGAAGGATTGCAGGTTAGAGGCTAGCCTCAGCAATTTATCAATAAGTCCCTAACTCAAAATAAAAACTAAAAGGGGCTGGGTGTAGCTCAGTGACAAAGTATCCTTGGGTTCAATTCCCAGTACTGAAAACAAAACAGAACAACAACACCCCAAAAAACAAAAGGACAGAGGAAGTACTTAAAATGTTTTACAAAGAAAATGCTCTAAGAACATTGCTTTAATGGGGAATGCTCTAAGGGAAGTCAGGGCCTCTCAAAGTTTAGTCCAGCTAAGGGCATGGTGAGGATGTCTTGGTCAGTTTTTTTTTTTTTTTTTTTAAATTTTTATTTTATTTTTTTATTTTATTAGAACTCTGCTTATAAATCTGAAGTTCCTAATTATTCAGAAAGACAATACTTGCATGTTAAAAAAAGTGTATGGATGGCTTTTGATCTTCAATACATTTTCTTATTCTGTTAGACTAAATGATGTAAAATAAAATGTAATCAAGTGATAATTAGTGATAACAGAGATAATAGAGGTTCACTTTATTTATGTGAGCTTTGTTTTGTAATGAATGTCCTTTTTAGATCACTCCTGTGGTGAGGTTTTGATGTATTAATTGACAAAAGCTATTTTCTTTGCCTTTCTAATTTTTTGAGACTTTTTTTTCAGTTTTCATCAATAGATTTTTTTTTAGCATGTACTTTAATTCCTTTCTAATTGTCATTAAAATAAATAGGTTGCTTTGAAGTAAGAACTATTGAGTTCCCTTTTATTTACTCACATGGATTGATTTAGCCAAGACCAAAAGCTGCGCATGCTCTGAGTTCTTCAACCTCTGCTTTGCAACATCCACTGTAAGGTCATCATCATTCCTGGCAAGGACAAAGATAAAAGAACTGAAATTTTTTAGCATCTACTTCATTTTTAATAGACAAGAAACATTGCAACGCCTTGGTTTATGTCTTTGCTTTGCTTTACTGAGTCTTATTTTAACTTAGTTTTATCTTTCTCAAATTCAAATTCAAATTAATTATTCAAAAGTAAATGTATCTGTATCTTGTTGGAGAAACAAAATTGAAAAAAAAAAAAAAGAAATTTGCTAACTCAGCAAATCCTCTCTAAAATTGTAGAAAAGAATGAAACCATTTTATTATTGCACAATCATTAAGCCAGAGGGCAATAGGCATCAGAGGCAATTGGCTAGAGACTGCAAAGATAAAAGGGAATCCTCCCCATTAGACAGGCAGATGCAATCCATTAAACACACGTTAATTGCCTTTATCTAAAGGAAAGTAAGACTCTTGAATCTTTTTGACAAGAAAGAAGTGGAAACTTCTTCCAGCCAGGTAGCTGGAATAACCTGCAGAGAGTGAGACAGATCACCAATCTTCCTAGTGTTCACAGCGCAAGGAGATGGTCTAAGGCCCCAGGGAAGCGCAGTTTTGATATACAAAATGGCAAGAGGCACATTTCACTTTTAAAAGAATTCTCATACATCTCAGAGAGACACAGAAACAATTTACAACATCAAGTTTTCTAAAGGAAATTCTGAAGAGGCAGTAGGGGTAGGTGTTGGGCTAAACACTCATCAGTGTTCAAAAAAGCTTGCAATGAGATAAGGTCTCTGAAGGAATGTGGCAAAGACTAAAGGAGAGGGAAATCTGCCATGTCCCTTATCTCCAATCCCCAAACCTTGAGAAAGGAAGAGAGTGACCTTGGTTTAGAGTAAGGGAATGTACTCACAAAATATCTGAAGAAAGTCATGGGCCCAGTGAGCATGCCACCTATCTACATGTTCCTCCTGCTTGAAAGCACAGCCCGGTCCTCCACTGGAACTCTGTCTACTACCGAGGAGTGAGTACTAATAAACTTTCCAAAAGCTCTTCATTGAGTCCTTCAAGTTTTCTCTTTGGGATTGGTCAAAAGTATGCTTGGGGCCTTTGCAACCCTGGGCTTGAACAGTTAGTAACTTATCATTTCCTTACCATGGATTTAAACCTAAATTTTTAAGATGCACATTGATTCTAATAATCCATGCAACATTCTTTAAAACTATATTCTATTACTCTCAAACAACTTTAAGTAGAACTAAAAGTGATACATTTAATCATATTTGACCAAGTACATTAGAAAAAAACAACTTTGACTAGAGGCATCCTTGGTGTGTTAGTGAGAAAACCTTTACTCTTGCTAGAAATGCTATTAAAAACCTTAATAACTCATTTCTTTAAAGAAAGGTCATAGGTATTGGATGCAGGTCTGGAATCTGGTACTGCTTTAAAACAAATGAGACATAGTAGGTAATTAATTGTGAGATCTTTTATTTGTCTCACCTTGTAAGGCTGAAATTAAAGGCACCTTCCTCATATGGAGAATTAAAACTTTAAATCGTTTTAACTTCTAAACTTTGCCATACTGAGAAGAAACACTTCCTCATACTCAGTGTTTTAGTTAGCATTTTTGCTGCTATGACTAAAGGATCTGACCAGAACAATATATATATATTTGGTGCCAGGCATTGAGCCCCGGGGTGCCTAACCATTGGAGAACATCCCCAGCACCCCTCCACCCCCCTTATTTTTTGTATTTTATTTAGAGTCAGGGTCTCTCTGAGTTGCTTAGTTCCTCACCTTTGCTGAGGCTGGCTTTGAACTTGCAATCTTCCTGCCTCGGACTCCGGAGCTGCCAGGATTACAGGCGTGCACACTGTACCTGGCTGACCAGAACAATTTTAAAGGAGGAAAAGTTTATTTGAGGGATCAGTTTCAGTAGTCTTAATCCCTAGAAGGCCAGCTCCATTCCCCAGGTCTCCGGGTGAGGCAGCACATCATGGCAGAAGAGCGTGACAGAGGAAAACAGCTCTCATGTTGATCAGGAAGCAGAGAGAGAGAGAGAGAGAGAGAGAGACTCCACTCACCAGATTCAAATATAAGCCAGGCACCCAATTCTCACCTTCTCCAGCCACACCTTACTTCATTACCACTCAATTAATCCCTTTTAGGAATAAAAACACTGATTGTGTTAAGACTCTTACAACCCAATCATTTTTCCTCTGAACCTTCTTGCATTGTCTCACACAGGAGCTTTGGGGGGACACTACATCTAAATCATAACACTCAAGGTAAAGTGAGGGGCTGTCTCTAAGCTGGCCTCAGGAATGCTGAGGAAGCTGAGGCTGGGACCCTCTGCTTAGCTATATTCACACACACACACACACACACACACACACACACACACACTGCTCTTCATGTCCCACTTTGTAGCCTCTTCTTTTATAAAAGCTTTCATGGCCCTTGAGTTTTCAAAAGATGATGAGTTGAAACATGTGTTTCCTTTGTCTTCCTTCAAAGCTGGTTTCGAATAAAACCTATTTTTCACCCGATTTGATTTCAGGTGTTTGTGAAGAGCAAAGGTACAAACTCTTCTCCCTTGTGTACTTCAGGTGGTAACAATGTCTTACTTTTGAAAAAAGAAAGCTCCAATGGGCACATTTCTTTCAAACTAAATCATTTGAACCCTGAAATTTATTCTTTCAATTATTTAAAAAAAAAAATTTGAGGGTCTATTATGTGTAAATCACTAGTATGGACCTGGGTAAAAATTTTGTGAATAAAGGGACTGGGTGTTTGAAGGTGATAATAGTATCATTATCTTAGTACGATCAAAGAGTCAGGGAGAAAGGTAACATTTGCATTTATATAATATAAAGAAATATGCATTGCTTAAGAAAAATATTACTGAATGCTGATGCATTTCCACATTTTAAGGTATTTTTGTTTGCAATATTCCATATCTGTCCCCCTGAGGGGATCCTTTGCAATGCTGTTGAGATATAGATTTGAATTGGAGGTGCTAAAAAAACTGGAGTGCTGGAAGGAACAAATTGTCTGTTAGGCCAAGTTAGCTAGCTGCCACTTAGCAACATCACAGTGTTTCTCTGTAATTTTCTACTTGTTTTAAGTCATGTGCAATAATTCCTGTGAAGCTCTTTAGTTTGAATTTGAACTTATATTCACTGTTTACACAGTAGGGGAGATGTAATCTTTTCTCACCCATTGCTAGGTTGATGGCTGAGGTCCCCATAATAAAAACAGATTAATAGGAGAAAAACACAAATTTACTAAATGGAAGTTTTATGTGACACTGGGGCCTTCATGAGGAAATGAAGGTATAAAGAAACATATTTTTATGTTAAGTTTGATGAAGTGGTTGGTTTTGAAATGTATAATTGGAAAAGAGTAGATGATTTAATGGTAACAAAGTGGGGACAACTTAAGAAAAGCCTATTTATTTACATCCTTCTCTATGCTCCTGAGTTTCAGAGACAAGCATTTTCTTTTCCTCTGGATCCAGAGTGGACACCTGTCATGTTTTGGATGGGAGGTGTCCCCCAAAAGCTCATGTGTGAGGCAATGCAGGAAGACTTGGAGAAGAAATGATTGGGTTGTGAGAACCTCAACCAAATCAGAGAATTAATCCCCTGATGCGGATTAACTAAGTGGTAACTGAAGGTGGAGAAGGTATGTAATTAAGTGGTAACTGAAGGTGGAGAGGGTATGCCTGGAGGAGGTATGTCATTGGGGGCATGCCTCTGGGGTATATATTTTGCATTTGTTGAATGGAACCTTTCTCTCTGCTTTCTGATCATCATGTGAGTCACTTCCCTCTACCACGTTCTTCCATTGAAATGTTCTCCCTCACCTCAAGCCCCGCAAAATGGAGCTGTCTATGGATTGAGACCTCTTTAACCATAAACCCCCAAATAAATCTTTCCTCCTCTACAATTTTTCTTGTCAGGTCTTTTAGTTCCAGCAGTGAAAAAGCTGACTAAAACAATCTCCCATCTGAAGGTATTTTGTCCTCCTTCTCACAATGTTCAGCAAGGTTTTATGGTCTGATTTAGAGAAATTATGAGAAGAAGGTGAGAGTAACTTCCTGATTTTCTTAAATGTGCATGTGCCATATTTTTGGACAATTGTCCCAATTCTCATCAACACATTAAAGATAATTTTAGGATATATCATTTTGTAAGCTGGATTTTCAAAAAATGCTCTTTATGATTCATCACTTTCTTACTATTTTCACTTGGTGCTTTTTGTAAAGCTTTTTTTGAAAATTCAAGGACAGAGAGTACAGGGATCAGATGCTCACTGAAGGCTTTTGTTAAGTTGTTGATGGGTCAAAACTGTAAAAGCCATAAAGAATGAGCAGTCTGGGATGTAACAATGGCATTGGTATAAAGGATTCTGGAATAGGCCACCATCGCATAAAAATGATTTTGAGCTAGAAACATTTGAGTTCCTGGAATCCCTTATCTGCCTAAAGGCAGATTCTCCACAAAGAACTCAATTATAAATATACTCCTTGGGAACAATTTCATAGATAAATCAGCAACACACTTAAGCAGATATTGTCAGAAGGCTATCATATGTCTATCTGTTCTCCTAAGGGTCCATTTTTCTTTCCAAAATGTAATTTGTTTTTCCATAAATGCCCTTTCTACCCTCCTTCAAAGAAGTCAATTGTTCTCCCAGAAACACTCCTCTGCCCCTCCTGATCTTTGATTAAAATGGTACATAAACACCAAGTTTGAACAAATGCCTTGTCATATTTCTCAGGGAATGCCTGTGCATGCATATTTACTTACATCTGTTTCTTTTCCTCATCTATTTAATTAACTTAATTTGCAGGCCCCCAATCAATTAACTTAAAAGGGCAGAAGAAAACCTTTTCTTCTCTAACATTTTAATAGTTAGGAAAAAGGAATCTGAAGGGATAGAGCTAAATGAAGGAACAGGAATTAATGCCTTTTGTCAACCTCTTTGCTGGAAGACAGATTGTCCACCTAAGAATAAAATAATCAGGACATCCATTTTTTATACTAGTTTTTGTTTTTAAAGTGGATCATTTCTGTTAGATAAAATATGCAAGATTTTAATCAACTTAAAGGGAAAAATTACATGATTTTTGTTTAGAATGATTGTGTTCTGCTCAATGAGTTTTATTTAAAGTTTGCATAAGGAAAAGGAAGGTTGAGTTGTCTTATTAAAATACTGGCTGTTTCTCTTTGATTTCAGACCCTTCAATATTTTTTCACTGGTTTTGCAATAAAGTCAAAGTCTACAATGTGCAATGAAGGTTTCCATCGAATAGCCTTCATCAACCTCTCTAGATCTATCTTACTCTTTTCAGAATTCAGCTCACAGGCCTGCTAATGGTAATGCATTTCATTATGCAAAACTTTGAAACCATCGTGACCTTATTCTTTCCCCAACCTATCTTTCTGGCAGTGAATCAGATAGAAAAAGCTTTCAGAGTGACATGACATGTTATGAGCAAGGCACGCCACTAACGTGGACCAAACATACTTGTATCTTAGAAATCATTGGATGAAAATAAATCCACAAGCTACATCAAATTCATTGACTTCAATTCCCTGGATGCTTAAGGTTCACTTGGTAGCTGCTGTGAGAAGGGAAATGTAAGTTTTTTATTTCATTCTGATCTTAGATGTGAATATCTATAACACTCAAGTCACATGCCATATTTCACACCATGATGTATATAGGTTCTGGCTAAGAAAGAGGTCAGGGTTTCAGAGTTCCTAGAGGCCCCATCAAGAGTAAATTTAGAGGGCTGATAAAAATGCAAAAGAGTTACTGCATTGCAGGTGGTTGGGTAGTGTTTTAAGGAACCAATTCACAGAGCCTAGAAGAGAGTTGAGGAAGGCAGAAAGTTGGGGGCAGAAAGTTTCCAGGTGGACCACATTAAGCAGGAGATGGAGGTGAACTGAAGCCCCAGGGAGAGTTAGGAATTCATCACCTGTCACTTGAGGTGACATTCACTAGGTGGTCTCATGAGATAATGAGTCAGTGTGTATCTTAGGTGCCCCTCATTTTTTGTGTTTCAAGTGAGAGGTTGCGTCATTGATTAATCTGGCATGTTTTACAAGCTCATAGGCCTGGTTTCTCTGTTATGGATTGATAACACCCAGGTATCAAGATACCTTTGATTTAATTTAATAAGTTCACAGGTGGTTGTGTCCAGTGGAATACAGGTAGTATGGTCCTTCTGAACCTTAGTTGGAGGTAGTTAAACGTGAGTCTGAAGAAGTGAGTATTGGCTATATTGTTGAGTGCTTTTGTGACTTAGTTTTGAGAAGCAAAAACATACGGTGATAATTGGAAAGTAATGTAGCACTTTAGGTTATGGAGTAGACATATTTATGTTTAGAAAGGTGATTCCATGGAGGATGATTTTGAAATTAATACATCTAAAGACCAGGGAATTTAGGATGCGATTTTACATGGGAAAAATAATGAGCATTTGGCCTGTGATAGGGGAAGTCATATGGAGTAGAGTGGACTAACTGAAGAAATGCTTATAGAATATAAACTTCACAGGTCTTAAGAGATAGAGAGGATTATGCCTGACATTTATTCTAACCTGATTGGGTGGATGGTGATGTAAGCCAATGTCATTAAAAGAAAATTAAGAGCACATTTAGATCAGGAGGTATACACCGTGTATTCTGATGAATTCTTAATTATAGTGCTTCCCAAACGTATTTATGCTATGACATTTGAAGAGAATCATAGTGTGGCACATTAGCTAAAAAAAAAAAAAAAGAGGCTCATCAAAATCAATATCACATATCCCATGGAGGCATACCACAGGGATGCTTGTTCTCTTTTCAATCTATAAGAGAAATTAGGGTAGAGTGTTGAAGGTATTTATCTGTTTTTGAGTTACATATATTTATTTATAATGAGTACATGTTGTAAAATGCTCACGAAGCTAGATTTAGAAAGGCATTTAATGTATGTGTGATCTGTTGGGGGGGTTTGAGAGTTAACAATGAGACACATACAAATTGAGTCCCTAGAATTTTCTCTTAAAAAAGAAAGATATGGCAGTCACTCTGATTGACAACTGTGCCACCACCACTGTGGTCAAGTGTTTCTCTGTTATCACTGAAAAGAAGAGGAAGGGAACTGTGCAATTGAAAATTGAGTTCCTGAAAGCTAATTGGGATTGTAAAAGAAGCAAGTTAATGTCTTTTTTTTTTCTCAGATAATTTTAATTGGCAATTATGGTAAAAAGAAAATTGAATATTTTTAGTACCTATTGAGATAGAAGACTGCCCAAGTTCTGGATTATAGATAGAAGACTTCTGAAAATAAGAAATACTTAAATTTTGATTTAGTTTTAAGACTTGAGAAAATTATTATTTCTATTTACCATAAAGCACTACAGCATATAATTTTAATGCCTTTCTCACTTCCATACAGTTACCTCTATGTCTACTATAGTCTCTGTACTGAAAATGAGCAGGTAGTATAAGGGAGGAGAAATATTTTTTCCTCATCCATCCTAGGTTTATGGCTGAGTCCCCTCTAACCAGTTTAGTAAGAGGAAAGCAAAGTATTTTACTTATATGACTTTTACATGACAAAGGAGATTTCATAAGGAAATAAAAGCCAAATCAATGGGTAAAACTGTGTACATTATATGTTGTATTGACAAAGAAGTGGGTGGTCATGCTGAAGTACAACTAGATGAAGAAGTGTGATCTGATGGTAAGAAGCTGCAGGCAATGTGACCTCACCATTTTCTCACACTCTTCTTCATCTCTCATTGTCTTTCAGGTCTAGGGAAGGCAACTCTTGGATGAGGGTCTTATAAGTTGCTTGAGAGGAAACTCAGAAAATCTTTTAGGACTTGTTTCAGGAAAGCTTTCCTGCTTCTGTAGTTTTCTCAAATTTCTTCAGCTTAAAATATTTTGGAGTGTTATATCTTGAACCCCATTAGTAGCATCATTAAAATATTATTCTAACTTATGGACAATATAATAAAGTATGTGAAAAAGTCAAGACTTTTTTTAAAAAACTACAGGCTTTATAAAAACAATATCCAAGTGGCTATATCTTGAACACACTGTCTAGAAATTAACAACCATTTCACTCTTAAGGAGCTCATAGTCAGAGGTAGAGTCTAGAGAAGACAAATTCAGAGTGTAGCCATGTGTACAAACACACAGAGTCTGAAGGAGACAAACCTAACAGCCTAGGGAAAAGGGAGATGGGAGAGCCTGGGAGGGAATGTGAGCTGGAACTCAGTCTTCCAGTCACATGCGGGTATAAGAGAACATTGATCTTGTGAAATGTCAGGTGATGTTCAGTTACTAGATATTATGAGATGATTGCAGAGGAAATTAAATAGACAAACAGGGACATAACGTGAAAGCCATGAAAAGTTGCTAAAACTTTAGATTTTATTCTGAAAGTCATTTGGAGCCATTGATAGGGAGTAACAAGAATAACTTTGAATTGTAGAAAGGTTGTCTGGCAACCAAGTGGAGAATGGAAAGGGGGAGGATGGCAGAGAGAGGGGGCAGGGAGGGAGACCAGTTTAGAGACTTGGTGAAAAGTATCATAAATTCGAATCAAATCAAAACTAGAATGGATATTGAGGAAGATACAGATCTAGACTTATTTAGAAAGTGGAATCTAGAAACTAATTTTGGAGAGGTATTAAAGAGAAGAGAAAAATCCAATTTATCTGGTCTAATCTATGGGGTGCAGAGTAGTATTTTTCACTGGCAGAGTGGATAGAGAAGGTTGACCAGGTTACATTATATTGATTCCTAAAGATGCCTCTATTTGTAAAAAAAAAAAAAAAAATTGCTAGGTGGTGGCGGAATTAAATACATCTTAACTTTACTGTGAAAGATATGGATATTTAGATGAAAAAGAAGAAAAACAATTTGGAAAAATGTATAAATTATAGGTATACCATGTCTGTAATATTAGGCCCAAGGAACATTTCTTTGATCTAAAATACACACATGGAACATACTGGAGTGAACCCTTTTCCCATCATGGGAACCAGCTCATGAGGAATAAGAGAAACTTTGTTGTCTTCAATCATTCTCATCTTGTTTAATTGATTTTTTAAATATTATGAATTAAAAGAATAAAAACCTTTCCTTTTATAAACATGGTCATGTTTACCTTTCATTTTCCTTATGAACCTATTGGTTTAGTCACTGGAATATTTTTCAATAATTTTGAGAAAATAAAAAATATTGTACCTAAAAATTCCAGTTTATAGCTATGATTGCTGAGATTAATGCAAAAACAAAAGTAAGATTAACAAAAATCACAATAAAAATGTTGGTAGGAGCTGCAAAAATCTGAAGTCTAATGATGTGTAGGATGCTCCTGTAACAAGCTGGTATGGGATGCCTTTGCAGCACGCGATATTGTGTGAAATGATTGCCCAGATGCGAGTTGAGGTGCTAGGTTTGATATATTGGGTCTTTTCTGTCTGTTCCAATTTGCCTCCATGGTAACCGTTGCTACTGCAGCATCCTGACTACAATCCAGCTCTCAGCATTTTCTTTTAATTTAAGATATTCTTTGGTGGGTTGCAATTTCATTTGCCAGCGTTTAGTTGGATTTTTAAAAACAACAATTCAACATGATTATATGAATTCTCAACCTTCAGAGAATTGATCTGCACAGAAATTTGTGAATTTCAGGCCTCTTTTACTTTATATACCTTATTGGAGTCTTCGTTTAATTTTTTCTTAAAATAATTTCACAATAGCTTTGAACACTTTAGAAAAAACAACTACCTAATAGTCATGCCACAGACAGTGAGTCTCTGGTTTTGAATTTTGCCTGCAGAAAACTACGAGAGAAAAGAGCCAAGAAGAATATCAGGTTCATTTTTGTTTTTTATATTAACCTACTCAATATTTTCTTTCCTTAATAATACATCCATAACATTTTTTTAAAAGTTATCATTTTCCTTTCACACATCCTCAAGGTGTTTAAAAGTAATTGCTTTCTGTGAAGATAACCTGGACTTTGGGGGCAGATGAACTGTGTGTGAATTTCATCTTTGCTGTGTACTACCATGGTGATCCTGATTAATTTATTCAACCTCTCTGATCTTCACTTGCCTCATTTGCATTGTTCAGAATGGACAATTGAATGATGTGTGACAATTCCTAATACAAAATGAAAGCTAAGTACATGCTACATAAAATATTGCTTTATTTTTGTTGAGAGGACAGCAAGTAACATGATTATTTGGTGATCTTCAAAAACCATGCATTATGCATAAATATACCACAGTAAATTCCACCTTTTTTGTATATTTATAAATCACAAATCAAAATTAAATAAATAAACAAATAAGTTAAAGGACGACCCATAGGGTAGAGGAAGGAAAATAGACGAGGATGGAAGAGAGGGAAAGTGTGTGTGGGGGGGGGTAGGGGTGGAGACCAGAGACTGAAATAGTGTAAATTAAATACCATTCATATATGATTTTGTCAAAATGAACCCAACTATCATGATAATTATAATGTGCTCATAAAAGAAAATAAGAAAAATAGGTTATAAATTGTTTTAGTCAGCTTTTTTGCTGCTGTGACTAAAAGATCTGACCAGAACAATCATAGAGGAGGAAGAAATCTATCTGAGGACACACCGTTTCAGAGGTCTTAGTCCCTAAAAGGCTGACTCCATTCCTCTGGGCTCAAGGTGAGACAGAACATCATGGCGTAAGAGTGTAGCAGAGGGAAGCAACTCACACGATGACCAGAGAGCAGAGAGAAACTCCACTCTCTAGATAAAAAATATATACCCCATAGCCATGGCCCCAATGAACCCCTTCCTCCAGCCACACCTGCCTCCAGTTACCACTCAGTTAATCTTATCATGGATTAATTCACTGATTAGGTTAAGGCTATAACTCAATCATTTCTCTTCTAAGCTGTCTTGCATTGTCTCACATGTTAGCTTTTGGGGGACACCTCACATCCAAACCATAACATGCATTAATTCCCATTTTATATTTTACTTAATTTCTTATGCACAAATGATTATAAACAATTTATCAACATATTGTAATAATGATAATTATGTCACAATAATTGATTATATATTTTGTAAAGAACTAGCAGACAGAAGCTTAAGAATTCCTGACAAAAGTAGATGATGAATGTTTAAGGAGAAGGAAATGCCAATCACTCTGATTTAATCATTATGCATTGTGTACATGTATAGAATTATCATGCTGTATCCCCTAATTATGTGCAATTATTATGTGCTAATTGAAAAAATAAAATCAGGGGAAAAAAAAAAGGAAAATTGAAAAAACCCAAATATTTTAAGACTCCTAACGAGAAAAAATTCTAGTTCTCTTTTCAAGAGCTTACATGAAGTTCAGAAATAGAATTCTGTCACATAGTTCAAAGGAATTATAATAATGTGGTGAGAGCAATAACCAAATTTGATTTTTTTTATCTTAGAGGCCATAAAATTATCAATTTGAGCATTTATTACCATTACTAAAAGTAAAATATGTGATATATATGTGATGCAAAAAAAAAATACTTTGCTGCCTATGCTTGTATGATTGAAAGAGAAATGACATTTAAATCTAGATCAAATGTGAAAGGAATTTCAATTCTCTATAAGACATGAAAAAAGTCCTTTTCCACTGGCTCAAAAATGCTACACAGGAAACTTAAAAAAGATTACATTTCTTTCACAGTAATTGAACAGCCATGTAATTTTAGTTTTACCCTATAAGGACACAAGTGAACCTTGGTTATGGGACGGAAAAAAATGAAGCTATTTAAGTTTGGCTTTTATCCATTTTCTCCTTCCACTCTTATATACAATGTATCTGTGTATTGCCATCGAGAAAAATGCAGTATTAAAATTTAATCTTTATTCAATGTAATATTGCATACAAAACATATTCTGTTAATTTCATTAAAATATAAACACATTATGTAGATTTTATAAAGCAAATTATTAAGAGTGTCGGAAATAAAAGGAGAAAAATCTACTAAATAAAATCACGTTTGTTAGGGAAAACATTTTAGGTAATTGAATGGAGAACAAACGTGTGCCCAAAATATAGCATACTGGCACTTAAGGAAACAGTAGAAGCAAGAAGGTGGCTCTGACCTTCTCTCGCCCTTCTCCTCTGAAGCAGGCAATAAAATAACTCTCCGACCTTCCTCTAAAGTAGATCATAAGATTTCCATTCCATAAATACCCTCCTTGTACCCAGAGAAAAGGAGCATTCTCATCCTTGAAGGCACAGGGAGGCCAAGAGTCATCTGAACAGACAGCCTGGCCAAGTTCTCCTCAGTTTCTTACCATCAGATCATACTGTTTCCTTGTTTGAGTTTCATTTCCAAAGCCTCCTGTGTCCTCTAAAACTTACATTAAATAAATTTGCATGTGTGTATCTTGTTTATCTGTCTTTTGTAATAGTGTTTCAGCCAGGAACCTAGTAATAGGTGAGAAAAGAAATACTATTTTTTTTCTCCCATACCAGTTTTCAGTACACCCTCTTCATTTTGTCTACAAATATCCTGGTTTCCTCCAGTTTTTCTTACCTTTAAATAGATACAGCATCAATCTATTTACGTGTGCTAGAGATCTGTAAGTTATTCTTAACCACTTTCTCTCACCTCTTACACCCCAGAATCAAGTTGTTAATTTTACTACCAAAACTTTTCTAGCCCTCTCCACTTTCTCTGTTTCCACTGACACTGCCCTAATTCAAACGTCTTCTTGCACAGACTCCTGTGACATCCTTTTAATTGGTCTCCCTATATCTGCTTTTATAGCCCTTTAATCTACTCTCTGCAGAGCAGAGTACTATTTTTAAAAATCTAGTGACACCAATACTGTCACTAAACTTTTCAGTGTCTTCTGATTCTCTTTGTATTAATGTTTAATATCTTTACCCAGACTCACAACACCTTACCTGATATGGTCCCTCCCTTTCCACAGCCCACTGATTATCACTCTAGTCTGAAAAACTCAATGTTTTCCTAATTACACATTTTCATGCATATGCTGCCTACCACAAACACACACCATAGAGTCTCCCACTCTTTTCGAGTAACCAAAATTCATTTTCTCCTTCAGGCCTAATTTCAAATATTTTTGTTCATTAGAGAGCTTTCCCGAACTCCCAGTCTAAGCTCAAGTTACATTCAGTAATAGCGTATTTATGCTTCTTTCTTTGAACTTCATAAATCGTACTTTTTTGTTATGATGTAAGTATTTCACAACTGCTGTCTACCTTAGACTATGTGCATCCTGAGGATCAGGATTTTCTCAACCTTGATAATGGATAATCCATTCAATATCATGTGAATGGATGTTGTGGCCATTTCTGGCCTTCTTCCTATCCCTGTTTCCAGAACTTGTACTTCTTCTGGCTGAGTTTTAGGGATTATTTGATGTCTTTAAAGGACATGGCTCAGTTGGTACCTGAGTTTCTGTTTAAAGCATGTCCCATTGTCTGGATAGGGGAACTTCCTGCTCTTTTGCCACTCTCCTTTCCAGTGCAAGGACCTATGTGTGGCCACATGCCAGATATCCTGGGAAGTGAGCCCCACTACTGGGAAGACTTCCCTGCTCAGAATCCTCTAACCGTCCTTCCAGGGTGTGCAGATGCATCGGATGCTCTATGGGTTTCACCTTCCCCAGGAAATTGCTCCCCAAAGAATTTTCCAAAGTAGTCTCATTGATTGTTCTTCCTTTGTCATAGATGTTGGTGTGGAATTTCCCTTCCTCTTCAACCCTGGGATTCCAGTGTGTTTGATTACCTTATTCTCTTCCTCTTAGCATAACATGCCTTCAATTTTCTTTGACAGACTTTTAAAAAAAGGTATAATTCATATACTACACAGTTTGTCCATTTAAGTTATGAAACTCAATGACTTCTAGTGTATTCACAGAGTTGTGCTACCATCATTGCAATATTAGATCAGTTTTGTCTCTCCATTTGTAGTCATTCCCCATTCTCCCTCCCCGCTACTTCACCAGTCCTTGGCAATCATTAATCTACTTTCTATCTCTGTAGGTTTGCCTATTTTGAGTGTTTTGTATATATAGAGTCATATAACACTGTACACATTGTTTGTGATAAATTTTCACTTAGTGTAATGTTACCAAGTTTTATCCATGTTGTAGTCTATTAGAACTTGATTTCTTTTCATCACTGAGTAATAGTCCATGTGTGACTTTATTATGTTATTTATCCATTCATCTTTTTATGGGTCTTTGGATTTTTACCACTTTTTGATATTATAAATACTGCTGTTATGAATATCTGTGCACATATTTCTGTATGAATATAGGTTTTTATTTTGGGGGGGTATAAGCCTTTAGATATAACTGCTTTGTCAAGTGGTAATTTTATTTAACATTTTGAGGAACTATAAAGCTGTTTTCCAAAATGACTGCACCATATTACATTTTAGTAGAAATGCATGAAGATTCCAATTTCTCTATAGTCTCCTCAACACTTGTTAACATCTGTCTTTTTGATGATAGCTATTCTCATGGGTGTAAAGTGGTCTCTCTACATGATTTGGACTTTCATTTATCTAATCACTAAAGATGTTGAACATATTTTCATGTGCTTGTTGGTCACTTGTATAGTTTCTTTGAAGAAGTGTCTACTACAGCTATTTTTTCCCCCATTTTTGGCAGTGTTGTGATTGAATCCAAGGCCTTGCACATATCATATTAATTTTTGAGTATAAGCATTGAGTAAAGGACCTGTGGGTGTAGAGAAAATTCCAATTCACAAAAATCGAGATAAATGTATTGAAAAATGATTTTAGAAAAATAGTGATAATTCAGGGGAAAGAAAAAAACAAGGGAAACCCACTTTGATGACCATCTTTAGACAAATGTGAGATTTCCTGCAACCACAAAGGATGAAGTGGCATTAAATAAACAAATGAATAGATAAAATATTTGAACAGCAGGCTGCCTTGGTGCTCAGCTCTGAAACCTCTCAGCTGAGACATGCAGCTGGATATGGGAGAGGCTCCAGACTTCTTGGCTGCTAGACTGGGGCCAAAAATATGTGCATTAAAATAAAAGATAGTTTCATGAAGTCCACGTGGTGTTGGCTCATCTCATGACTGACATGACCTCAGGAGTCAGCTCGTGTTCTGGGATTTTCTTTTGCAGGATATGGTTTTATAATTTTCTGTCCTGGAAATGTGGAACTACATCCTATCATAATGTCAGATATTCAGATAATAAGCATATTTTGGTTAAAATGTAAAATTTATAAAAAGTGAATTTTGTACTGACTAGCACATTGAATAAAGAACTTAAACAATGAAAAAGTCCTCTGCTTCTTATACAATAGCCTCAGTGAGAGGGATTGGTTTAGTTTTTCTTTGCAGATAATAACAGAAATGGTAGAGGTTCATTAAGGGTTGAACTGCTGGGGACATTAACTTGTTTAAACATGAATTGCTTAAATTCTAAAAATAGTTAATGGGATACTTACTACTCCTGTCTTCCAGATTATCTATGTTTCCAGTGGCTTATTTCTCATAGTCTAGCAGCGAGGGGTAGCAGGGTTGAGATTAGAAGCTTGAGAGTCCCATTCCAGTTCCTGCACTTATATAGTATACCCTGCTGCTTATTCTTGTCCAGAGAAGACAATAAAGCCTTTGTCTTGGTCAAAGTAAAAGTAGTCACATCCTATCTATCTTTTTATAATACATCTATTCTATGAAAGAATTTTCTACATTAAAGCTAACAACCAGAGATTGGAAAGAAGGACAATTGATTTCTCCTTGCTCTTTTTTTTTTTTTTTTTTATTCACAGTACAACTAATAGGTTGTTTCTCCTTTTTAGGGCCAGGTGTTATTGAGTGGAGAGAAATGAAAGAGAAGCTCAGTAAAATAAATAAGTTATCTCTGGAGCACTTATTATGTGATAGTGATTTCACTATTTCTTTGTATCCGGGATATGTGGCACTTTTTGAGAATTTTTATCATTAAAAGAGTACTACTAAGAGGAAAATAACACTTGACTTTGTTGTCTACAATTAATACTTACGATGGTCATCAATAAAAATGATGAAAATTTCTTATCTATGGATAATTAGCTTATGTGTAACAACAATGATGAGAATCATTAACATCTGTCAAATTATTACTATAGGTTTTATTTGATTTACTAGTCTAAATTATGTTCAAATATGTCCCGGTTCTTTGGTTCCATGTCTGAAATTTTAAGCTGGAACATTCCATTCTTTCACCATAATTTTTTTCTTTATAGGTTATTGATTGAAGTCACACTTACTTTAATTCCTTCTGGGATTGGCTTAGGGATGGTTATATGGTACCACAGGGTTATGTCAGTAATGGGAGTTGGGGGATTTAGGTAAGAGGAAGTACAGGAAGGCAAAATTTATCTCATAAGATGACTGCTCACATGTTAAATCAATACCCTGTAATGCGAATTACCCACATCCTCTTGAAAAGGCCTTGAAAATCAGGATGGTGTCCTGGTTCCCCCTGCTATTAAGGATTAAACACCAGAGAAACACGGAGGAAAGAAAACAAGTTTTATTTAAGGGATAGAACACAAAAGGATTCTTGGAAAGAAAGGAACCCAGTAGTGTCCAGGACAGTGGAGGTGCCTTGCATTTTTACAGACCCTCCACCTCCTTTCTTTCCAAAAGGCTGGAAAGGGTAGTCGGAGGGGGTAATCACTTTTTTTGTTCTTGTTGGAAAGTGTGATTCTTCCCCTCCCCTGGAGAAGTTAGTGACTGGTTGATGGGTAAGTGCTATCTATGCAATTCCTTTTCTTTGTTAATGGGCTACCTGTCCTTTACCCAGGTCTCACTCTGAAACCTATTTGCTTACTTTCCTCTCCTTTGCATTTGTTTTTTTCCCCAAAAGTACTTCCTGCTCAAATCCTCTAAGATTCTTGCTTTAATGCTCAATGACCTCACTGCCGATTCATGGGAAATGTGTGAATCCCCTCAAATTATGATTATCATTGGCAACATGAAGCTATTTCCATAAAGATCTGTCCTTTCTTCCCCCCATGGA
The DNA here is from genome assembly GCF_048772815.1 of Callospermophilus lateralis. NCBI lineage: Eukaryota > Metazoa > Chordata > Mammalia > Rodentia > Sciuridae > Callospermophilus > Callospermophilus lateralis. The sequence continues at coordinate 46,632,980 of NC_135313.1, forward strand.
AATGTGTAGAAATCTGTCCTCTGACATTGGAGGCCTTGGGAATAAATGTTCATCATTCTGTTGGAGTCATAGCCTCCATTTTGTGCTTTCATGCCATATTCTAGATCTTGCTTCTTCAGATTCTTGCTCTATTTCTTTGTCTCTGACTCCATTTTATAGCCTTTTTCTCTCTCCTGCATCTTGCATTTTTCCTCTTGAAGCACCTTCATATTTCTTTCAAGCTAAAAGTATCTCCCTGCCGTCTGCTCTCTTCCTTTAGATTTTTTCTTTTTCTTTTTCTTTTTTTTTTTTTTACTGCTCCCTCATCTCTATTTCAGTCTTCTACTTTTTGAAACTCATGGCCACTGATATTGCCACATCTAGTTCAGATTTAGTTTTAATCTTGGAATTATTTGAAAGCATTATACTTATTTCCAAACCACAGAACTCTATATAGACCAGTTTAAGCTGTTTAATTTGAATTACGATGTCATTTCTCAGCTCCATTTTAAATCTTCTTATTTTGGTCTGGTTTATGGGTTTCCATCCTACAATTTTGTATCTAGATTTTCTTGCCTGGCCTATTCCTTGTGGTTTGAATTTTTTTTTTTCATCATGCTGAGATAGATTTCATTTTGGCCCCTCTTAGAGGTTATCTCTTCTACTGGCTGTCACCCCTTTCTCATATTTACTTTGTAATTCTGAGGACTTGGAGATCTGGCCTACATATGGTGTTTAGTCTACAACTTGTTAGGGTAAACTTTGGTTGGGTCCCAAAGTAGTGCAAGGGGTTCACTTACTCAGGGAGCAAGATTGAAGCATCAAGGTATGCAACAAACATGAGTGAAATTTATAGAATGAGGTTAGCCAGTGGTTACTTAACACTTAGCACATAGGTGTATTACAGGCTATGCTCAAAAAAAAAAAAAAAAAAAAGTGGTGTTTTTATTGTACTCCTATTTGCCTTTCCCCTTGACATTCCTTAGTAAGTGGGAGGAAGGAGGATGATAATGAAAAATTACAAGGATCACTGTACTACTTTTGCATAGATGGCATTAATCCTTTCTATTATCTTTCCAAATTTCTTAATTTCATTGCTTTCTTATACTCAAACTTGAAAGGTTATTTTTTCTGTAAATCTATGTTTGTGTCAACTGTTCATTTTTGAACCAAAATGAACATTTTGGTTCAAAATATGACCAGAAGGATGTAGATTTAGACATTTGCTTAATCTTTCACTGTATAGTGGCGGTGTGCGCTGATTGACAGTCACATCAGGAAAACAGAGCAGGGAAGAAGAACTCCCCAAAGAAATAAGGAAAATAACAAAATGCATGGTTACTGCAGTAGATTCCAGTTGCTCTCACTTAATGTAGTGTCTGAACTTTGATAAGTTACTTAAAGTCTTTGAGCCTCAGGATTTTCACAAAATAGGCTAATGAACCCCATTTGCATGACTTCAGGGGAGAAGACAATAATGCATAAAAAAAATGCCTTGCATGTTTGGCCCTTTCTAGCCTATCCAACAGATTTCATAGAATTGTAGGTTTCTTTTTCTCTTTTGAGTTTGTCCTTCCCAAACGGTTTTATTTTCTCTAAATTTACTGCCAATGTCACATTTCAGAATCCCTTCAACTTTCATCTAAACTGTATTTACCTCTAAACTAGTTTTCTCGTTCCAGGTCATTCTTCACACCACTTCAATGTTTTTCTAAAATACAACATGACAATGCCACTACCCTGCTTAGATTTCACCTACCTCTATATTATCTTAGAGTGATTCTCAACTGTCTCCTAAGGCCCTTGATGGATGACATTCTATGTATAGGGAGGTACTTCAGAAATATCTCCAATGCTATAAAAATATTCCCAGCTCATTAGTTTTAATCTCATTCAGTTCTTTTCATTTTTAGAAAACATTTTAGAATTTGAGAAGGAATAAAGAGGAAAATTCCTGAAAAAATATTTATAATTATTAATTAAATATTATTTTTACTATTATTTTATTAATGTGATTGATTACATAGGTCTTGTGGTAAGCCAGATAAGCTTTTGAGATAGATAAAATAATAAGAATTACTTCAGCAGTTTATATTTCTGTATTTCCTTAGACTATGCTTGTATTCACTATTGATTTCCTGCAACTTATTTTATGTCAATATGCTTTCCTCAAAAGAGGAGACAGAGGTTTCAAATGGAATTCTCAGAACATAGGGCATATAGGAGAATAAATCTCCTTAAAATAATAAAACATTCTATTATTTCTTAATAATTTATTACTATATTTGTTACTTTTCTTTAGAAAATAGTATTACATCTGTTCATGGAGAAAACATTAAGAGGGTATGTTTGATAAGATTGCAGAGTGTATAAAGTTTATGTTTTAGGGGCTGGGGTTGTGGCTTAGCGGTAGAGTGCTCGCCTAGTACATTCAAGGTGCTGGGTTTGATCCTCAGCACCACATAAAAACAAATAAAGAAAATAAAGGTATTGTGTCCATCTACAACAAAAAAAATTAAAAATAAAGTTCTTGTTCTTACATCAATAGTTTTAAAAAAAACCTTTGTTGAGGTATAATTGATATACAAAGAAGTGCAACATTTATTGTGTATAATTGACTGAGTTGGGACATATGCAAATAGCCATGAGATGTTACTACAGTCAAGGTCAGAGACATATTCAATACCTCCCCAAGTTTCCTTGTGTTCTTCTTTTCTTTTTGATGGTAAGAACACTAAACATGAGATATAACTTCTAATAAGTGTTAATGTGCAAAATGTTTTATTTTTATTTTTTTAGCTATAGAGACTATGTTGTACCTCAGATCTCCAGAATCCAATAATCTTGTGTAATGTAAACTTTACACCCATGAAACAACAGCTCCCTACTTCCCCTACCGCTATCCCATGGCATCCACCATTATATTCTGTGCTTCTGAGTTACTAAATAGGTTTATAAAATAAATAAGTGGGCCTTTTTCCAGAGTCAGGTCCAATCCATATAATTGACTCTACCTGACCTCAAAGAGATATGTTTTTTCTTGTACTCTTCTCAGTATTGAATTTTTAACTTCAGTAGACCAGGAGTGTATTTTCCTTTCCTAACCTTTGAGATCAGGGAGGAACTACACAACCAACATAGTTGGTAAAAAGTTTTTGAATAAATCACTGTATTTTTTTATTTGAGGTTTTGAGTTTTTATTGATTTGGATCTTTATTATTTTTAAGAGTATTACATTTGCCATTTTGAAAATGTTGTAAAAAAAGACCAATTTTTGGCAAATTGTTGGTGCTTGGATTTTTTCATGGTAGTGTGCAAACCTTTCACCAGTTATGCCAAGATTTGATACATGTTCATTTTACTTGAGCTATGACATGCATCTTTTAGGCTGTAGTGTCAGTGTCAAAGAATATCTTTACCTGTTGAGCTATGTTCTTCTTGGCAGTCTCTAATGGGGAAAACATTTGTCTGAATTTTGCCCAATATACAGAAGGCCAGTTCTACAATTCAATCATTTTCTTATAAGGCTTGATTCTTCCTTAAAGGTAAATAAATCAGAGGAAAAGGTTTTGCCATTTTTCATTTATACCTTCAGTCATAAATAGTATTTTATACTAGCTCTGACATTAAATAATTACTTAACTTTAAAATTTAGAGAAGCATGGAGAACTTTTAAGATTTCTTCTAGTGGAAAACATCCTGACTTTATGGTAATATCTCAGACATGGATTTTGATGTTAAATGTCTAGGGATGTGATTATTAGCTGTGATCAGTTACTAGCTGTATGACCTTGGCCAGTCATGCCTCTGTGTCCTCACTCACAAGATGGTAATGGCACCCACCTCATGGACTAAAGGTGATGTGACCAAGCACTTAGATTCATGTGGTCAGTTATCAGTGTAGTGATAATCATCATCATGAACATCATTACATACTATGGAATGAGACAGTAGACCCTGAAAGAGTGAAATGGCCAGGAGAGGAAAGCAATACTGTCCAGTGAAATCATCTATCTTGATGACAGATTGAAGAGCTTCACAGGTTTGTTGGCAATTGACAGCTTCCTCTATACTCTTCCTAAGACCCTTCATTCTTGGTAGGTGTATCCAGTGTTTGCTTGACATGAGTAACATATGGCCCATATGTTCCTTAGGCTCCTCTATTACCTATTTTAATTGCTGAATTCTTTAAGATCTGAATTTCTTTTCTTGGATTATATATGTTCGAGGCATGCATAGGTAGAAATAATGATTATAAACTTCTTTTGGTTATTATAGAAAAACATAATTATTTACAAAAATAATGTTAACTGTTATTTCTGTTTTGAAATCAAATGTAAATTATAAATGTCAACTTTCACCTTCATAAACTATTCTTTCATGACCCTCTTCATTTTAACATCATAGGTTTGTTTTGCAATGTAATCCAGAGAAGGAAAACATTAGTTGAGGATTTGAGTCTGGCTATTTCTGATTAAAATCAAAGGAATAATTCTTCCAATAAGGATAATTCTCAAATAATTATCCAACATTTGAAACATTTTGTGTATATTAGATCTGTGACTAGCATATTGTTATGACAATATACTAACTTAATTATATAGTTGAAATCTTCCAAACCAGATGTAAAACCTTAAAAAAGATTATAATCATTAAAAAAGCAAAGTTTGTATTCTTAAATACATTTAATAATTTAAAATAATTAAATAATTTGTATTTAATAAAAAATACAAAACTCTGGTCCCTATTTACTCATATTCTTCTTCATTCTATTATGAGTATACATTGACCAAATAAATGTTTGAATGTTCTCTCAGATATGTTGATGCTAACACACATTGGGGAGGTGAAGAAAATAGGAGTTCAGTGGATTTAACAGAGGGGAATGAAGGGAAGGGAGGGGGATGGGAATTGAAAAGGGAGTAGAATGAATCAGACATCACTTTCCTATGCTCATACATGAATACACAACCAGTGTAACTGCACATCATGTATAACCACAAGAATGGGATCCTAATTAGAATAAGTTGCACTCCATCTTTGTATAATATGTCATATAATATGTCAAAATGCACTCTATCCTTATGTATACCTAAAAAGAACAAATAAAAAAGAACCAAATGTTCAAATGTTTTGGATAAAGTTTCATATGCTTATTTTTCCCCCTCAAAAATTTATAAAGGTTCTCTAAAGTGAATACTCATAAAAAAGAAACTACATTGCTTCTGGTTCCTTATTTTCTAATTTTCCCTGTATCTAAAGAAAACAAATTGGCTATTTTTAAAAGTAGCAATTAAAATACTCATTAACATCATTAGTAAAATTATATAATAATAATTATAGAAAAATATAAACATTTATTCAAAGTAATGGATAATTTCCTTAGGATATTGTTTGTTTATTAAAATAAAATGTCAGTGTAATCTACACATTTGAAAATTCAATATACTGGGAAGATTAATTATATATTAAAATAAAGAGAAGATCCTATGTTATATATTTACATGATACATAATCTTACCTGCCTACAACATAATCCTGGTAAAACTGTAAAGGTGGTTTAGGAAGTATAACTAAATACTGGAAGAGCCCTTTGGAGTACCTCCAAATGGATTTTATATAATTGCCTACAGCAATGAGATTCAATAATGTTTTGGCTATTGTGCTCTTATTCTCAGGGTGCATTAAAGCTTTCCCTTGCCAGAAAGCCACAGCTTTAACAATCTTAACACTGTTGCTTGGCTTCATTTTGTCCATCTGGAGAATGCCTACCTTCCTCTTCAGTGGTAGTAGACTTCTTCTGTTAGTCATTAAGGTTTTTAATCATCCACAATGTTCTTGGAAAAGTGAAGGGGAAATGGCATTCTAACAAGTCAGCTAGATAACTCACCAGTTTCACTTGTCTTGATTCAAGGTGCTCCCCTTTGCCCTACTGACAATTTAAATCTGCTTCTTTAGGTTTGCTTAGCTTGTCTCCAAATGAGCATGTGACAACTTGCCTAATAAGAATCTTCCATGGAAGATTCTACCTTACTCTATACAGATGCAGCTAAGTATTGTAAAGATCTGACTTAATATTTTCAGAATGGTCATAAATATAGAGAAACAAAATATAATTGAACAAAAATTAAGGTACTACATCTTATTTGTGGGTCAGTGTTAAAATGATGCTTAGAGATAAACTTAGAGCCTCAACTGCACTTCCTACAAAGTAGAAAAAAGTTATGTGTTAAATCAAGAATTGAAAAGAAAAATAGTCCACAACAGCAGCAGCAACAATACAACAATAGAAAATAGGAGTAAAGTAAAATAAAGATAAGAGTAGAAAATAATTGACTAGAAATGTTAAAAATAATTTGTTCAGTTGGTGCAGTGGTGCATGCCTATAATCTCAAGGACTCAGGAAGCCAAGGCAGGAGGATTGCAAGTCCCAGGCCAGCATGCACCTTAGTGAGATGTATCTCAAAACAAAAATAGTTTTTAGAAAGAGCTGACTATGTACCTCAGTGGCAGAACACTCCTGGCTTCAACAATCTCCATTATCAAAAAACAAAACAAAACAAAACAACTAAAACAAAAAACAGTTCAAAATGTAAGATGGTTATTGTAATAAATGATCAACTGCATAAATCCTTAGCAAGAATTATCAAGAAATGAAGGAAAAAACCATAAATATGTTTATGTCACAAAAAGTAACATGACCTGGTATAAAATTTAAAAAACAATTGCAAAAACTTGTGAGAATTTTATGCCAATATGTTCTGTGTAATTTTATATCAATATATCCCATATCATTATATGAAATACAGAACATTATAGTAAGAGTAAATGAGGAAATTTGAACAAAAAATAAGAATTCAAATAAACCCATAAAAATTAAAGAAATTAAATCAGTATCCAAAATCTTGCTTGACAAAAGATACCAGGCCTAGACGATCTTATAGATAAATTTTACTAAACTTTTAATAAATTTTTTTTCTAATATCTTTATTATGAATAGATTCAAAATAGTCTTTTTAGTTAAAAAAGAGCAAAGGTTTCTCCAGCAATTTGAGTTTACTATTAATTTGATTAAAAAAAACAGAAGAACTGTAGTACAGAACAATGAAATTATAGGCCAATCTCACTTATGAACAGAAATAGATGCTTCTCTAAATACTGTAAAAACTCAATAATATATCTCAACTTATTGGTAGGCACCAGAAATTCAAGACATTTTCAACATAAATCCATTGGAAAGGGTGAGGAATCATTTCTGTGGATGCAGAAAAGAAACTGATTAGATCACCATTCATTAGGAGAAAAACTATTAGCAAATAGTGGAAAGGAACTTCATTTTATAAAGTGTATCTAAAATGTTTTGATAGCAAGCTTACAGTGATGAATCTGTACAAGCACTCTCCAGTTGAGTCAAGAGCAAGACAAAATGCTATCATTGAACTATGTGAGTGTGAATTATCAAGAAATAAAGGTCCAGGTTAATATCAAGTATAGGTTTTTTCTTTTTTAAAATTTTTTTTAGTTGTAGTTGAACATTTATTTATTTATTTTTATATGGTGCTTTGAGGGTCAAACCCAGTGCCTCACATGTTGTTAGACAAACACTCTGCTTCTGAGCCACAAATCCTGATGGATATAAAAGTATATGTGGAGAAGCTTACAGATCATTTTAACTATGTTAATATCCTTTTATTCCCTGTAAAGGTTTTAAGCTGATGGAATATCTACCATAAAATTAAAATCTCACACATTTCTCAACTTCACATGCTGTATTGTAAGATTCTTACTGCCAGTAATTGTTTGCAGTATTTGGAACAGAAATGGGAAAATGATCTGAGGTCTTTAGTGAAAGATTTCCATGTAAATGTGTCTCTCTGTAGACATCTCATCCAAGAGATTTATGAATACTGAAGGAATCTGTTGTATTCATTTGAGTATTATTTGAGTAATATTCATTTAAGAAATTTTTTTTGTAACATAGGTCCTAACCAATGTGATAAGGAGGCCAATGAAATAGAATATTTGAATGGAAATGTGTCCACCTCTTTATTCATATGCTATAATTATAAATAAAGAAAACCCATAAGAATCCCTTAGAACTTTGAGTTTAGAAATTTCCTTACAAAAACAACAAAAATAATCAATTAAAGTCCTACACATGAATAATTGCTAACCAGAACCTGTAGCATGTAAAAAAAAAATTCTGTTTAAAGCAGTATATAAAATTTATGATACCTAGGATTATATCTAACAAATAATGTATAAGTTCTATATAGAGGAATTCATAAAATAATATGGAAGGATATAAAATAAATGTTATTATTTATTACTAATATTATTTTATCCATTATTTTAAAAGTTATCCTTTTGCAGTTTTCCATTGTATGAAATTAAAATAAAATGATTTTTCTCCCTGAAAGCTGTTTCTAATTCCCAAGAAAAAAGGGCCAATAATAGATAAAAGAATTCTGAAGATGAGTAAAATCAGGGATTCTTTTCTCTCAGTTGTGAATATATTTAAAACTAGAAATCAAAATTATTGTTGCAAGAATAGTCATAAAAACACAACGAGGAAACCAGAATTAGTATTAGGCACAGATACATATATGGATATGGGCAGACTTAGATGCAGTGGCATTTTAAATAAGTGCCACTATGATCAGCTGATCATTATTTGATACCTGGATAACTGATGATTTGCATAAAAAATGTTACAGTTATCTCAAGTTGTAACAAAGGTATTTTCCAGGCAGAGTAAAGACTTCAATGTGAATATTACATTTTAACATTTTTTGAAGAAAATATGACCTAATATCTTTGTGACATCAAATTCTAGTGAGTACTAACTCTGATACAGATGGATATAAAAGTATATGTGGAGAAGCCTACAGATCATTTTAACTATGTTAATATTCTTTTATTCTCTGTAAAGGTTTTAAACTGATAGAATATCTACCATAAAATTATACATGAAGCCAGAATGACTTTTACATATTACTTATATTTTTTCGTATGTTTGAAATGTTTAAAATGACAAAGGAATGATTGTTCTCTTAACAAAGAGATTGTTTTCTGAACAAGGAGAATACTTCTACAACTGGGTAATTTTTTCCATCAGTGAAATATATAGTTGAGAAAATTGGTGAACAAGTAGGTGGAAAGTTTAATTTAAAAATGGCCTTGACTTTCTCAATGGACTTCAACTTCATTTTTACATCAAATAAGTGTTTTGTGTAATAGGGGCTTTAAGGAAATTACAGAGTTATCCAGTTATCTGTCTTTGACTTAAAAGACAAACTTTTCATTATAAATTGAATAGAAATGAGAAATGTTGAAAATAAGAAAAAAGTAAATGTTTTGAAGGAAATTGTATATCAAACTGAAATATGAAAAGTACTTTATATTTCATTGGTTATAAATTATGTAGTTTGATATAAAACTATGAAGTATAATTCCGTGAATAGACAAATGTTTGTTCTGCTTTTCACTGAGAAATTTAAGGCAAAACATTATTTTGTTTAGCATAAAGTATGTGTGCAAGATGGAGATGTTAATTTTCTTTCCAACCATTTCCACTGAGGTGGATCATAAAATCTGCCTCATGATTTTTTTTTTCTTAAAAGCTATTTCTCTGGATCAAAAGAATTTGAGTCAAAAAGATAGATATTAGTATTTGCAGGGAAATGGATGGCACTAGAGAAGATTATGCTAAGTGAAGTTAGCAATCCCAAAAAACAAATGCCAAATGTTTTCTCTGATGTAAGAGGGGTGACTCAAAGTGGGGTAGGGAGGGAGAGCATGGGAGGAAGATTACCTCTAGATGGAGAATAGGGGTGGAAGGGAAAGGCAGGAAGAAGGGGAATAGCTAGGATGGTGGAAGGAGAGGGTCATCATTATACAAAATACATGTATGAAGATATGAATTTGGTGTCAACATACCTTATGTACAAACACAGATATGACAAATGGTGGTATAAAGATATATTAAGAATTGTATGCAAAAAAATAAGAGAGCTCATGTATAATGGCATAATTTGGCAGGAACATACTTTATATGCAGAGTTACTAAAAATTGTGCTGTGAATGGATAATTATGAATGTATGCACTCCACTATTGTCAGGTATGTAAGAAATAAATAAAAAAAGAAAGAAAAAAGATAGATAATAGATATTGCAAAAGACACTGTTAAACTATTTATATAACAATACATTTTGCAGATTTTACTGGTATTTTAATTGTTTTAGTATTTGCACAATATTATTGATAAGGACAGGGAAAGACACATATGTATAGTTAAAATTACACATTCCTAGAATGATGATATTCATAGTGTGATTTTTGTGTCTTCAGATTGAAGGTACCAGATACAATCATCATACATAAATATTATGTTTTAGAGGTCTCACATAGGTTCCATGAATGCATTGTGAGGACTCTGGGTTGTTTTTCAACTGGTTAAATGATAAATGCACTTTATATGTTTTTTTAGTTTACTTTTTGTCTGTTGTGTGGACAACTTACTGTGACTTGTTATCTGTAAAATATTTTAAGGTTTGTATTAGTTTTCTCTTGCTGTGTAACAAATTACAAGTTTAGTGGCTCAAAACACCAATTTACTCTCACACAATTTCTGTGGGTCAGGAATTCCCCCACATTTTCACTGGATCCTTTTCTCAGAGACTTACAAGGCTGAAATCATGGTAGAGGCTGGCTGGGTTCTGGAGCCTGGGGCCCTCTGCAAAGCTCATTCAAGTTACTGGAAGAATCCATTTCACTTGGTTGAAGGACTTATGACCTCCAGTGGGAGAATTTTGATTTCAGTCTACTAAGGTAAAGTCATTCATTTTACAACCTAATTAAAGGAGTGGCTATCTCATCTTATTCAAGAGTTGTACCCACACTAGAGGGAAAGAGATTATGTGAGGTGTATATGCCAGGGGCAGGAATTTGGGGGCCATTTTAGAATCTTGGCTAGCACTGGGTTATTTATGTTCATATCCTTACTTGTGCAAAAACCAAACTAAAACAAACAAAACCAAAAAAACACCTCCCCACCAAACTCCCATAGTGCCAAAACATAAGTGAAGAACTTTGTTTCCCTTATATTTGTACTATTGTTCTTCAGCAAATCAGAGAACTATGTTCTAATAATATCTCACACCACCAATGCTAGGTGTGTTTCTGTTCTTTTGTATTAAATTTGGAGAAGTCTATAGTTACATTTTGGCTCATGTTGCTTAAGGAAGGTGAAATCGTTTTTGCTTAATAGAGATGCATAAAATGGTAACTGAATTTGTCACCAATAAGAAATTATTTGACAGGAAATAGTTTTTATTTAAATTAGTAAAATTTGGAATTTTAATGAGAACTGTTAGTACTGACTAGAGGTGAAATGCAAAATTAATGGGAAAAATAAATAACATGTTTTCTTGGAAATATGTAAAATATGGACTCTAAATTTGATGGAATGTGATAGTAAGGAACTAGGAGGAAATTCTTAATATTATAGCTTATTTATCACAGAAATTACACTTCCCTCTTGCCTTCTTCTTAAGTGGTATCAGCCTGTGGTTTAAAAAACGCCTGTGAAGTAGATTGGTCATGGAAATATAGTACCTGTGTCATTTTCTTCTTCTTTTTTGAAGAGGATTGAAAACTTCATTTTCTAAACTAGAATTATTTTAACCAATGGTGAAATTGGTTGAGATAATAAAAAAAGAAATGGATAAATAAAAATCCTGTATTTTGTATTATTAGCTAGTTTTAGACTCTGTAAAATCAATAGAGGAGAGACTTCAAAGAAAAAGCAAAAAAAAAAAAAAAATCAAGCCCATATAAAGCATATGTGGATCTTTCAGACATAATCCTTCCTGGTTAGAAGTACTGTCAGAAGAAATGGATCAGAAAAAAAAAAAAAAAGAAAAAAGTGCCCTATAAGTTCAGACCTACTTCTGTGAACCAGGGATCCCAGGTACCAACTCTTGTCAGTCTGGCTAGGCTATTAACTTTATTAACTTATGTCATATTATTGGACTGGTACAATGCAAAGAGTGAGAAGGCTTCACACCTCTAACCTCTGTGATTTCTTCCTCTCATCCCCAGAAGAGATTAAAAGAGAAGTTCAGATAAGAAATCCTAGCTTTAGCTCTTCTGTCCTTTAATATTGGCTTCCCTGACATATTTCGTGGTTATTCTTGGCAGGTTTCTTGAAGTATGAGATCAATGAATAACAATTCTCAAGTGTTGTTAAAAACAGCACAAAGAACTTTAAGTAATGCCTGCAGAACCGATTTTCTGGAATTTTCCAAATTATGTTTTCTTCCTCCAGAGCAAATAGAAACACATGGTAATGATGTGCACTTGTAATCTGAACTGGTTATGATTTATTATACTAATCATTGATTCCATAAGGAGATCCAGTTGTACTTATTGACTTTTTCTAATTCATTTCTTCTGACAGTAATTCTAACCATAATGTAAATTATGATTTTGATGTCAATACATCCCATTTTTAACTAGTATTCATACTTAAGCTTATAGGATTTTATAAAGGTTTTAGACATATCTCCCTTCATAATTTTATGATTCAGTTTTTTTATAAACAATAGAAGCAGTACCTTGTATCAATTGTGGCACAAAATAAGGATAGTACATGAAGGAAAAGTAGATAATTCTGTCTAAATGAATTCTCGAGAATTTGAGAGATACTTATATCCTAATAAAGATAGAAAATGATAATTCTTACTTATAAAATATTTTATAAAAATGCTACTCCTACAATACATAGATGTTATGTATTAAGACTATGGTTCATTTTTCTCATTCATGGAGATTTAGACTGTGCATTATATATGATGGCTTTATAGTTTTCACTCTTCATTGTACAGAATCTGAATCAAAACTACTTGGCTTAAGAATAGAGGTTCATTGAATTAGACAAAAGGGAATGATGAGAAGGGAAAGGGAATGGGAGTAGAAAAGACAGTAGAATGAATCAGACATAACTTTCCTATGTTTATATATGAATACATGAACAGTGTAACTCCACAATATGTACAACTACAAGAATTAGATATTATGCTCCTTGTATGTATGTCAAAATACATTCTGCTATTATGAGTAAATAAAAAGAACACATAAAAATTAATAAAAATGACTTTTAGTTCATTTTAATAATTGTTTAATGCCCTAAGTATTTAATTAATAGATAATTTAGAACCAAATATAAACTTTTAAAACCATCTTAATGAAAATAAAGATTATTTAGAAATCATCAGTCATCCCTTATATCAATTTTTTAAGTATATACCATGCTAATAGAGATTAGTTTCAAGATAGAATATAGATGTGTACATAATTACTTGTTGTCCTTTGAAGTAGTGGAGTTTTTTCTTTCTTCATTTCTAAGAGAAAATATGGAAGCTATTTATGTTTATTGAATTAATATGAATTCAAAATTAGTAAATCTTTTTCCTTCTAAGAATACTCAGTTGTTAAGTAAAAACAGCTTAAATCAGTTTTTAAAACTTATGGAATTGAAAAGGGGAAAGTGGAGGAGTATTAATAATAGTGTTATTAACTTTGGAGCAAAAGTTCAGAAGAAGAAAAACGGGCTTTGAATTAAGGATTATAAATAGAATGTTTATGTTAGCAAGGTAGGATCATTCAGGAACATGAGCTCAAGCAAAGTATCTAACAGTTTAGATGTGAAAAATCCACTGTAGTTAACTTTTCAAATAGCGATTCGAGTTATTTATAGTGTCTCCATTCTCCATACCACTACCAGTTTTAGTTGAAATTGTCCTTGATTAATCTGTTAAAGTAATTTAACTTCAAGTCTCCTATCTTTATTTGAATTTTAGTGGGGCATAGATTGGCAGAGAATACATTACCGTAAATTTTGTCAGAAATTTTATCAGTAAAGTAAGTATATTTATGATTATTCCAGTTATTGCTATGAAAGAAGGTCTTTCTGATCAGATGATGATGTTTGAACTGAGCCCTGAACAATGAAAATAAGCCACACCTACAAAGATCAGGAGGAAATAGTTACAAAACAGAGGGAAGAGAAAGTAGAAAGTTGAGAATGAGTTTGAGATAGTAAAAGAACAGAAAGGTCTGAATAATTGTAGTGCACTGAACTTGAAAGAATACAGAATGAGATACAGGTGAAAAGGCAGGCAGTTGACTTTTGGACATCAAAATTAGAATCCCAAATTTTATTTTTAGGGTAATAAGTAGGGAAACCATTAAAGTTTTAATGCATATATATTTTCATTTTGAAATGCATCATACCTAGAAAAATGTGTATCTATCACTTAAACAAATAGAAACATTAGTGCTAATGCTTACTTTCTCCTTTCCTAACAGGATTCCCCTCTTTCCTTCCATATCAGGTTGAATTCTATATTTTGTATTCCCTGAACTTTGTAGGTATTTCATATGCTACAAATACTTGGTTGAATTTTTCTTTGAATTATAAATACTGGTTCACACAGTATATATTCCTCTGAATTTTTGCCACAATTTATTTTATCCTGTAAGGTGGTAGTATTTCATTATGTTGCCATACCACAATTAATTTATTGATTTTATTATAGATTAATAATTGGTTATTTGCTGTTTCTTTTTGCTCTGTAGAAAAATATTATTGTGAACAAGCCTGAGCTTGTCTTTGGAGACACACATGTTTGCCTTTTTCTAGAAAATTATTTGCCAATGAGGTAAAATACTAATTCCTGATGGTTTTATGCTGAATTTTTCTTAATGTTAATAAGGTCAAGCATAATTATATTTTCCTTTTCCTCCCATTTCCTATATTCCTTTTTTTTTTCTTAATTTATAGATGTGTTTGGCCTTAAGATATATTTTAAATTTGAGTTATGAGCTATTTTAGTTATGTTTGTTGCAAATATCTTTCCATTTGTAGTTTTCTCTTCTTATTTTCTTCTTTTTCTCTTTCTCCTTATCCACCTTCCTCTCCCTCCCTCCTCCTCCACCTTCTTTTCTTTTTTCTTTTTCTTTTTTTAAGAACTGGGAATCGAACCCAGGGTCCCACACATTCTAATCAATCACTGAGCTACATCCCCAACCCTTTTCTTTTATTTGTTTTGAGACAGGATCTTACTAAATTGCCCACATTGGCCTTGAACTTGTGATCCTCTTACCACTGTTTCCTGAGTAGATGAGATTACAGGCATAGGTATTGGCACTGTTATTAAGAATCCCACTTAATGTTCAGTATGAGGTCAAATTTCACTTTTTCTCATATGAATGGACAGTTATACATGGTTTATACTCTTACTCATAATTGATTATTTCCCTTGTGTTTAGTGATATGCCTATTTTTATAAAATCCCTACCTACTAATATCTACAAAACTCATATGCTGAAATCCTAACTTTCAATGTGATGATATCAGGAGGTTAAAACCTTGGGAGGTGATTGGGTTGTGAAGCTGAATCCCACCTGAATATGATTGGTGTCCCTGTAAAGACCTGAAGTACCTCCTTGCTCCCAGGACCACATAACACATTGGGAAGAGAGCCCTGGATAAAACTGAAGAGGGCCTTCAGCAGAGAGGGTGTCTATTGGCATCTTGATATTGGACTCCATGACTCTGGAAGATACATTTCTGGTGTTCATAAGCACCAGGTGCATAGTACTCCATTATAGTTGCCCAAATGGACTGACATTACCTTACTCTTTTCTTTTGCTACATTTGTTTTAACTCAGGAGTACACACCATACCATGTGCATGCACACATGTGCACACATATTGTAACTCCTTAGTTGATACTTTTTTTGCTTGTGAATGTTTAAGCTTTTAATTTTCTGAATTTTTATTTTTATATATTAGTTATGAATTTCCTTTTTTTTCTTTTGTGGGAAGATTTGGGATCAGTTTCCTAAAACTCAGAAATGATTTATCACG
This sequence comes from Callospermophilus lateralis, assembly GCF_048772815.1. NCBI lineage: Eukaryota > Metazoa > Chordata > Mammalia > Rodentia > Sciuridae > Callospermophilus > Callospermophilus lateralis. Next base: position 46,648,894 of record NC_135313.1, read on the forward strand.
TCAACTCTGGACAAATCTTGATCATTTATCTCATTAAATACTGCTTTTCTCTCATCCCATCATCTTTTTCTGTATCATCAGTAAGAGGCATGTTCAAAAGTCTCACTTCATTGTGCATCTCTTCTTAACTTTCTTCAAATTTTTCATCTGTATCTCTCCTTGTAAATTTCTTCAAATTATTATTCCAGTTTTCTGGTTCTCTCTCCAAATACAACTCATCTGATTAGTTCAAGCATTGAGTTTCTAATATTTATTATGTTTTCCACTTCTGGGAGATATCTCTAGTTATTGTTATATATCAAGAATATTTTATTTCTTTGTCTTCATTTTAAATCTTTTTTGTGTGTTTCTTTAAACTTGTTAGGCATATTTATTTTACATTATTTTATCTCATATTCCACTGTGCAATAATTGTGAGCCTTCTTCTGCACAATGTGGCTGTTAGTAACTCTTACTCATGACAACTTATTTCCTTATGTGTTTAGTGATTTTTTTTACTAATTTTTTACTGAGCTTACTGTAGGCAGAATTATTGCCCACAAAAACGTGAGCATCTTGGTCTCTGCAAACTGTGACTATTGCAATTTACATGGCAAGGGGACCTTGAGATGGGGATGTTATCCTAGATTAGCCAGGAGAGTGTAGTCTATTCTATGGGGTTTATAAACTGAAGAGAAAGGTACAAGAGGGGACAGGAGAGCTGAGGTGTAAGAAGAGACAGATCTACTCTTACTAGTTTTCAAGATGAAGGGGATCATGAACCAAAGAATTCTGGTAGCTTCTAGAAGCTGAGAATGGTCATCAGCTCTCACCAGCAAGAAATTGGGGATCTTCTTCCTAAATCCAGAAGAAACCAAATTTTCCCAATAACCAGAATATACAAGGAAATGGATTCTCTTCTTGGAACCAAGAAATGAAACCCACCCACACCTTGGCTCACCTCAGGGAGATACATAGGATTCAATGAGACCCAGGCTTCTGACCTACAGACCAAAGATAATAAATTTGTTGCTTTAAGATGCTAAATTTTGGTAAATTGTTATGCCTACATTAGGGAAAAACAGTTCAGGTTTTAGTTTTTCTAAATTTCTTAAGGACAAGTAGTAGTAGTTTGGGGATTAAAGTAAATCTCACAAGTGTATTTTCATTTACCATAAAAAATGAATTCTCATAGGCTGTGTAATTCTATTTCTAAATTGTAAGAAACAGTTGAAAGTGGTCACAGTAAAACAAACTCTCTTACTTATTCTAATCTTAGAGAGATTTTTGTAGGAATTTACTCTCAAAAACTTGGATGACCAGTGGATTCTGAAAGGCTCATCAAAACCTGACCAAGAAGCCTCTTATCCATAGTTCCTTTCTCAAAGATTTTTAAATTTTTATTAATAGAGGAGTGCCAAGGACCTTTCTCTCTTTGTCTGTCTCTGTTTATATCTCTTTCTCTGTCTCTGATCTATTTATTCTCTACTACAATCAGAGAGATATTTACTTATATTTTTGCTAATGATTTTAAAGTTTTATTTTTGATACATAAATAGTTGATTATTTGAGGTTTTTAATGATATAAGGCAATGACACAATTTTATTTCATTTTTCTTATTTACTATTTTTAGCTGTGTTCATGTAACAAGTAGATGCTCTTTTCTCCACTAAACTGTAAACTTTCAGTTCTGTAGCTTAGTTCAGGATACACATGTGTCTGTTTTGGGGTCCTTTGTTGCTCTGTTCTATTGGTGTTTTCCTGAGCAATTGCCACAGTGTCATAATTTTTGTGGCTTTAAAAGAAAATTCAAATTTAAGCAGGGAAATCACTCCCGAAACGCTTCTTCAAGAATGGTTTCCTATATTTGGCTTTCTGCATGTTCATAAACTTAAAATCATTTTATCAGTTCCAATAAAAAAAAAATACTGTTAGGATTCCGACTGGAATTTCAGTGCAGCTGTATGTCACTTGGGAGAGAACTGCCAACTTTATAATATTAAGGAGACGTATCCCTAAAGACCACGTAGCTTTAATTTTTTGGTTTATATTTTTCTTGGAGAGCTTATAAATGTTTTTATATTTAGTAATGTTTTATCTTATCACAAATGATGTTTTAAAATTTGTCTTCTAGACTTTTTTTGTCTGTTGTTGGCGATGCAATTGACTTTTGCATGTGATCACGTTTAGCCATTTTGCTAAATTCTTCTATGCAGTACACACATATGAAGGGAAAAGTGCACTGAGCGGGAAGTGCAGAAGGAACTCGATCAGTTTTCTAAAACAATGACACTTCCCAGGTGAGGTTGCATTTTTAAAGTTTTATAGAAAGAACACACCCATAAAAATGCAAAATATAGAGAAGCTCAGGGCAGGCTGTGTCTGCGTTTGGGTCTTTTACTATGGTGGATGCAAGTTGGATGAGACCTACATGCTATGCTAATCATTAACACCAAAAGCTGTATTCCTTAAAGGCTTACTATTCACCTTACTCTTTGGAAATGATTATTTGCAGTGTATCTAAGAGTTGCTGCTGTTTCTCTTAACACTCTTTTTTTGTATATGTAGATTGTTACTAAATAGAGATAATAATTTACATCATTTTATTCCAAATAGCTATTTTAGATATTTAAAATGTTAAGTTGATATAGATTTTTATTATGACTCTAAGTTGTAATCCATTCCCTCATTAAATATTCCAATGATATTTTAATGTAAGGATCATAAAGTTTGTTAAAATTCATAAAATGGTTCATCTTTAAGTTTTAAAGCATTTGCTCTGGTTTTTACTCAACCTACAAAAACAAAAATTCTTTGGACAACAGTACTCATCTCCTTGTCTGAGCTGATATGCTACACACTGCTCATAATATTGTGTTATCACAGTATTAACGAACCAGTTTGTTCCATGGCAAAATGTTTATTTGATGCTGTGTTCAGAGACGAACCTTGTGAAAACTAAGAGCATACAGAGTTAGAGTAATCTTAATTTCAATCTCAGCATTTAAATGAAAAATATTTTGGCAAAAGTAATTACCATAGCCTTTAGGTCTCATCTTGGATTTACCACAGCTAAGCTGCTTTCAAAGAGGCTAACAGTATATACTTTTCACATTTCCTCTTTGCAAAACTAGATATACCTAACTCCCACATACCAATTTTCTATTAACAAATTCCTATTCTATTTCACTTCTGCATTTTTCTTACTTCAGATTTTTTCTTTCAGTTTGGTTCGAGTACTTGACATTGTTTTGCTTATGATTATCTGATGCAAACACATTTGGGTTTGCTTGTTTTTATTCAGACTGATCTAAGCTTTAGAAGTCTTAAAAATTATACTATTTTAATTGTTTCTAACTTACCTTGGTCATGGATATGATTTATTTTTGCTCCCATAATTCTCCAGAATTGCTTTTGCAAGAATAAAATATAAAGAAATATTAATTGTGGAAAGATAGCTGCCAACCTTTTTCTTCCCTTGACACTGAAGTAGGCTGATCTTATTTATTTTTCTTCATAAAAAATGGGGGTTTAAACTACATTTGTATTTAGAAATATATGAAGATTTAATGTAGAAAGATGTTTCTATTTTCCTGACAAATGTCAAGAAGTGTATTGTGAAATGTAGAGAAATATGTGTGTCAGTTTATTTTGTGTAACAGAATACCCAAGACTGGATAACACACAAAAAACAGATGTATATTGACTTATATTTGTGATTAGAAAATGCAGTATGGAGGAGCTGGCATCTAGTGAGAATCTTCTTGCTTCATCAACACAGAGTGGAAGGCATGGAGAAGAGAGAAGGAAATAGAGAAGCAGACCAAAATCACCTTTTATAGGGAATCTACCCACATGGTAACGAAATCACTCCTGCATTAAGGGTATCAGTCTGTCTCTGAGAGTGGACCTGTCATGACCTACTCACATGTTGTCGGGCAACACCTCTCAACATTTCTCCATTTGGGGTAAAGTTTCCAACACATGCTTTTTGAGAAACCCACTCAAATCACAGCAATACATCATTGTTAGAATTTTTAAATTCCTGATTTATTTTCATGACTTTTATGGTAAGTAAGATAACAGTCAATTTAATATGAAAGTCAAATTATCAGGTCAAGTCAAATGCTTTCATGATCATCATAAGACATCTTCTACTTTTAGAGAGTTCAAATAAAAACATTTTTTATGAGCGCTACTGTGGTCTATATTTATGACTATCTTTAGCAAAATAGATACTAATCTAATCTTTGACTAATATATAAATTTATACTTTTTGAACGCTTATTATTTATGACCAGTTATAAAGTTTTCATCATTTTACTTTGATGATAAATGTAGACTTAAATCATTCATAAATTAGTTCATTTTAAATTTATCTTAATTACATAACTTATCTGATAAAGCTTTTGTAATTTTATCACAGATGAGATCTAATCACATTAAAAAATACAGGTATGAAGACATGAATTGGTGTGAATAGACTATGTATACAACCAGAGATATGAAAAATTGTGCTCTATGTGTGTAATAAGAATTGTAATGCATTCCATTATCATATATAAATAAATAAAAATATGATATACTCATATTTTTTACACATTAAATAATGATATGTTAAATGCTTCAAGGCAAGAAATGTTATATGAATAAATATGGCTTTCTCTGAGCTATCCACTTCAGTCGGGTTAATGCAGCAACACTGCCATAAGTTAGAGGCTTAAAGAAATGCTTTATTCTCACACAGCCCAGTGTAACTGCTAAGCTGCAGGCTTTGTTTCTGGATGCAGGTTTGTAAAGCAGCAGGGAAGTTCTGTTGCAAATGTCTCATTCTGGGTCATGGTGGAGGGAAATGTCTACCTGGTACTATTCTTTCTTAATAGCAGAGATGGGAAAGTCCCAAGGTGAGTGAAAATTTTTTAAACCCTGAGCTTAAAACTGGTACTGTCACTCCTGCCTCCATCCCAATGGTTAAAGCAAGTCACCATGCCCAGTACCAGTGAGGTGGGACATGGACTCCATGGAGGTCTGGGAACGAAGTGTTTGCTGAATATCATCTAACGTACCACACTGTTTTTCTACTGTCCACTATTGACTGCATTGCTTATGATAAATGCATTTGGTATGCGTCTGAGATAATAAGAGATTAAATTCAGAAGAAAGTCCAATTATATACTCACAAAGAATAGTTTGATTTGTATTTCTTTGTGTTGATATTTGGAACAAATATTTTCATTTTCCTGAAATAATGTTCATCAGGATTTTTCCATTAAAATATACACTATGCATTTTTAACCTCAGTTTGAATTTGCAGCTTGTTCTATGAGCTTTGGGTAGAGATTGTGAAAATAAGAGAACACTGATTTGTAAACATTAAGGGAAAGGAATTTAGTTTTCTCATATTTTATAGGCTGTATAACTTGTTTTGGTGTGGGATCTATCCCAATTTTCTGGGGAAATTATGGACTCAAACACATATACATTACTTACTAAATGCAATCCTAATTAGTTCAGTGCTGATAAAATATTTCATCACCTCTCAATTTTAGTCTGAATTCAGTCATATGTGATATCACTTATTCTCTATCAAAATCTTAAAATCCACACAACCTGGCTGTATTTAAAAATGGTGTCCATTTCCCCCATCTTTATTGACAGGACAAATTGGCATATTTTGAATGTGGAAAATGATAATGTTTATTAAACTTTGTCAAAAAGTGTTGAGGGCCACAGACAAGTCAAGATGGCACCTGGCACTTTGCCAGGAGGAGTGGTTTGGGAAGTAACGCCATCAAACCATTAAGATGATGGAGATTCCTTAATGACTGACTGCTGTGTCTAGATTATATCAATTAAGTTAAGCTGTGTATAATTATTAAGATAATGAGGATTCCTTAATGACTGATTGTTGTAACTGGATGATGCTAAATTGAGTCAAGCTGTGTATTCAGTTATGTATAAATACCTCTGCTGTCCTACAATAAAGCAGCTCCCACTGTATCAACCTTCACAAGTTGCTTGTCACCCCCTGGTTATTTTGCCCAGCCAGATTGCGGCAAAAAAGTACCCTTCTTTTCTGTCTACCTTTGCACATGCACATGTGTGTGTGTGTGTGTGTGTGTGTGTGTGTACTGCGGGAGATAGAACCCAGGGCTGTGGCATGCTGTGCGAGCGCTCTGACATCAGTGTGCTCCCAGCTCCTCTGTACACCTCTTAATTGTTGGTGTTCCTCATGGAACTTTCCTCATGCTTTGTCTGGTAATATCACCATTTCACATGGCTTCAATAAATATATATTGATGATGCGTCTACATATAGCTCATTTATCTTTCACAAGTTCAAACTCCATATTTACAAGATATCATTTATCATCTGTGTGTGACTATATCATAAGCAACTCAAACTTTTTTTTTTTAATTTTTTAATTTTTATTTTTTTTTATCTTTCATACATTTGATTCATGTGAGTTATGCTTTTCCATTTTTACCCCAAATACAAATTGCAGAATCACATCAGTTATACATTCACAATGTTTACATAATGCCATATTAGTGACTGTTGTATTCTGCTATCTTTCCTATCCCCTACTATCCCCCCTCCTCTCCCCTCCCATCTTCCCTCTCTACCTCGTCTAGCAACTCAAACTTGATAAATTAAAAATTATAATGTTTTGAGCAAATAATAAAAAAAAATTGTTTATTATATTTCACGACCAAATACATGGGTCCTCTTTTAATTCTATTTGGTTAATATGATTGTTGCTCACATAGTTTCATAAGCAGAAAAATTTAGTAGAGCAGAAATAAATAGCCAGAGCACATCTGCCCTTTGAGAACATGGTGTCTACTCTTCCTACTATTAGGACATATCAACCTAACCACTCTATAACTTAATTAATTCTACTGGACTTCAAACATTTTCAGTCACCAGTTAGTAAGGCCCCTCTTGTTTTGTTTAGGAATTCTTACCTAGTTAATGGCTAATGTATATATGGATTGAATGTTTGTGTCCCCTGCACATTTCATATACAGAACCTTCGCCTCTAATAAGATGGCATTAAGAGGTGGGGCCCTTGGGAGGTAATTAGGTCTTGAAATTAGAGCCCTCACAAATGGGGATAATGACTATAAAATAAGAGGATACACAGAATCCTCTTTCCTCTCTGCCAAGTTAGGGCACAATGAGAAAACTATGTGCAAACCGAAAGAGGGCCTCACCAGAACCAATCATGCTGGTTCCCAGATTTTCTGGACTCCAGAATTGTGAGAGACACATTTCCGTTGTTTAAGCTACTTAGTCTATGATATTGTTACAGAAACCCAACAGACAAAGACAATGTATGCCACATGAATACACAACTTAATGCTTTTAAATGCTGTATTATCATTCAGTTTCCTATGTGTTGATGGGTTCAGCTGGGAATTTTTTTTTTTTAACCTGGACACTCTCTTACAGTGTCAGTTAGATTTTGGACTGGTTTGAAGTCATTTGAAAGATTAATGGTGCTAGATATTGAAAATGCTTTAGTAAGATGACTGACAGCTGATGCTCAGTTGGTGCTATTAAGTGCGACACCTACAAGTGGCCCCTCCAGACAACTTGCCAGTTGAGTTTTGAGATGGAGTATTCCAAAAGTCAATTTTTCAAAAGGCAGGCAGCAAAAGAACAGGGCAGGTAAGGGTTATTTTTTGAAAGTGACTCAGCAACATTTCTATTATATTCTATTGGTAAAGGCAGTCACAAGACAGAGAAAAAGTAAAAATAAAATCCGCTCCTCAGTGGAAGCCAGGTCACATTGTAGAAGGGCATAGGAGATGAGAGATAATTTTGTAGCTATCTTTGGAAAATACCATCTTCTTCAGCTAGCACATCTTTTCATCAGTTTTGTTCTCGAGTCTAATGAATAAGTAGGTCCCAGATCAATGTAGCAAAACTTGTTGAAAGATCAATTCACCAAACTTCCTGTTTTCAATTTACTCCATTTACCAATTTACCTAGAACTTATTTACTTTAATGATTTAAAATCTTATAATACTATTTAATGCAGTATCAGTAGCGTTTGAGCCTTGAGACCCTGTCTTACCTTTTCTGTGCTTTCTCTGCCCTTCTCCACTAGCTGCTCTCCCCCTCCTCCTCCATTTCCCATCTCTTCTGCTCACTCTCATCTCTCATGCTCAGCCTGCTCTTCTCTGCAGCAGCAGCTTGAGGCTGCGCTCAGTGTCGATTGTCTTTTCCATCCGTCTCTCAGCAGCACCACTTACTCATTTTTTTTTTCTACAGGCACTCCTACAGTACTTATCGCATTCCTTATTTATATTATTTACTTTTTGTGTCCCTCACTAGACAGAACAACTGGAGGTCAAAGACTGTCTTGTTTATCTTTATAGCCCCATTACCAGGCCTGACTCAGAATAGGCCATCAATAAATGTTTGCCTATTGAATTACTTATGATTCAAAAAGATCTTGATAGCTTTTAACGCAGGTCAGAAACAAGAAGATGAAATTTAACAGCAGTATATCTAAATTTCATTGTTTGGGCTCAAATGATTTGCTTTAGTGCAATTTGAGAATTGGTCTGGTTGGTGATAATATGAAAGGAAAAAATCATGGGATTTTTGGTGAATGAAATTTCAAGATTAGTCATGTATTTTAAAAATTTGGTTCAATGTTAGGCATGATGAAGAATCTAGGAATAATTTCATTTAAAGAAATTTAAGAAGGAGTAAGACAAGTGCCTAAGAGAAAAGAAAACTTTCAGAAAATAGGATATATATATATATATATATATATATATATATATATATATGTAATAATTGATAAGATAGTATTTGGGGATTCTGCCAAGTGCTCTGTTGTTCCAATTTTGCATTCCAGAACTGGAAAAATAACCACAGAGTGGCTTTGAGGCCTGCTGATAGATGGCCCTCAGCTAAGACTTTATGGATCACCTCACCTCTATAAAGTTTACTCTGATTGGTGGGTCACAGTGATGTTTTGGGGGTCTCTTGGAATGACTGTCAGTTTAGCACCAGTGTCCAATAGTTTCTGAAAGGTCTGTTTTTTTTTCTTTTTTTTTTTTTTCTTCAGTGTACTACTTACCCTGGTAAACAGTCATAAGTCACTTTGGGGAAGACTGAGAAAGATGTTATTGTTTAGATATGAGGTATACTCTAAAAGCTTATGTGTGAGACAATGCAAGAATGTTTAGAGGTGAAATGATTGGGTTATGAAAGCTTTAATTTAACTAGTAAATTAATCCCCTGATAGGGATTAACTAAGTGGTAACTGAAGGCAGGTAGGGTGTGGCTGGAGAAGGTGGGTCTTTTCAGGCAAATATTTGGGGTATATATTTTGTTCTTGTTGAGCAGAGCATGTGTGCTCTCTATCTGCTTCCTGGGTGCCATATTCCTGGATGCTTTCCTCTGCCACATACGTCTAGCCATGATGTTCTCCTTCACCTCAGTACAGAGCCAGCTGTCTATGGACTGAGACCTCTTAAACAGTGAGTCCCCAAATAAACTTTTCTTCCTCTTAGTGATACCAGGGTATCACAAGGAATAAGACACATATTTGGAAATAGCTTAGCAAGGTAAAATTTACTTCTACAGAAGAGTGTACTACAGAACAAAATCTGGCAAGCAAGCACACTTGGGCAGGCAGCCTGCCTTTTTATATCTATCTATCTATCTATCTATCTATCTATCTATCTATCTATCTATCTATAATCCTAAGGCAGCACAGCCCCTAGTTCTCATAGGAAGAGGTTGGGGTTACAATGTATGTGGTTGGCTAATTTAAAATTGGGGCAGGCAAAGGAAGGATTAAGATTGGATACAGGTTGGGGAGCTCAGAATGGCTAATTGGATTATTTAAATAAATTCATAAACTATCATGTAACTTTCCATTCTGCTCTATTTCCCCACTGCCTATCTGCTTTACATCCCAATTTTACCTTGAAGACTAAATATTATCTTTTGAAAATGGACCATCAGACTTTCTATTTCTCATACTCCTCTAATTGTTCTTTTCAGGTCTTTTGATCACAGCAGCAAAAAAGCTAACTAAAACAGATTAATAGTATACAATTTTATCAGTGTACTAGGGTCCTTCTTCAAGGACCAGACTTCTCCTTTATTCAAGGGGATCTGGGTCTGTAAATTAACTTGAATCTGGGAATTTATTGAGAGGCCATGACTCTGTTTTTATGATTCAGCTTAGCTTTTTTCTTTTTCTTCTTTTTTTTTTTCCACTGCATTTGGAACTTCTGTGCTTATATAGATCAGATAAGAACTTAGTAGACCATTTTTCTCCTAATAACATCATGATCAGATAGTTAATCACAGCTTTATGTGTGAGTTAAAATATTTGGACTGCTGCTTTGAATCACCTCTAAAGCTTGGTAGTAGCTACATTCACCTTGCCTTTGGTGGTTGAGTGCTGCTGCTTGGCTGCTGCCACCAGAGCTCCAGTTACTTCCATTCCATTCAGGTTTTTCCTAAGTGAGTGACTATAGTTTCCAGTGTAAGTAAGGTCTGGCCAACAAGTAGAGCTATTATAGAGCTCTTCAAGGATGCCTGGGCTCCCCGAAAAAATCAAAGGCTCCATGTTTTCTCTGATAATGTGGATGCTGATCCATAATGAGGAGTCAGTGGGAACATGGAAGGAATGGAGGAACTTTGGATAGGGCAAAAGGAAGGAAGGGGAAGGGAAGGAGCATGGGGTAGAAAAGCAGTGGGATGAGATGGACATCATTACCCTAAGTACATGTATGAAGACATAAATGGTGTGACTCTACTTTGTGTACAACCAGAGAAATGTAAAATTGTGCTCTAAATGTATACTATGAATTGAAATACATTATGCTGTCATGTATAATATTAGACTAAATAAATAAATTAAAAAAGTAAATATGAGATTTTTTTTTTTTTTTTAAAGGAGGCCTGGGCTTGCCTTAGAAATTTATTGGTGAAAGGAGTGTCTTCCAGACCCTCCGCTGTAAGTGAGAATGTCTTAAGCAACAATTCCACTCTAACATTTTAATCTCCTAAAGGTTTTTAATCCTTTACTCTAAGTTGAGGCAAGATGAACCTGGCATTTCAACTCCCTCATTGGGGGGTCAGTTTTTGGTTCATGTTTCATCAACCAACCAGCTGTTAAAGCCCTTTCTGGTTCCCTGAGCTGCAATACTTCATGCAGAATCTTTTCCATCATTATCCCATACTCTTAGTATCCATTTTTCACACATGTTCCCCAAATTCCTATGTGTATATTAGAAAACTCAAGTAAGGCTGGGGACATAGCTCAGTTGGTAGAGTGCTTGGCTCACATGCACAAGGCCCTGGGTTCAATCCCCAACACCACCAAAAAACAAACAAACAGACAAACAAACAGAAAACTCAAGTAAGTCTGCTGAAGTTCTGCACCTTTCCTCATGTGCCCCACTCTCTGTCTCACCATTAGTGACCTGCTGGGACTTAGTCTAGAAGAAGAGAGAGGAATGTTGGGTTGGGGGTCCTGTAGAGACTCAGTATTAGCTAGCACAGCAGCTGGCTCAGACAGACGGCTACAGTTCTCTCAAGCAATTCAGGGTTAATCGCCTCAGACTGGAATGGAGAGACTGATGGCTTAGTCCCAGTCCCAATGCCAGCTGGCTGGAGACCCTGGAAGAGACCATGCTTCAGTCTGAGACCGAAGACAAGAAAAAAAAAAAGTGTTGACAATATTAGAAAAATTGAGCCTTAGAATTTGAAAAGAGTTAAATTTCAGTATGGTGTTAGAAAAAAACTTGTGCAGAGTTACAGCTACTCAAACACAAAACAGATTTATTGAAGACTCAAGAATTCACTTTATAGAAAACATTCAGAGAGTGGAGACATGCATGGGCATGGGCTTTTTTTTTAAATTTTTTATTTTAGGTGGATACCCAAGTTCAGCTAGCCTTTATTACTTTTAACAAGCATTTACCCAGTTTTATGTGCAAGATGTATGTTATTATATAAACACTGTGTTTTGCATCATAATTGCTTCTAATAGGTTTGAGAAACATCCTAGAAGATTATATAAAAATTATAAAGGGATAAATAATTTGAGTTAAGAACACAGGTGAACTAGTAAAAGCAAAGCTCAGAGGAAGGAATGAAGGGACATTTAACCTCTTTCAACTGCTGTAAGAGGATTTAGTTCTTAAAAATGATATGGGAATGCAAGTAAGTTTGTTCTTTTTAATGCCCTTGGCTCATTTTTTAATCTTTAAAATAAATTGATGCTTTCAGAATTACTCATTTACTTTTGGCAACAAAACACTAATTTACTTATTAATGATAATAGAAATGTGTTGTACTTATAAAAATACCCAATTAATCACTTAGGCATAATTTTGGCATATCTTAGATGATTCATATATTTTCTTTTTTGTGACATAAAATATTTATGAGACTTTATTTCTTTCAGGCTTTATAGTTAAAAAAAAGAGGTAAATAGAAAAACTGGGCCTCAGAAGTGTCTGAGCTAAAAAAAAAAAAGTGTTCATTTCTTTAAAACATTGTGTTGTTTTGTAATGGATCCATAATTTAAAAAGGCAGGGGTAATATTCATGGGTCCTTCATGTATTGAAGAGTTAGATAGGTGGATAGTAGGATGGTAGCCAGATAGTTGGATAGTAAGTATGAGCTAAGTTTGAAAATTGAATTTTTGATACTAATAATTGGAAATATTAAATTTCAGGGTTAGGATGGTGGCAAAATGAAGAGTTAGTTTGCTTTCTCAACTTTGGAATTCTTTTTAAAAATTTTTGATTTGTTATTATTACAACAGAATGCATTACAATTCATATTACACATATAGAGCACAGTTTTTTAAATCTCTGGTTGTACGCAAAGTAGTCACATCATTGGTATCTTCTTACATGTACTTAGGGTAATGATGACCATATGCCCCCTCCCTTTTTTCCCCTTTGCCCTATCTAGAGTTCATTTAACCCTCTTATCCCCACCCCAGCATATCATGAATCAGCATCCTTAAATCAGAGAAATCATTTGCCACTTGTTTTTTTTTTTTGGAGGGGGGATTGGCTAATTTCACTTAGCATTATATTCTCAGCTTCATCCATTTACCTGCCAATGCCATGATTTTATTCTCTTTTAATGCTGAATAATATTCCTAATAAAGACATAGAAAATAAAGTCCGTATGAACACTGGTGAGAGTAAAAGTTTACTACAAGAAAGAAAGAAAAGGGGTAATCTCATGTTCTTCAAAATTGATGAGGATGGCTTAAGAAACATGATAAAAAACTCTGTTCCCTGAACCAAAACAGAAAGCTTTTTCGAAGAATATCTGGGAGATTTCTGTGACCATCTCCAAGGCTTTAGCTGAGGGATAAAGAAAGAATCCAGGCAACAAGTAGAGGATCAAAATAGAAAACTAAAGAAATAGGAGTTATGATATGAAAGGACTTGTGGGGAGTGAAAAGTTTAAGTAGGAATGTTGTCAGAGAATTAAATGCATATTCTAGAAAGAATTACAAAAAGCAAAATACATTTTAAAAGATAATAGCAATAAAAAAAATCTATATTACCAAGTTCAGTTAATAGAAAAAAAGAAGAGTAGAGGTGATAAAAGCATAACAATTCATTTTATATCTTAAATATAGTATAAATAAGAGTAACAGCTTTGTTTTACTTTAATTTGATTAGAGAGCATAGGTTGATGTGTGTTTCTAAATGTAAACCAAGACTATTATTTTCCTCTTTCAGGAGTTGTATCCTACTGGCATGGACTGGCTGTTGATATTTATATTATGTTTTTATTTTTCCCTTTTAGGACTACACATTTTTAGTTTTCCCCATTGTCACGTACTCTTTCTTGCAGCCATTATTCCCCTATGTGATTGACTTTTACTGGGGGATGGTAACTGAAAAACAAAAGCAAAAACAGACCAAAAGAAGACAAACCAACACCCACACCAACACCAACAAAGCCCCAAATAAAACAACAAAACAAAATCCAAAAAGTTTCACGAAACATACACACTCATCAGCATGTACTGTCTGTATTTTTACTATGTTATATCTGTATTTTCAATAGTAGTTCAGAAGTGCTGGTGAGATTAAGGAATATTACAGTGTAGGAAGAAAAAAATAAACCTGTCTGCATCATGTGACTAATTCTGGGAAAGTACACCAAAAATACAACAATAGGGAGTGCCCATTGGTCTGCTCCAGTTCCTTGTATCAGTCTCATGTGCTCAAATCTGGATTTCACTAAAGAGAGGAAAATCTCAGATTTGTTTTTTAAAAATTTTCCATAAATATACTGACTATAAAATTATAAATAGAATTTAAAAAAATAAACAAATAAATCTGAATCAAGAAAAGAGAGGTTGTAAATTTAATTGTAGACCAAATAGAATTTGTGGCAAAACATCAGATATATACAAAGAGATATTATAGGGTCATGAACATATTTGTAGTCAGCAATATAGCCTTACTGTAAGTAAAGCAAAAGCCTACAGAACTACATATAAATAAGCAAATCAATAATAGATGTAGGTGTAGATTTTAACATATTCCTTTTAGAAATTGATATTAGACGAGATCGGGCATGTTCAGGGGGTATGGCCGTTTGAATAATAAAAAAAAGAAATTGATATTAAGAAAGAAATAAGCAAAATTATGCAAATAATATGTTTAGCATGATTTTGCTTATGTAGAGATTTATATTCAGCAAGGAGAGTGATAAATATTCTTTATAAGCACAACTGTGGTCTTTATAAAGATCAACAATAAACTAGGTCATAAAGAAAAGATCAATAAATTCTCCACATTAATTCTAGACAGAGTGTACCATCTCCCTAGGCACAATGTTACTAAATGATTCTTGCTTTGAAAAGAAGAGTTATGAATTTCTATAGACTAGTGAGGTATAGCTAAATGTTATATACTTAAGATTTGTACACTTTCTTTATATGTGTTGTACTTAAGTAAATATTTATTAAAAAGCTAGGATCACCCAAATTTAAATAAAGCAAAATAAAATCCCATTGCCATTTTGATTGGAATTACATTAAACTTCGTCAATAATTTGGAAAGAATGAACACCTTTAAAAATTGCACCTATTTTTATTTTGAAACAGACTTACTCTTCTGAAAAAATGCATGTGGCTTATTGTGGATATATCTAAGCCCTTCTGCGCGTCCACACTTTAGACAGAGTTGGTCAAATGAGGGAACATCTGGGTTATGCCATTTTTTAAAAGTAGTTTTCTTTAGGAATTGTTGTTGAAGCATGTGGTTGTAACTCTGCATGGACTATGGACAGTCAACAATATGTACTTAAAAGTTGCACTATTGCAAAATGGGTGTATTATCCAGGTACTTGTACCCAATTTTTTTTTCTTTATTGCTTGTCTTATACCAGAAACATTTTCTTTTATTGTTACTTTCTTTTTAAACTTTGTTTAGCCACTTAAAGAAAATCTGCTTATGAAACAATTTGCCTCAGATCCATTTCAAGTTGGTATTTGTTTTCCAATAAAAAAGTTACACTTGAGCTAAAACAACACAACACAAAACAAAAAACCTATAAAGTGTATAGAAGTTAACTAAAAATGATACTCTTGGTAATCATATAAATTGATTATTTTTAGTTTTTTTTTATTGGATTGCTTTAAGTTTATTTTGGTTAATACAGTTGTTTAGAGTTTGGTACAGATAGATTCAATGTTGCAGCTTCCATTGATGCATTGTCTTAGAGATTATATAAGTGGTAAGTCAAAATTAGCATTTATTTACCTACTTTTGAATAGAATTGCAATAGACTACAAACATTATACCTAAAGTTAAAACTAATTTCACATGTCTTTTATTTCTTATATGGAACATAATGAGATAGTATTGTCAATTGGATGATGACCCATACATTTAAAATCTGCTCATTTTACTATTGTATACTTGAAGGACATTCAATTTTTTTTCCAAATGTCTATGTGTAAGCATACCTATTTTATTAGGTTTGTTTACAAGAGAACATTTTAAAAAATGAGACGAAAATTCGGAGTCATAAAGCAACAACAAGGCCAGAAACAACTGATTTAACTTTCATAGATTTGGTAGGAAAATGAATTAACTGATTTTTTTTCTCTGTCATTTTTGAGAGAAAGAGAGAGAGGAGAGAAAGGAAAGAGAAGAGAGAGAGGAAGAGAGGAAGAGAGGGAGATAGAGAGAGGGAGAGAGGGAGAGAAGAGAGGAAAGAGGAGAGAGGAGGAGACAGAGAAAGAGAGAGAAAGTAAGGGAGAGAGTGTTTTTTTTTTTTGTTGTTGTTGTTGTCAAGCTGGGAAAATAGTCTACTACTAATCCTAATCACCAGCCTGACGATATAATACTTTTTTTTATGAATTAAGAAATATATTAATATATTCAGCATATAATTCTGACTGTAATAGTTATTTTTTTATTAATTATGATTTATGCATCTTTTAAAAGATAATTGCATATTATTATTATCTTATCTCTGACCAAATATGATTTGCAATTTCAGAAAACATAAATGCGGTAATTTCTAAATGCAAAGAGGTTTGTGACCTATCTTTAATATATTTTCTGACATTAAACATGTTCATAACCCGTTCTTTACAAATATTTAGACTTACAGTAACAAAATTGGGAAGAACTGTCATTACCAAGAGAGATATTAGCTAATCCAGATAATAGGATAAATATCATCAGTACAATTCTAATATTAAACTTCCCTGCTTATTGATATTTAAACCATTTTAAATCACCCTGAACTAAATATTTTTTTCATAAGATTAAATTCTCTTTTTAAAATGTGTGACTGGTATTTGTAATGCCCATTGTTTCACTGCATTCTTGCTGATGGAACAATGTCAATTCAATTCTTTTTTATACTCAACTCTTGTTACAAACAATTACTGACATGAAATTAAGTATGTTTCAGTATTTGGTTAGAATTTTCTGGTATTGGTAATAAGTACTAGAAAATTGCCTAGAAATTGCTGAGCTTACCCTTGCACTATTGCCTGGGGAAAGGAGTCTTAATATAAATATTTTACATTTAGCTTATCAATGCCTGACTCAACCTTCATTGAAAGGATTGAATTTCTGTCTTTCTTGAGGTTACAATCTCTGGAACCCATCTGGATCCAGTGCTGTTCTGGGTTGGGGGCTTGAATTATGAGAAGCTTCCGGGCTGAAATGAGAGTTCGGCATTAAGGAGAATCCATCCTCAGGGGATCCTGTCCAGGCGTGGACTAGACCTTATGAAGAAAGTCAGAGAGGAAAGAAGTGTCACTAGCATTAGGCCCTTATTTCTTTCTGATTCCTTAAATCTCTTTCACCTCTCACTTGAAATAACCCCAAAGGGCCGTCTCGTGGAATTTTTCTCTTTTGTGTTATTTTATTCTATTCTCACTGAACTTTCTAGAAAAGGGTATTTCCAGATGCTTAAAACCAGTCTTGTCAATTGTGTTGAGTGAGTTTTTAAGGTCAGCTAATTTCACCAGTTATCCTGTGTTTTGAATCTTTTTTTTTTTTTTGGTGGGGTTGGGGGGAGTATCTGCTCTTCTATTGTGTTTTTTATTTAGAAAATCAAATTGGGACTTTGATGAAATATATTCAAAGATGGCATGCCAGTAACTCAGGAATACTTCAAATAGCATTTTAGGCAAACAGAGTCAGTTTTTTTTTTTTTTTTTTTTTTTTTGAGTGAACAAAGAAACAATAAACACGGTTCTAATGCATAGGTCCCAACACCAGATTTCTGGTCAACCAGTAGATGTCACTATTGTGTATAGAATGTATAGAAGAGGAAAAGCTTGTCCCTTCTGTGTAGTTCCATTGTGTCTCTCCTAATCTTGCTAAATTTCCTCTGGAGTTCAGTGAAAGAAAACACTGGGGTGAAGCATTGTCTTCAAGTTGACAGGCACTGAAAAATTACTACATTCATTGGACTGGCATGCCAGTCACACACCCACATATTTTTGTATAAAAAAATTAAGCTACAGTGGCAGAAAAATTCAACCTCCATTAATAATTTTGTATGGTGCTAACTGAAAATTAATAGCCACATAGTGTATCTGTTTTGCTTCTACTGAGAGTATGTCTGTCATAAGCAACTTTAATACAAATCAATTAAGAAAAATTAGGCTCCTCGAAAAATGCCTATGATTAAATTAATAGCTCATTTAAAGCAGAGGAAAAAAAAATAAGCAGCCAAAATATGCACTTTAACTTAAGTTTAAGGGATGTTGTGAATGGAACACATTCTTAAACAATACTTGATCTTTAAATTAGAGTTCTTTTTATAATGAAAGCGTTGTTGATGTCGCTGTGGTTGGTGTTATGAGAGATGTTATGAGTGAAGTTTAATCCTTGCAAAGCTATTTTCCTTTTTAAAGAACCAAGACTTGTAGGGAAGCTTGTTCATGGGTGAAAAACTTTCCTTGACATATTTTTTTCAAGGAGCACATGGTGAAGGCAGGCAGTACACAAGAATTAGATCCCAGGTGCCAGAAAGGTTTGAATAGAAAGGTGCTTGTGGTCTGAACAGCTGGACTTAATTCAGGTCACTGGCTAGTTTGACAGGCAGGATTTCAAAAGCAAGGCAATTAGACAACATCAGGAATATTTTCCACTGACTTAACATATTGAGTTTTCATGAAATGTATTGTTCTTTGGCTCTTCTTTTTGTTTAGTCCTACATCAAAGTCTACCTGGAGCACAAGTATTTAAATATTTTTTTTTTGTGTGTGTTTTTTTTATTGGTTGTTGAAAACATTACAAAGCTCTTGACATATCATATTTCATACATTTGATTCAAAGTATTTAAATATTGAGAGAGAAATGACTTGTGTTTTTAAATTTGTTTTGAAAAGCATTTTCTGGTTTAGTTAGTGAAAGCAATCATCATATTTATAAAAGCAATTTTATATTTATAAAAATATAAAAATTTATTTATAGGGAATTTACATTTAGTTCATGCCTATCAGGTCCTTTCTATATACCAGGTACCATTCAGAGTGCTTTCTATAGATTACCTCTTTCAAACCAATCTGTGAGGTATGTTCTATTATTATTCCCACTTTACATATAGGGGAATTGAAACACAGGGTTAGTAAATGATCCAGCGTTACTGTGGTAAAGACAAGCAAAGTTGGCACTCGAACTCAGAAAGCCTGGCATTAGAGACCCATTTTAATCACCCAATTCCATCTTGCTTCTTGAAATGCATGAAATACAACATTTAGTCTGGTTACTGCTCTGCTGTAAAATTTTTTGTTTCAATTTTCTCCTGAGAGTTCAGAGCAAGTGGAAAGAGTTTTTACAATCCTCCAACATGAACCAAATGAATTGATCCTATTAAAATCTAGGTACTGTTGTTATATTTTCTATTTGTCTTAACCTATCTTAAATATTCAGAAGAGGCAGGGAACTTCAGTATATAATTTCTTATGTTTACAAATGATAATTATTAGTGAAGGATCATTAGAACCTACAAGTCTTTGAATTGTGAGTACATTATGTAAGAAGGGAAGAAATTTGACCTACTTTCTTTTTTAGCTTTGTGAATGGAATTGTCCATTTTAAAGACTGGGATTAGCGTGAATATTTTAGACCTGGAAAATTTTGAAACTTATCGACCCATATATGCTTGCACAGTATAACTTGGGACCTAATGTAACAGTAGATACTTTATCACTTTAAAGTTGAATTCAAAACAATGCATTCTAACATGTTCTTCTACACCAAATTTTTATTGTAAAAGAAGAGAAACACATTAAGGGAAATATCTGGGCCATTTTTTTATGGGTTATTGATTCCAACAACCACCTGAAAATCTTTTGAGATTTTGAGTGATTAGAGATAATGAATAATTTATTGACTCAAGGTTAAAAAATGCAACATATTCTATTGACCAATAAAATAGAGATTTCTAGATGACAAGACCATTCCAGTGAGCCACAGGCACCTTTCTTGAGCCATATGATTTAGTCACATGTAATGTTTTTGAGTATGTATGGAAAGGAAAATGTAAGTCAGAATGTCCTCTTGTTGTTGTTGTTCTTGTTTTTTTTTTGGAGGAGGAAAGATTTATTTTGGCTCATGATTTTAGAAATCTCAATACATGGTCTGCTGACTCCATTGCCTTGGGTGTGAGGAGGTGAGGCAATGTATCATGGCAGAATGATGTGGCAGAGGAAAGCAGCTTGGCTCATGGAAGCCAGGAAGCAGAGAGAGAAAGAGTCCAGAGAAAAGATAAATTCTTCTAGGGTACAGCCCCAGTGACCTATTTCCTCCAACTAGTTCCCACTTTCAGTAGCATATAGAATGTCTTCTTATAAAAAGCACACATTGATAAATTGATGTCAATGCACAAATATTTATTAGTCCTCTTACTATCAAGGCTAAAAACTCAATGGTGGATATACAACAGGAAATGCCATGGTCTCATGAATCGTTTATTTCTATCTTGAACATTTACACAGTATATAATTCCTCTTATTTCTTTCTTCTGTCATTAGAGTGGATAATCTGGCTAAGGAAGGAATCTTATTTCCTTATAGAGTTTTTAGTAAGTTGAGGATGGGAATTGTATCTCTATATACATATCATCTATAGATCTTTAAGAATATAATTAATAATACAAGAGAAAAGAAGATAAGGATAGATGAAACACACAGTCAGAACTGTGTGCATTCAGGGAAGAGAGAAAGCTTACTGAGAACAAAGAAGCTAGGGAACAGTTCATGGTTTATGTGGAGCTTAATTTTGACCTTGAAGAATTGGTAAGTCTCAAAAAGAAGAAATAGCCAAAGATGGCTTCCAAACAGAGGCAAATGTAGACAGGTAAAATCAAGGAAGGAAGGGTTTTAGGTGAGTTTGGTTATTCAAAAGTTCTGGGAAATAACTTTTTGTTGACTCAGGCAAGCCAATTTCTATTAGTAGAATTCTTAGAGTACACACCTACTTACCAATTGCATATTGGTAACTAAAAGCCTGAGGTTCAAGAATTTCAGACTTATTCCAGTTTGATATTGCTGAAGGAAATAACTCTTTTCACTTCTTCTTCATAGTGAAAAAAATATATATTTCCTATCAATTATTTTAAATTGGTGATTTACTCTTATATATGTGTTTAATATATGTGGTTCCACTATTTCTGTGATCAGACTTGCTCTAAATGGAATCTGTCTGAACCATAAAATTTTAGGAATTGATAAGGCTAATGCTCCTTCCTCTATATCAAGTGTACTATTTGAATAGTATTCTCCCGGATCTGAAGGAGATTTAAGTAATAAAATGTGAAGATGTTTATGGAGCTTTACTGAAAAATGGGATAATACTAAGCTAATAACCTCTTTTAAATACTAGAATGTCAAAATAACATCATTATCTGAATGAAGAAATCTCGATAGAAAAATGGAATGAATTGAAGAGGTGGAGAAGTAGTTTCCAACTCTAACATGAAGTTAAATATTTAATCTTGCTTTTTGTTATAGGGAACAGTTTCAATATTATTTTATAATTATAGAATTGAATATTACTCATCATTAAAAGAGAATAAAATCATGGCATTTGCAGGTAAATGGATGGAATTGAAGAATATTTTGCTAAGTGAAGTAAGCCAATCCCTAAAAAACAAAGGCTGCCAATCCCCAAAAAACCAAAGGCTGGATGTTTTTCTTGATATAAGGTTGCTGACTCATAATGGGGATGTCGGGGGAGCATGGGAGGAAAGGAGGAATTTTAGATAAGGCAAAGGGGAAGGAGTGGAAAAGAGGGGACATGGGGAAGGAAAGACAGTGGAATGAAATGGACATTGTTACCTTAGTACATGTATGTACACATGAATGGTATGAATCTACTTTGTGTACAACCAGAGACTTTAAAAATTGTGCTCTATATGTGTAATATGAATTGAATTGCATTCTGCTGTCATATACAACAAATTATAATAAATACATAATTTAATTAGAAAAAAAATTGAAAATATTTATGATGAAATTAATTTTTGATAAGTTACAATGTGGTACTTGTTGCAGTTCACTTATATATTTTAAACAATGATTAAATTTTAAGCTCAGTTGATATATTGAAATAATTTTGAAATGGTGACCATAACCCAATACAATTTTTTGCCAAGCTAATTGCAAAAATTGAGAAGGAATTTTTTTTCAATATAGTAAATGAAATATAAATATGGTTGGGGATGGGATGCAGTGTTCCCAGGTTTAATCTCCAATACCACAAAAGATGAAACAAAACAAAACCAAAAAAATCCCAAACAACTTAGTTATCTAGATGATTAGATGAGAGCTGTGATAAAAGTTATGAAGAATGCCATATTTTGAGTAATTTGAAAGTTAATCTTATGATTACAGGCAAGAGTGATTTTAAATATATTTTATTTACTAAATATTGATAGAAATTTGAATATTTAAAAATTTTTATAAAGATTCTATCAGGAATTCTACTTTAAGGTAGTTGGTTGTGCTGTGTCAGGACACCATTCTGTAAAAATTATACTTTATTTAAGGAATTATGATAACTACTAAACACTAGTAGCTTTGGCATTTACAGAAAGTATCTTAGTGTTTCAGGGACCACCGGAGTTCCTTGATGTTCAGCAGTCATGTGAACAGAAAAAAACTCAGAAGTGGAAATTAGACCATCATTCATTTGAAAAATATAAACAGAGTTATTGGGAATTTTGTTTATTGAATTCTGCATACCATCAATACAAATATGGAAGCCTCTTTTCTCAAATGCAGCTTATCCTACACTTTACTGCAGTATTTGATGGAATTTTTGGTCAAAATTTTTGGTCAGCGACTCTGACTCAGCTGGGAGGATGGCAAGTTCAAAGCCAGTCTCAGCAACTTAGTGAGACCCTGTCTCAAAATAAAAAAATTCAAAAGAAAGTCAGGGGATATGACTCAGTGGTTAAGTGCCATTAGGTTCAATCCCTCATTAAAACAAACAAACAAACAAAGGAAAACAAAACAAAGCAAAAACTATGAAAAACCAAAAATGAATCAACCAAACAAAATCCCTGTGTTCTCCTGTGTTACATTAGAAATAAAGATAATATATGAGTCAAACTTATGTCTTTCTTTCATTTTTTTTTTCAGATCTGGCCAGATAATCTCCATCTTGTTGAATTTTTAGTTGATCCTACTGATTCCCATGTCTATTATATTTAGATGATTCGGGATATATAGTTTATAATTTCTATCTATTCTCACATTTAAATATTTTTTATGGTTTTTATTTTTTCCCCATTTGATTATTTTCCTTAATCGTATGGCTGTTTCTTATGTTCATAGTATGTAGAAATTTCAATGAAAGTTATGAATTTACTTTCTGACAACTGTTCCATGGAAGAAGAACAAAACATATGCACAAGCATGTAAACATTCCTTTCTTTTTAAGAACCATTACCCAATTTTGACTGAAAATAAAAAAAATGAAACCTACTTTAATTTTAGTATGATCTGATGTGTCCTAGAAATGTTTACAATATTTATTTTTTATATTTTTTTCCTTTTTAAAATTTATATGGTAGCGGAATGCATTATAATTCTTATTACACATATAGAGCACGATTTTCCATATCTCTGGTTGTACACAAAGTATATTCACACCAATTCATGTCTTTATACATGTACTTTGGATAATAATGATCATCACATTTCACCATCATTAATAACCCCATACCTTCTCCCTTCCCCTCCAAGACCCACAGGACTTGCTGAGCAACCATTAGAGGAAACCTTCACACCCTTGGCCTTTAGTTTCTTTTCCTTTAGGAAGGATGACTCATTTGATAAGTTTTAGAAGAGGAACTGAGAGATTTTGCTCTTTTGTTCTGTCTTCTCCATCCCACCTGCAGAAAAGTGCTTGAATTAGGGCTTCCTACCTGTTGTGGGAGGAAAACCTGCAACAACCCAGACTGCCTTTGTCTAAAGATGTGTCTGTCTCATCCAGAGGAAGGCAGTAAGATGCTTGGTGAAATTACTGGTCAAAACTATGTTCTCCTGGGTGTTTCACTAGAAATAAAATGATATATGAGTAAAACTTGTATGTTTTGCTTTCATTTTTTCCCCCACACTTAGAGGGGGAAGACTGCTTAAATTCCCTCAAATCATAACACACCCTTTTAAATTTTATTTTGTGCTGTAACTACTAAAGCTCTAACATTATCATCTCACTGGGGGAAATATTCTGTTCTCTCAGCACTTTTTTTTTTTCCTGGCTCCAAATGATAAATTTAACTGGTAGAAATGAAGTACTATTAAAGTCTCTAATGTTTTGCTGAGGAAAATGAAGCAGTTCCAAAAGAATCACATTTTTGGTTTGTTCATTATCAAATGACCAAGGAATGGCTCTCTATAAGTGATTTAAAACTTTTAGGATGTTATTATTTTAAATTTAGTGTTAACTAAATCTAAAACCTGTTGCAAAAGTCATACAAATACTTGTACAAAAAAGTTAGGCCCTTGGACAAATGAAAAATTTGTGATGCATCAGAATTTCCCCATGGCTTATAAACTATTTTAATCTCTCTGTATGCATTTCTGCCTATTTGTCTTATGGTTAGAGATTTAAGGATTTATCCTCTTTGGATTTAAAAATATGAAAAAGAGGTATGATGAGTATTTCAGTTTGCCAGATTCAGTCCTGATTGCAACTGTGTCCCAATTTAATCCTTATGAACAAGTCTCTTTACCATTACAATGTCCCAGGTTGGGTGATAAATTATATGACCATTTCAACAACAAGGTACAGAGTTACTGATGTTTGTGCGTGGAATCATACATACCTTTAGATGCTGTAACATCATTTATTTAAGAGCGATGGTAGAGTTATTTAAGAATCTCATGTAGGTTGTTTTTTCTTACTCTGCTTTTTATTATGTGTAACTTATTTGTACCTACTTTCCCATAAGATTGTGCCATAAGAACCCATAAAGATCTCCAGAAAAAAAAATCATCGAGAGGGTTTATTATACAAACTGCCATATGGGAGTACGTTACCTTAACAGAGTCTTGGCAGTATTTTAAAAGGAGGATATAAGGAAAGGGAGCAGATTATTGGCATGGGTGATGTTAAAAGGTAAATTTTACAACTGGATGGAATAGGGCAAAGTTTAGAACATGCTAATGTAAAAGCTTTAGATATCTGGACACAGTGACCTGAGGGTCTGTAAGCTTATCTTAATGAATGAACTGCTGCTCATCAGAACAGTCTTGATAAATTAGCTGTTAGTCTTGGAAAGTAAACTACTTTAGATGATTTACAGCTTTGTAATTGGTGAAAGTGTTTTCTGGAGTGTTATGGTTTGGATGTGAGTTATCCCCCAAAAGCTCATGTGTGAGATTATGCAAGAAGGTTCAGAGGAGAAATGATTGGGTTACAAGAGCCTTAACCCATCAATGAATTAATCACTAATGGGATTAACTGAGTGGTAACTGGAGACAGGTGGGCTGTGGCTGGAAGAGGTGGGCATTGAGGGAGTGGCTATGGGGTATATGTTTTGTATTCGGAGAGTGGAGTCTCTCTCTCTGCTTCTTAATCATTGTGATGTTAGCTGCCACATCTTTCCTCTGCCACACACTCCGCCATGATGTTCAGTCTCATCTTGAGCTCCGAGAAATGGAGCCAGCCTTCTATGGACTAAGACTTCTGAACCCATGAGCCCTCAAATAAACTCATCCTCCTCTATAATTGTGCTGATGGGGTCCTATAGTCACAGCAGTGAAAAAGGTGACTAAAATGTGGAGTATGTTGTTAAACTAGTTTTGCTTTTCTTTGTTGGGTATAATTAGGAAATTTTGTTCATCTGTAATTTATCTGCAAAACAAGTTAATTGAAATAGAATTTGTTGTTTTCATATTAATTTTTAAAGTTGTTTGGAGTAGATTATATTTTATTCTGCTTGTTTATACTTGGGCAGAAACAATAATGGCAATAATAATAATTGTGCATTCCTCCAGCACAGTTCTAAATTGCTTATGATGATGAAAATTTTAGTAAAGGTAGATTCTGCATTAGCCAGATCTCACCTGTGAATCCTGTCATGTAATCTTAGTGCCCGGTTTTTATTTGTATCCACAATTTCATTGTACTGGTGACATAAAAAGTCATTTGACATTCAGGGTATGGATAAAAATGTCCATCTCATAATAAGGTGGTATCTTCCAGAATCCAAATATCTCAAATGGGCAGTTCTATACTTGTACTGATGTTGAAAATTTTTTTTCAGATATTAAAACAACATTTTTTTTTTTTGCAGTAACAAACCAAGTGACATTTTAAAATAAAAAGACTTTAACTTGCTCATAAACCATGACTGTGGCTTTAACAAAACACCAAAATGACAAGTAGTAGTGGAAAAAAATGTACTACTTTAATTATGGTTTAGTACTGAGTTAAGAACAGTGGCAGAAATTAATATGATTTCTTTTTAAAAAGACAAGTCCAACTTCCTTCCTAGTTTCATATAAATATTTCACAGTATTTCAAATTAAGAAAAGTTTTGGGAGGATCAATTTGTTATGTTTGCACATGACATTTGAAACTCAAAAGAACTAAAAATACAGTTTGTATATGTTTTTCCATATTTATGCCATCAGTTGAGATATGTATACACACACGCATATCTCAATGATTCTGTCTTTATATATAAAGAATTTCTTTTTTTGTAATGTATAAATAAATACATAAGAAATTATTTTTAGGGGACTGGGGATATAACTTAGTTGGTACAGTGCCTTACTTGCATACACAAGGCCCTGGGTTTAATCCCCAGCTCTGCCAAAAAGAAAAAATATATATTTTTAATTATTATTTTTAATGTTAAATTTTTGGTATCTACTATGAAATAGAATAGCTCATCTAAATAATGCTTCAATGGTTCAAGTTCACTGTTTAAAAAAGTCATCACAATACTATTGAATGAGGATCCATCATGCTTTAATGAGTAAGTCTAATAACATCTGTTTATAACTAAACCCATCAATGTTAATTGATGTTCATAAAAATTCAATATATCAAATTCGCTATTCAGTCTACTTCTGATATTAATTTTAAAATTTGTTTTTGATTATCAATTTATAGTTAATTTATGTAGACGTATTTCAGTTTCATGATGATACATTACTTGTTCAATAAATATAATTTTCTTTTTAAAAACTTCATTATATTATAGATGTTTAATGAATTCTGTCCTGTAGACATTAGGTGACTTCTCAATGGGATTGAAATGTATGGATAAAGGCTATATGAATTATACAGTTTTGTCTTTTAGGATAAAGATGTCAGCATACTTAAATTTAAATCTTAGTTAATTGTCCAACTAGTTGGATAGCCTTGACTAAATCACTTTGGTAAGTTTCATTTTTTTTTTTTTCAAGTGTTAACATCTCAAAGAGCTGCTCAAAGGTTTAAATATATATGAGGAACATTCACAACAGTCTCTGACATGTGGAAAGAGTTGTATGAATGATGATTATTATTATCCCCATTTTATTAGTAGTAACATTTATTTATATCTGAGTTGTGGAATAATTTGAGTTCCATGTTTTATGAGTGTTTTGATCACCTCCTCTTTAACCCTATTGGTAAGGGAGGAATTCTCATTCGAGGGTCACATTCTAGATATGGTCAAATACATGACACTGGCACTAGACAGATGAGATCCTGAGAGGTTTGTTAGCTTCACAGAATGAGGGGGAGGAGTACAGCACACACCTTGTAGGGCCATGGGGGTTGTACTTAGGCGGAGAGTGAATGAGCAGAGCCATGGGAGACAGGCTTCTTAGAAATCAGAGTGTTACTATGACAACGGAGAGCCCTGGTTTCTGTGGGAGGATAGGTTGGAGTCTGAATAGTTCTGCAGCTTGGTGGGAAGCTAAAGCCCATTTCTCATGATGAGCAGGCACTGTGCCTGGCTTGGTGATGGTGGTCTAGTCAGGGACCTTATTCATGACAACGTAGTTGGGAGAGAACCTGTGGTTAGGTCATCATGTCCCTTCCAGCTGTGAATGTCAAGGGGGGCACATGATAATTATTTCAATTCTTACACCACAAAGACATTGGCTTAATGCCAGAGCCAGACATTTTTAGTTATTACTGTCAATAAATCCACATTACAGTAAACATCAAACAATATAGACAATAGTTGACTACTTCCAATCTTTCAGTTTGAATTTATACTTTTGCTTTTTTTCTGTTTATTTTTTAGCAGGGAGGGGCTTCAATTTATGTCATAAGTTATTCTTTAATTGGTTTCTAAAGTCTTAGGTAACAATTTTGGCTTGGGATAACATTTCTGTCACATTTACCAAGGACAGTGTGTCTTTTGAAAATATGTCAGTGACTCTTTTTATATTGTGTTTGTACATCAGACTAATGTAGCTACTGTGTATTTTACAGTTTAAGTGATTCTGGGGGTGATTACTAGGGAGCACATTATATGGATACTCTATAATCTAAATGAATATCAATTTGCTGAAGTTAAATTTAGTATGGGTGTTTTGGTTCCTTAAGTACTATTTGGTTATCTCTTTTATGTACTTTCATTACAATTATCATACAATATATGTGGTGCGGTAAAATAGAGTCTTAAAGAACCTATTCTTCAATAATTATTGTCTCCCTTAATTCAATATAGCCCCAGGTTATTGACTTAGAATGAGTTTAACATAGATGAATGCCAATTTTAAACTCTTTCAGTAAATGCTTGAGGTTTTTTCATTACTAAATACTGAATGTTAAATTTCTAATTTCTACATTATTTCTTTTGAGGTGTTTAGAAAGCTGAACTAATTCTCTTAATAATAAACATATAATTTTGACACATGGTAGTTGAATTCCCTAATATGGTTAACCACTTATTATATCCTTTGTGATTGACCATAACCATTATCAATCTTAACATAATTTAAAACTTATGTTATATTAACTAATATGTAATAATTTTTGTGAATAATAAGTATAAGCATGGATTGGTAGTTTATTGTATTTTTTCCAATTATTGATTTTTCCTTAGTTTAGACTTGAAAAGAAAATGTTACAAAAAGAAAAGAAGTAGTCATAACATTAAAATGATTGATCTATTTGGCAGTCCTTGACTGCTGCCTACTCACTATTCATTCTGTCCTTTTTCCTTATAAGGACTTCAGTTTTATGTCCAACAAATGTTATAATCTTTTACATTCCTTTGCATTACAGATGCCTAAATATCTAAGGCAGAGTTTATCAAACTTTCTTGGTCACTAGGCTCTTGGTGCCTTAATAATTTTTTTTATGACTCCCTGAAATCAAGTTAAACATAACTGTTTTATATTATGTGGTTCTACCCAAACAACTTAATAAAAATCTATATTTCTAAAAAGTTAGTAGCCATTTGAAGAATGAATGCAAATCAACAAAAGGAAAAACTACTTAATTTCATTGTTGAATAACCAAAATCACTAACAAAAGGGATGTGCTTTAATACAGTGCAGCTGTTTCAAACCTTATAATCTGACTGAACACTGCTGCTTTCATTTCCTGGTCCTCATTGATTTTATATAACATTTGTTTTTCTTTTCTGTATTTTCTGTATTGTTTTTATTTTTGTATTCTTATTTTTTCTGAAGTGGTAGGGATGGAACTTAGGGGTGCTTTACCACTGAGCTATACTCCAGCACTTTTAGTTTTCTATATTGAGACAAGTCCTTGCTAAGGTACCCAGACTGGCCCCACAATATGATCCTTCTGCCTCAGTCCCCTAATTTGCTGGAATTACAGGTGTGTGCCACCCTCCCAGAAAAACCCAGTTTTTTTTTTTTTTTTTTTAAAGATAAATCATTTCAACCTAGCAGGAATGGTTTTTGAAACTGAATTTTCTCAAATCAGGAGTTCATTCAGTGTCTGATACATGTTGAGTATCGGACACTGAATGAATTCCTGAGTGAGTACTACTATGTTTTCCTCAAAAATTAAAACATCCTATCATACTTCCCTCACGAATCTGCCACTGCCATGAGGTACTCTAGTACCTACTTTGGAAACTACAAGAATAAAGAAAAACTGCTGGGTGGGACTCCAGGGAACAGTGGGAAGTAGGCCAGACTCACCTGGCATGTACCTTTTACTGTCCATCTTCCTTCCTCCTGGGTGGAATGTGATGTAATATCTTACTCAAGTTGTAGTGGCCCTTTTACAGTCATGAGAATGGAAGATACCCCCTGAAGATGACACAAGAAGAAGTTTGAGGACACTGGGTGCTCAATGAATTCTGTCAATCCCACTTGTTCCGAGTCACTCACCAATGGACCTTTGGTTTCAGATAAGTACACTGTGAAGAGATTACTACAGAATCAACTGACAATAATCTTAATTGCCTTAGTCTAAAATTTTCTTTCCCCCATCATTATTACTTGAATTTGATGTCTGCATGCATGTGATTGCCATTTTATTTTATTTTACTTTATTTTATTTCATGGTGCTGGGGATTAAACCCAGGGCCTCGTGCATGCTGGGCAAGCAATCTTCCACTGAACCATATCCCTAGCATCATTGCCATTTTAGAGGATCAATTAAGATTTAGAAGACTGGGAATATGTGAAGGCCAGATCCAGTTTATTGAGTACAATGCTTTACCATTCTCCAAGAGAAGAAAATGCTTCGACTTGCTGAATCCTTGTCAGTGAGTCGGCAAAACCGTGAGGTATTCCTGTAAAGAAGTTCTAAATTCAGTAGCTGGTTTAGGAACATTTGTTTAAAGAAATCCACTTTAATGAACAATCTGACTAACCCAATTTTCATTCACCTATCCAAACTTTTTATTTTTAAGACATGAAATTGCAGGGACCTTGAGCAATTGCCATTGCAATAGATGAAAATTCCAGTATCCATCCATTCCATAGGAGAAATTTTGCAAGTTTTCTATTTTACTTTATGTACCCCTTCCATGCTCTCTTGCTGCCACCCAATATTAAAGCTCTTAGTACAAAGACTTTCAATTTTTTTTAAAATGGAGATTTGCATATGACTTACAAATTAAAATAAACTGAAAAAGAATACTTAACTCTTTTGCGGGCAAGAAGAATTGTTTAGGAACTGTGGGTAATAAGAAATGAGTCAATTATTGCTAAGAAAAAAACAACAACCTGTATATGCAGTTTAGCAACGTATTTTAATATCAAATATGTGTTTGTACATACTTCCCTTTGCAACACTAGTCCCTGGAGAACATTTTATGTGCTTGTACCTTACTTGCTACTCCTACCTTTCTGCTCCTCCTTCAGTCCAGGCAAACAGATGCATATTAATTCATTTATAAGAAGCAGGGAAAGAACTCTGTTGCAGAAACTTAAAAGTTTTTGTTTTGTGTGACTTAAACATCGTTTATTATTTAGACTTTTTTTTGTCATTCAATTTATTCAAGAGAACAATAATCTTCACAAAATCAGGAATGCATAAATATTTATCAATATTTATCCACTACATGATAAATTATATTAAGTACTTTCACATGTATGATTGTATTAAATAGTTCAGTTATTTCAGTACAAAATAAGAATACGTAAATCAAGCTGTAGGATAGAAGCTTTGGGAGTCGTAACACACTCAGTTTGCACACTAGCTTTGTCATTTAGAAGGTACTGATCTTGCTCAGTGCCTCATTGGAAGTATTATTTCTATGTTAAAGATAAGGAGACCAATTCTTAGAGGGTTAAAATTCTCAATTGTCTATTCTTTAACTGACTACCTAGAATTCTAAGGAAAGAAGCCTTAACTTTCTCTAAGGATTCAGGAGTTTCACAGAAATGTGCAGCCTAACAGGATCTTTTGTAGCAATCTGTTTTTGTAAGACTTCCACATGAGCTTTGAAATACTGTTCCTACCCTTGAGAACTGAGACCACTTACATCCACATAGCTAAACACTTGGAAATAAGAACTGAGTTCACATGTGTCAACATGACTTAATATTTGTTTCAAGAAGCTCTTGCCTGAGAAAAGATGGCTCACCTAGGCAAACAGCAAACTTATCAAAAAATAGTTTACTTAAAGAGATGTGCTTCGTCTTCATATGAAGAGAGAGAGCAATGTGCTTCTTATATGTCCACAAATCCCAACCACTGTATTATGAACCTTGCTCAATTCAGATCCGTTTCCTGCCTTGAACCCCAGCCTTTACCACTTGATCTCAGACCCTAATACTCTCTGTAAATGATATCCCCCTATCATCTGCTTTTTGAGGCACTACTCTGAACCTGTTGATGGCAGTGTTCTCTCTTACTATGGTGGGTCTAATAAATTGGCTTTACTTGGTAGGATTTTTCCTAGTGATCTTTTCAGCAGTTTTCAGTCAATACCGCTGATCATCATACATTTCTACTCCATCACTTAAAAAATTCTGGGCTGTAAAGAGTTAACTGACTCAAAGAAAATTTGGCCTCTGTTATTAACTGCTGGGAGGGGATCTCTAATTCATAGCCCATTGTAATTTTCAGTGACAAGTAATGTTCCTGGTTGTATTTTGACTTATTTTTCACATTAATATTCTTTCAATTTTGAAAATTTCTTATCTTTGGTAGAAAAATTCTAAGTTTTTTTTCTTCCTCAGATGCTTGTACTTTCTTTTTGGAATAAACAATACGTCACATTTACAAACTTTTGAAAGTTATCCTTATTTTTTAAAAAATACTTATTATTTAGTTATGGTTAGACACAAAAAATGCCTTTATTTTATTTATTTATTTTTATGCGGTGCTGAGGATGGAATTCAGAGCCATGGACTTGCTAGTCGAGCGCTCTTCCGATGAACCTGAAAGTTATCCTTTTTTTTTTTTTTAAAAAAAAAAAGTCTGTATTTTTCCTTTATTCAATATTGAATTTTGATCTGCACCTCCAACCGTGATGATCAGAAATATGTTTTTCTCAAATCTCACCTAGGTAGGAGGCATTGAAATCCCTCATCCAGTTTACACAGAAGCAGGGCACAGTGGCACACACCTGTAATCCCAGTGGCTTGGGAGGTTGAGGCAGGAGCATGGTAAGTTCAAAGTCAGCCTCAGCAATTTAGTAAGGCCCTAAGCAACTCAGCAAGACCCTCTCTCTAAATAAAATATTAAAAAGGGCTGGGGATGTGGCTCAGTGGTCAAGTGCCTCTGGGTTCAATTCTTGGTACCAAAAAAAAAAAAAAAAAGGATGTACAGAAGCCACATTTTCATGGAAGTCCAGCTGGAATATTAGGGAAAGCCCATTCTTGGGAGGTATGGAACTCCTCTGACTGGGGATGGTTTGAGAAAAATAAATCAAATCCACAATGGATCTTCATAGGCCTCTACTACAATCTAAACTGCTTTCCTCTTGACTTCCTTCCTTTTCTCCTTCCCTTCAGTGGGAGTTTAAACCTGCATCCTGGTTGGAGGGCTCTCTCGGTCTGTCCTGGATCCCTCCCCTTTCTACCTTGTAGCATTTGCCCCTAAGAGATCTCTTACAGAGCTCATCTCAGCTTGGCTACTGCTTATTAAAGGAGAATGTCAGGCTATCCCCTTGATGTAAAAGTCAGACTGTCACATCTTGTTTCCTTCACCATAAAGAAGGAGGTGCAGTGACTGGAAATGTTGCATGGTCAGAAAGATGCATCTTTTCGGTGTCAGACTGCAGGGAGCATAATTGGCCAATGGCTCCAACTGCCATTCTCTGAGATCCATCACTGCTCCCTGGATGCCTGGATTCAGAGTCTTTGTGTGTTTGATTCACTTTTTAATACTCACTCTTCTTCCTCTTCCGTCACAATATCTAAGTCGTGTGTTTAAATCCACCTGAAAGAGGTGCATTAGAGGTTGTGGACTTAAGAATTCTGCCAAATCAACTTTCTTCAATTGCATGGTTGATTAATTACCTAATTTACCACACTAGCATACTCCCCTCTCCCCCTCCCCATTTCATTAAGTGATATAATTTTTGAAATTCTTCCATGAAAAGTCTGGTCTGGAAGCCCCTCTTTGCCTCTGCAATGCAGTCTGCTTCTCATGCCTTTGGTCCTGGTCTCCTTGCATTACACTTTCTGAATATTCTCCCTGTTCTCTGCTGGTGCTACTCCCCATGAATTCCAATGACATTGTAAGTTTACTCATATACTTAACATTTTAAGTATGTCTATCATTTTCCCAGTGGGATTTTTGAAGGAACTAAAGTGGGAGCACACTTGGGCTATCAACTTCTACACTTCTCACACTGATGCTAGTTTACAGTAGTGGGTGAGAATTTGGACTTCACCTAAGTCCAAGCCTTTGTGTCTGGCCTTGTTACTTAGCTTTGGACCTGGGATGAAATGCCAAATTAAGTTGCTTCATATCACAAATCTCCACTGGAGAGGATGTAAGTAATTTGTTTTTAATTTCATCCAAATTCTTCTATTATGCACTACAGAGCCACACCTCTGTTTCTTGATTCTGGGTCTCTCTAGGTGCTGTATCAGAGAAATCTACTGGTATTTTACAGGAAATACCTTTTTCACTGGGGTGAATCTTATTTATTCTATCAGCACGTCTCTTAGTCTAATACTAGTTGTGCCGGATATTTCTAAACTTCCTAAAACAGCACTGTGGTTGGTTAGGGTACATCCTCACATGTGCATTTTACAGACAAAAGATAACATTTTTTTTCTCTTTAATGTAAAGATAGTTTACAGGTGGAAGAAGCAGTCATAAGTGGCTCAACCCAGTATTTTCTTAAAATCACAAAATTGAATTTTGGAAAATAATATTTAAAAGTTTGGGAAGGATATATGACTGGTGATCTGTTCTCAAAGGCTTTGATTTTCAATGTTTTGATGATTATTTCTTCTTTGGCCCAGTTCTGAATTTCCTACATGCATCACATATATTTTAAGACATGTTATTTAGAACATTTTAGCCCTATTTTTTAAGAAAGATTGTAAACAGACATGGAAGCACAAAACTGTAATCCCAGCTACTTGGGAGGCCGAGGCAGGAGTATTGTGTGTTTGAGGCCAGTCTGGGCAATTTAGTGAGATCCTATCTCAAAACAAATTTTTAAATTTGTCCTCTTTAGTTATAAATGATACTAGAATATATTTTGGCATATTTATACAAACATTGAGTACATATTATTCTAATTAGGATCCCAGTCCTGTGGTGGTATATGATGTGGAGATTCACTGTGGCATATTTATATATGTACATAGGAAAGGTAAGTCAGATTAATTTCACTGTCATCTCTATTCTTTTAATCCCTTCCATCTCTTCATTCCCCTTTGTCTAATCTATTGAACTTCTATTTTTCCCCTCTCCCTTGTGGTGTGTTAGCATCCATATAACATTTGACCTTTGTTTTGGGGGGATTGGCTTATTTTGCTTAGCATAATAGTGTTCAGATCTATCTATTTACCAGAAAATGTCATAAAGCCTGTCTTTTTTATGGCTGAGTAATATTCCATTGTGTATGTACATCACATTTTCTTTATGCATTCATCTGTTGAAGGGTACCTAGGTTGGTTCCATAGCTTAGCTGTTGTGAATTGAGCTACTATAAACATTGATGTGGCTGCTTCACTGTAGCATGCTAATTTTAGTCCTTTGGGTATAAACCAAGGAGTGGGATAACTGGGTCAAATGGTGGTTCTGAACTGAGTTTTCTGAGGAATCTACATAGTGCTTTCCAGAGTGGTTTCACCAATTTGCATTCCTACTAGCCATGTATGAGCATTCCTTTTCACTCATCACCTCACCAACATTTGGTATTACTTGTATTCTTGATAATTACATTCTGACAGGAGTGAGATTAAATCTCAGTGTAGTTTTAATTTGCATTTCTCTAATTGCTAGAGATATTAAACATTTTTTCATATATTTTCTGATCATTTGTATTTCTTCTTTGGAGAAATGTGTGTTCAGTTCCTTAGCCCATTTATTGATTGGCTTATTTGTTTTTTTTGGTATGTTTTTGAGTTCTTTATATATCTTGGAGATTAATGCTCTGAGGTGCATGTGGCAAAGATTTGCTCCTGTTCTGTAGGCTCTCTCTTCACACTCTTTATTGTTTCTTTTGCTGTCAAGAAGCTTTTTTAGATTGATACCATCCCATTTATTGATTTTTGATTTTACTTCTTGCACTTGAGGAGTGTTGTCAAGGAAGTTGGTTCCTAAGCCAATGAGTTGGCCTATATTTTCTTCTAGTAGGTGAAGGGTCTCTGGTCTAATTCCTAGGTCCTTAATCCACTTTGAGTTGAGTTTTGTGCAGGTGAGAGATAGGGGTTCAGTTTCATTCTGCTACATATGGATTTCCAGTTTTCCCAGCACCATTTGTTGAAGAGGCTGTCTTTTCTCCAATGCATGCTTTATTGCACCTTTGTCTAGTATGAGATAATAACAGTTTTTATCTGAGCTTGTCACTGTGTCTTCTATTCTGTTTCATTCATCTTTATGTCTGTTTTGGTACCAATACCATGTTATTTTTGTTACTATAGGTTTATAATATAATTTAAGAAGTGTGTGATGCCTGCTTCTTTATTTTTCTCACCAAGAATTTCTTTAGCTATTCTGGGTCTCTCACTTTTCCAAATGAATTTCATGATTGCTTTTTCTAATTCTATGAAGAATGTCATAGGGATTTTAATAGTAATTGCATTAAATCTGTACAGTGCTTTTGGTAGTATGGCCATTTTGACAATATTAATTCTTCAAATTCAAGAGCATGGGAGATCTTTCCATCTTATATGGTCTTCTTCAATTTCTTTCTTTAGGATTCTCTAGTTTTTATTGTAGAGGTCTTTAAAAAAAGGGGGGGGGGGTTGAGGACATTCTCAGTGGTAAAATATTTGCTTACTCTGTGGGAGACTCTGGATTCAATTCTTAGTACTAAGATAATTGTGTTGGATTAAAAGAAATAATTGATCCAAATGCTCTGAAATAATTTTTTTTTGGTGCAACATAGTTTAAATTTGGCCCAGGTGAGCTTACTATTTAATGATTTAGATTTCAGCTAGACTAAATACAAAAATACTGGGCATGCTGCCCTTGCATGCCTGTAATCTCAGTGACTCAGGAGGCTGAGGCAGGATCGAGCCTAGCCTCAGCAATTAGTGAGATCTTTATTTATTTTATTTTTTAAAGTAGAATTGAGATTAGTAGAGCAATCGGATCCCAGGGAGGAACGAGAGCATGCAAAGGGAAGGTACAGGGAATGAGACTGATTAAATTTTGCTATATGCATGTGTGAACATGACAGAAGGAATCCCACTATTATTATAATTATAATGCACCAATAAAAATAATAAAAGTAAGTAAATAAAAAGGGTTGGGGATGTAGATCAATGTTTAAGTGCCCCTGGTTTCAATATCTATCCTGAAAAACAAAGAAAAAAAAAGGCATATGTAGAATTTAATGATTCATTGGTAACTTAAAAATCAGATTAAAGGTATATAAATTGAGTTGTCTGTTACAGTGATTTTTATCATCTTTTGAAAAGTGTGCTAGATGTCTAAACTTATAGTTCAACAAGAACTATTGTATTATAAATCCGAATCTCCAGGAATTAATAATGAAGGCAACCTTCAGAATACACATCTATGTTTTCTCATCACAAATCTGATAAAGGATATAATTACATTTTTAACTTGTTAAAAAATTACTTCATAAAATCTCCAAAAGATAAATTAAATGCAGTTTATTTGCAAAATAAACTTAACAATAAAATATTTTTCCATGGCATAGAATGAGTAGAATAAATGATAATACTAACATAAAATATATTATTTATTTTAAAAATATTTTTAATAAGTGCAATTGTTTCATTTTTGTTTAGTCTCTCAATTTGACCTACCTATCAGGCACACGTAACTTTACTTCATGATATACACAAAAGCAAAGCTACTACTGAGTATTAAAACAAGAACTACTTATCAAATATTTATAATGTTCCCATCCCTGTCCACAGTTGTATAAACAACATCTCTATAAGAGTTTATCATCATTCTAATTTTAATATTAAAGAATTGAGGCTTTTGTTCTTTTAGCTCTTTTGCTGACATTCCCAAACTAGTAAGTGTTAAAGTGTTAGAATCAGATGGCCACCCTGCTAGATCTTGCTTCAGAAATATTTATTTTGCTACTCAACACAATATTGAACTCTATTGTCTCTATCCTCAACATATGTACAATCTATTTCCACAGAAGGTGATTGTTACAAAGGAATAAATTGGTCGAACAGAAGTATGAGCATCAAGATTTTTAAAGCAGTCTGGAAGAATTTCATGAAAAAAGTATGGTTTGAACCAAATCTCTGAGAATGAGTAAAAGTTTTCAATTGCTAAATCAGGGGTTGGTGTTGAGGTTGAAGATCAAATGTGTGAAATTCCAAGCCTTCTGTGAGCATTACATGTCTGAGAAAGAAAAATAATGGATAGTAAAGTTTGAAAGCAGACTGGCTTCTTAAAAAAAAACAAGTCTCTCAGTTTTGACAGACTGACTCTGTCCTTCTCTCTCTGACCCTCCCCTTTCAATTTTACACACACACACACACACCCCTCTTCCTGAGAAAAGATACGTCTTCTAAATTACTGAGAAATGACACCTTTATTTTTCTACTGTTGATGACATTATTTTTTTTTCCATATATACTCAGTGAAATAATTTGGTCTCATTGGACAGTCTTAATGGTGCAGAGGCTGGATTCTGTCCAGCCCAGGGACTGCCATTTTCCACCATTTTCACTAGTTCCATTCTTAACAATACAATTACAAATAAACAGTGACTGGACAGGCTGCTTCTGACACTGATGTGAGGAGAAACACTGCAGTAACCTGGCAGCCTGACCATTTAAAACTGTGAGTCACCTCAGGTAAGGAATATCCCGTTCCAATTGAGACAAGTAATGAGCAATAACATTTTCAGTGGATGATTAAAGAAGCTTTACCCTGGGGGAAAGCTAAATTGTATTGTCAACAAATTACCTTTCTAAAGTCTCTTTGTCTTCTTTCTAGATGTAAGAAAATGTAAAATTAATAAGAGGACTGATATATGCAAGTTCCTTATTTGGAAGAGCAAACAGTAACATAGCCTCAGAATAGTCATGGAATCATGCACTTTATATCAGCAATGTGCACATAATTAAAGTGTTCATGAACAACCAAATTACTTTTTCTAGTAAAAAATAATTTGTAAAATAACCCATGTAGATAGAAGAAGAGAGGCAGACTAATATTTCTCATAGTCTTACTTACTATTTAGGAAAATTTTTGTCAATACTTGGTATATCTATATGAATGGTAATCTTAATATTGGAATATTTCTTTGAATATATTATAAATGAACATTTATGGGTTATAATGCTAATAAGTTGATAATTGTGATTTTACTTTTTCCTTATTGGTTATTTTTAGTTATACATGACAATTATAATTGATACCATTATAAAAGCATGGAATATAATTTGTTCTAATTCAATCTCCAGTACTTCCCTTTTCCATTACCCTTTCCTCCCCCTGCTCCCTTACCCCTACTCTACTGATCTTTCTGCTGTTTTCTTATAGATCTTTAAAAAAATTAATCTCTTGTGTATGTACACGAGGGTGAGAGTCACTGTGGTGTGTTCATAAGTCAGATTCATTCCAATGTCTCTCCCTATCCCATCCTCCTCCTTTGTCTTCACTTCCCTTTGTTCAGTTTACTAATCTTTTTTCTATTCTTTTTCTATCCTCTCCCCACCTTATTTGGGATTAGCTTCTGGATATCAGAGAAAACATTCAAACTTTGATTTTGGGAGACTGGCTTATTTCACTTAGCATCATCTCCAGTTCTACCCATTTACCAACAAATGCAATAAAGTCATTATTCTTTATAGCTGAGTAGTGCTCCATTGTGTATACACACAACATTTTCTTTATCCATTCATCTGTTGTAAGGCATCTGAGTCAGCTCCATAGCTTGGTTATTGTAAATGATGCTGCTGTAAATATTAATGTGGCTGTGTCACTGTAGTACGCTGATTTTAAATTCTTTGGATATATACCAATGCCATGACCACTGAGGCCCAACTAGTATGTTCCATGGAGGAGTGATGGGAGATTGGAAGAAATAAAGAGTCAACAGATCTTGAAGATAAAACCGTTGGGCTTCAGATGGAGTGCTGCTCTCTGATGGAGAAGCAGGTCTAAAGAATTACACCAGCAATCTTTATTATATATGTCTCTAAATCATATTAAAAACTATGCAAGAATTGTTCTTTGTATTCATGAAAGTTACACAGTTAGCAACAGTATGCAGCTATTTCCTCAGTTACATTCTACAGTTGCAATGTGAGATGTTAGGAGCTTTGTGTAGCTCTCAAGAAAGTCCATTGTTTAAAGTTACTAATTCACAGGCAGATTCAGGAGCAGCAGAGCTGGTGAAACATTGTGGTTATCTTAGCAAGGAAGTTCCTTCACTTCGAGGAGCTGCTGTGTCTGAGAATGAACACGAGGCTGATAAGACTCTAGAATGGAGGACATCTCCATAGCAACCATGCATCCTATGCCTTTGCACAGAAACTTTCCTAGTCACCAAGTATGCCACAGCCATGAAGTCATCAGAGACCCCAATCTCAAACACTTGTCTCCCAGAGTCATTGTCACTGCTCTCCACATACCAAGGAGTGGGATAGCTGGGTCATATGATGGTTCCAGTCCTAGTTTTTTGATGAAACTTCATACTGCTTTTCAGAGTGGTTGCATCAATTATAGTCCCACCTATAGTATATAAGTGTACACCTTCCCCAGCATCCTCACCAACATTTTTTTTTATATTAGGGATTAAACCCAGGGGTGCTTAATCATTCCCTTTTTATTTTTTGAGACAGGGTCTTAATAAATTGCTTAGGACCTCACTATGTTGCTGAGGCTGTCTGAACTTGTGAGCCTTCTGCCTCAGCCTCCTAAACCACTGGGATTACAGGCTTGTGCCATGGTGCCCAGCTCATTTATTGTTATTTGTGTTCTTTGATTGCCATTGTGATTGGAGTGAGATGAAATCTCAGTGTGGTTTTAGTTTGCATTTCTCTAATTGCTAGAGATATTGAACATTTTTCATATATTTATTGACCATTTGTATTTTTTACTTTGAGAAGTGTCTGTTTAATTCTGTTGCCCATTTATTGAGTGATGTTATTTGTTTTTTGGTGTTATTTTTTGATTTTTTTCTATATTCTGGATATTAAAGCACTCTCTGAGAGCAGGTGGCAAAGATTCTCTCCCATTCTGTGGGCTCTCTCTTCATAGTCTTCATTGTTCCTTTTGTTGTGAAAAAGTTTTAATTTGATGCCATCCCATTTATTGATTTTTTGATTTTACTTCTCGTGCTTTAGAAGTCTAGTTAAGAAAGTTCCCGGGCCAATATGTCAGAGTGTTGGACCTACATTTCTTCTAGTATGAGAAAAAGGATTTTTGGTCTAATTCCTAGGTCTTTGATCCACTTTGAGTAAGTTTTGTTCAGGGTAAGAGTTAGGGTTAAATTTTATTATCCTATATATGGATTTCTAGGTTTCCCAGCATCATTTTTTAAAAGGATATCTTTTCTCCAATGTATGTTTTTAGCATCTTTGTCTAGAATCAGAAAACTGTAATTATGTTGGTTTGTCTCTCTGTTTCTTCTATTCCATTGGTCTTTATGCCTGATTTGGTGCCAGTACCATGATTTATTTTTTTTAAATCTCTGTGGTATAATTTGAGGTCTGTATGGTGCTGTATCCTGCTTTATTTTTCTTGCTAATAATTGCTTTAGCTATTCTGGTTTTCTTATTTTTGAAAATGAATTTCATAACTGTTTTTTCTATTTTTGTGATGAGCATCATTGGAATTTTAATGGAACTGCATTGAATCTATATAGCACTTTTAGTAGTATGGTCATTTTGACAATATTAATTCTGCCTATCCAAGAACATGGGACATCTTTCCATCTTCTAAGCTCTTCTTCAATTTCTTTCTTTAATGTCCTGTAGTTTTCAATGTAGAGGTCTTTCACCTGTTTTGTTAGATTGATTTTCAAGCATTTTATTTATTGATTTTTTCGGGACTATTTTCTGAAAACACTTTTGATTTGAGTGGGTGATGGTCACCATCAAGTCTGTGGAACTTAACCCATCAACTATCAAATTCTACTGCCACTGTGGCTACTAATAGTTTCGTATCAATTAATATCTAATTTAAAAAATTAAAAATGTTGGTGTATACTAATTGTACAGAATAGTGGGGTTCATTGTGACATATTTGTACTTATGCTTAACATAATTTGGTCAATATTAGTCCCCTTACCTTCTCCTCCTCTCTACCCTTGCTTCTTTTCATCTAACATAATGGTTTTCTTTCTGCAGTCTTTACATCACCCTCTACCTTTTTCCATTTGGCTTACACATATGAGAGAAAATATGATTTTTGATAGGTAACAAATTCACACATAGGCCCATTAACAGTGATGGCAGTGAGAACATTTTTGGAAAGCTGATGAAAACTGATTATGAGCCAAAATTCCCTTGCCATTTTAGAAGTGATCAGGCTTAGTCTGACCTTCCATTTCTGGCCCTTTTTAACTCCACACCCTGTAGGGCATTGTGTGAGTTCCCACGACTTAGACTTTAGTGAACTTTTGCTCTAAGTCTGTGGTACTACTCATTTGCTTCAGGTCATGCATTATCTCAACTTCCCTAAGAGGAAAGTGAGCTCTGGTCACTTTCTCTAATGTCCAGTCAATTGACTCAGTCTTGGAATCCATCCCTGTTCCATGATTTATAGAAAGTGAATGAATAAACAAAACTTTCACTCATTTTATTGCTTAAGTTTAAATTTAAGCTTAAGTTACTGCTTAAGTTTAGGAAGCAGGTGAGTGCTTGCATGAATTTGGGGTATAGTAGTCTCACTACATAACCAACTTTAAAACTGCTTATTTCTACCTTAAAAGGTCTTTAGCCATCCTACAAGTGAAGAATGTTCACTGGTTATTTTATTTCATGCATCAATTATGCCTCAAACTAGTTTACTAGCTTCTATTTTGTCATGTTCCTATTTTTCTTCCTTATACTCTTTTCCTGCATTTCCTGAACCCCTAATTATTTTCAATTATTTTAGGGAAATAAATTCACATCTTTTCATACCCTAATCTCATAAAACTGCTTACTCAGATTCAGTAAAAATCTCAGTAGAAGAATGGTGTTTCCCATTTATTTATTATGAGACTGTAGAACTATAGATAACCATCAGTTCTTCCTATTATGTTAGTTTTTAAAATAAAACAATTCTGATATTTTTCATCAAATAAAGGCAAAACCAAATACTTAGATCTAGTAATTAGAAAATAATCAATGCAATTTTTCTCACTTTTTCTTTTTCTTTTTCTTCTCTTCTTTTTTAAATTTTCTAATATACTTTAAAACAGAATTTTGAAATTCAATGTAGAAAAAATTGTGGATTTCTTAAAAAATTAACTACTTAGTCTGTTTCTTTGACCAGTGCATTACATGATATTGAACATTATATATGACATAATATGTATTTTACATATATTTTATTGTTCTTATGGATAAGATGGCTGAAAGCGTGCTAACGAAGAAGGTACACATTTCAGATTTGGAGGGAA
The DNA here is from genome assembly GCF_048772815.1 of Callospermophilus lateralis. Classification (NCBI taxonomy): domain Eukaryota; kingdom Metazoa; phylum Chordata; class Mammalia; order Rodentia; family Sciuridae; genus Callospermophilus; species Callospermophilus lateralis. The sequence goes on from NC_135313.1 coordinate 46,692,521, forward strand.
ATTTGGAAATAAGGAGAAATGTGAAGTCATTTTGTTCGTGGTTTGTGTTTGTAATGTAACTAAAGTTAGTTAACTAAGGTTAGTTTAACTATGGTGAGGCTAAGGTGAATGGTCATTAGGCTTCTGATTTTTTGCAGAATTCTGTTATTTTGTACTCTGTCATAAAATACATTCTTCATTTACAAATAGAATAAACTTACAATGAGTGCTGAACTGATATTTATTTGGCCTAACCCAGTACTTCTCTGTGCTTAAGAAAGTTTGGTCAACAACAGCCTCTATACACACACTGCTTTCTTTCTTTTTTTTCTTTTCTTTTTTTGTGTGGTGCTGGGGATTGAACCCCCAGCACCTTGTGCATCACATGTCACATACCGCTTTTTAATCAAGCTTGATGTGTAAGCATACTCTCATAACTGAACAAGTGAATATCAACCAGTCATTGCAGCTGAATGTCCAGTCAATCAGAGGTTAAAGCTGTCCCCAAAATGATTACAGAAAGCAAATGACTACCACAGTTGAACAAGTTGTTTCTGTGTGTCACTCCTTTTTTTTGGCTATAAATATAAACTGCACCTAGGTTTGGGTGATATATTTTGAGTCATATCTGGTGGGGAATGCTGCCCTTTTCTAGAACCTCTTTTTATTTGCTCAACTAAACATTGCTACATTGAAAGGGTCTCAACTTTTAACACTTTTAGTAGTCTTGGGCTGCTAAAACCGTGAGATGAAATGAAGCATTCAGAGACTTTGAAGTGGTTCAGTGGACCTGGAATGTAGAACTGGAATAGAGATTGATATCAGTCACAAATGAAAACATGGGCAGGATCTAACCAAACAAGTAAAAATGTGCATCTTTATTCTGTAGACAGTTCAGATCCAAAGAAAAATTCAAGTTCAAAGGATATGGTCAGTTTAGAGTTTTAAATTTGCTGTTGACAGCATATAGACATATCCTTTATTAACATTGCCACTCATTTGTTTTCTGATTTGCCTTATTGGTGAATATAGAGTGGCTCCCCTGGTCTGGAACTGCACAAAACTGTGGCTTCTTTTCATGACCTCACTCCTTGTAATCTATCAGTACTGAGGTATTATAAACATTTATATGCATGAATAAATTACTGTAATATTTTATCCATAAGCTTTATTTATTTATTTATTTGCAGTTTTACTAGAACTTACATGTGCCCTTAACGTGAGGACATCTTGCATTATCTCTCCCAGAAGAAAAGCAGATTGAGAATGACTGATGCAGAGAATGTGGAGAGAAGCGAACAGGGATACTAGCTGGAGATACTCTCCATTACTTTCATGAGAAATGATGTGATCTGAACCATGGATGTATTTTTGCAGCTGAGAAGAGTGGATGCATATGAAAATGTTTGATGATACAACTAATAGAGCATACTTATTAATAGAACATGAAAAAGGAAAGAAGAGGAGGTAGATAATGACAAGCTTCCTAGAGGAAATGGTATTTAAGTTGACACTTAATGGAAGAGAGTATAAAAATGGCACAAGAGGTCCAAAGTAGAAGGCAAACACTTGCAAAGGCCAAGTGACATAGCTCCCTCCTTGTTTCCTTCCTGTTTTCCTCTCACCCATGCTCTCTCTCTTCTCTCTCCCCTCTTTTGCATGTGATTTGCACAATTCTTCCCCTCCAGTGCCTTCCTTGAGGCTTCTGAAAATCCACAGTTCCATTTTGTACAAATTTTTAAAAAGATGTTACTTCTTTGAACATGTGAGTTGCAGGGGATTAATGAGTTAACCAGCAGCTCATTTCCAGTTTCCACTCTCAAGGGGCCCTGAGTAGGGCTTGCCTTGTACCTCATAATTAGATGGTTCGAGCATCTCCCTTGATACAAGAGTCTTTCCTTCCTATTACCTCTCAGTGCATTTACCTTTCTACTCTTAGTTCTTTTTAATTTTTTTCCCTTTTCATTTTTTTCACTCGTTATCTCCTTTCTTCTTACTTCTGCTCTAAAAATAATAAAAGTAGACATTTATAGACATTTATTTACTTACTAAAAATAAATGAAACTTCCACACTTTCATTCCATCATGGCCATTTACATATAGGTAAATTTGCTTTTGTATGAAAGTTCTTTTTTGCATAGGGACTTTTTTTCTATAAAAAAATACTGTGCCCATTTGTATGTACTAATAGTGTACACAAATAGAGAGAATGGCTGTTTGTTTTCTGCTTGACAAAATATAGGCTGCCATTTGTTATGAATCATGGGAAATGATGTGAATCGGCAATGGTGTTGAATCAGTGAAAACACTTTGCTTCAGTTTGCTGATCATCAAAGTGAAACTTGTAGTGCTTGCGTCTGGGATAACCCCTTATAAGTTAAGGCAGCAATTAAATTTTTTTGATGCAAAAGTCAAAAATGATTTCGGTGAAACTTTTTAGGCATTTTGACACTATAAGGGGAACACCTGAAAAATTAGTTATCTGTCAGTCATCAAAAGGTGAAAATTCAAAAGTGCTCTGCATGAGAACAAAATAAATCGATAAATGCTATATATTTCATCAGTAAAAAATCTACATGAAACCGTGAACACAGGATAGTGAACAAAAAGTTGGGAAGGAGGACCTTTGGGTTTTGCTCCAGCGTGCAAGAAGCTTTGAATTGGCAACATGGGAATAAGGGAACAAGGCAACAAAGGAATAAGGGAAAAATAGAATAAACTGAAAAACTCTTGTTAGGGAAGAAAGGTCGTGGTGCATATGGTTGCTTCCAAGTTTGGATAGACCAGCAGGCAAATACTGAGCATCTCAATTTATAGGAGTAGAAACACGAGATAAAACCTGCATGGTAACCAGTGCTGAGGTAGAGACACCTGGACTAAAGAATGGGTGGAGGCTCAATAGGGACAAGGACCAGGGACAAAAACTCAAGGGGGACTCAGTCATCAGAGGAACCACATACTTTTGTGAGTTTTACCTTCTGGAATTCTATCAAGTCCTCACTGTGGGGATCAGAGATAAATCGCTTTAGGTTTCTGACAAGAAGAGGAGAAAAGCCACCATTTTGAAATATGCCAGAGCAATCTGTTTTCAGAAAGGTTTGTCCTCAAGAGACACTATATAAGCAGAGCCCAGCCTTTGGCAGTTGTCATAACTGATTTGGTGGAAAGAGAATACCCCAATTCAGCCCCCTCTAGGTTTCCATATGGAGACTGGAAATGGCCAACTCCACTTTCATCTAGCTACCGTGTCAGCCTAATGGGAGTAATAAAGCTGAGAGCATGTGTGAAGTTTACAGTCCAGAGACATAAGCTCACCGAAAGATTGGCACTTAGTCAAGGGAATATAGAATGCTGCTTCTCCCAATTTACCACCACATTACTAAAGGCTTAATTGTGGCAATTTTTTTTTTTTTAACTCAGTATATCATGTCTGGCTATCATGAAAAAATTATAGAACACAACAAAAGATAGAACCATGGTTTCAATAGACAAGCATCAGTAACAGAGTCAGATTTGGCCTAGTTATTTAAATTATCAGAAGGAGAATTAAAAACAACTTTGATTAGGGCTGGGTTTGTGGCTCAGCAGTAAAGCGCTCACTTAACACATGCCGAGGCCCCAGGTTAAATCCTTAGTACCATATAAAAATAAATAAATAAATAAATAAATTAAATAAAGGTATGGTGTTCAACTACAACTAAAAAATAAAATACTAAAGCAAAGCAAAACAAAGAAACAATAAAACAATTGTAAGTAACACGCCAAGGGCTCCAGTGGTTAAAGTAGACAGAATGCAAGAATAAATGGGTAATGTTAGCAGAGAGATGGAGATTACTGGAAAGAACCAAAAAAAAAAAAAGAACAAAAAAAAAAAAAAAAAAAAACAAATAAAAATCTAGAGTGTCCTGCAGAGGCTCTGATTCAGGAAACAGGTTCGAGAATCTGGCAATTGAAAGAAGATGTGAGGTACAATGAGAATGTTAGTCATACTTTATTTGGAAGCAGCCATAGCCAATAGCAGCCCCCAGAGTCATTGTCATAGCCCTTTTTATATACAGTTCAAACAAAGGAGGCACCCTACCAATAGGTGGTTACTTAGTAGTGGAGTGTGTCTGTGTGTGTGTGTGTGTGTGTGTGTGTGTGTGGAGGGGTTCGCACATGCTCACAAGGCAATGATTACCACCTCTGAATCACAGTGTTTCTGGCCTTGACTAACCAGAGCATAGTCAGTTCCCAACCCTGGCTACACACTAAAGATATAACATAGCCCTCCAGAAGTCTCTGCAAGGTAGCTTAACTACAGCCATTTTGGGGCCTGCCCCAACATAGTAGTAATGATACTTTCACAGAAATGAAGACGACCTTTGACAGTTCTGTAGAATGAATGTGGCTGGAGGAAGAATCCCTAAGCTCGAGGATATCTCAGTAGAAATCTCCCAAACTGAAAACTAATAGGAAAACAAACAAACAAACAAACAAAAAACAGACTGGGGGGGACCCTAATATCCAAGACTTGTGGGAAAACCATAAATGGTGTATTTATATAAAATGGGAATACCAGGAGGAGAAGAAGGAATAGAAGAAGAAATATTCAAAATAATAATAACTAAGTATTTACCCAAATTAATGTCAGACGCCAAATCTCAGACAAAGCTCAAAGAGCACCCAGTAGGATAAATTAAAAAACAAAAACACAAAAAACACTACACTTTGGGCATATCAAAGGTAAAGAGAACATCTTCAAAGAAACTAAATGAAAAACACACATTACCTACAGAGAAGCATTATAAGATTTACACCTATGATTCAGAAACCATGAAAGTAAACAAAAATAGGAACAAAAAACAAAGGTGATATATAGTAGCAATATTGTTGCTTATTAATGCAACAATATCAATAATAACTTTCCATGATCTAAATGTATCACTTAAGTGAAAGATTGTTGGGGTAGATTTAACAACAAGACCTACTAAGATGACCATTAAAAAAATATTGTAAATATGAAGTCCCATATAGATTAATGATGGAGAAATACACACCATAGTAATATTTATCAAAACAAAGCCCAAATAGCCTCATTAATTCCAGAAAGAATTGATATTAGACCAAGGAAATTATTAGGAATAAAGAGGGTATTAAACAAGACAAAAGAGAGAATTTTCTAGGAATATATGCTATACCTAATTATAGAATGTTGAAATATGTGAGGCAGAGACTGATAGAATTATATGGAAAAACAGAAGAATCCACTATTATATTTGAAGACTTTGACACACTCTACCAGAAACACAGAATCCTGCAGGCAAAAAGAGCACATGTGTAGTTCGCAGTCCAGAGATGTAAGGGTATACATGAACTCAACATTACCATCAATCAATTGTACATAATAAACTATATATGACTTCATCCACAGATAACAGATACACAGTCTTCTCATGAAATACCAAAACAGATTGTATTCTTGGCTATTGGGCATATTTACAGAATTAAAACAACTGAAATCATACAATATCTGCTTTCAGAATACAGTGAAATTAAACTATATACATGGAGATTAAACTATACACTTTTTTAAACTTTTAGGTGCCATAATATCTTTATTTTAATTTTTATGTGTTGCTAAGGATCCAACCCAGTGCCTGATGCATGCTAGGTGAGTATTCTATTACTGAGCCCCAACCCCAGTCCAGAAATTATTCACTTTTCAATATCACATTGATCGGAGAAGAAGTTTCAAGAAATAGTAAAAATCTTTTGATTTAAGTGAAAATATAAATACTAGCTTATCAAAATTTGTGTAATGCAGTGACCACAGTGGCTAGAAGGAAATTAATAGCATTGAAGACTTACCTTAGAAAGATCTAAAATTAATTATCTAAACTTCTACCCTAAGAAGCCAAAAAAAAAGGAAAGCAAATTAAATCCAAAGTAATGAGAAGGAAAAGGAAAAAAAAAGAAGTAATAAAAATTAGAACAAAATCATTTGAATTGAAAACAGGAAATCAATATAAATAACAAACTGGTTCTTTGAAAAGATTCATAAAATCTATAAGCTTCTACTCATGCTAACTAAAAAGGGTGATAACATAAATTATTAATACCAGAAGTGAATGAGAGTACATCACTAAGAATACATAGACATAAAAAATAATCAACCTAAAAAATAATGAGTTATTAAACCATGAAAAGACAGGAAGAAACCTTAAATTCATATTACTAAGTGAAAAAAGTCAGTCTGAACAGACTACCCACTGTAACGTTCCAACTATATAACATCCTGGAAAAGGCAAAACTACAGTGACAGTAAAAAGATCAATGGTTGCCACGGGCTATGGAGGAAGGAGAAGTGAATAGGAAAAGCAGAGAGGGCTGTTAGGGCAGTGAACCTACTTTGAGTGGTGGATACATGCCTTTGCATTTTGTTCAGATACACTGAATGTACAACCTCAAGAGAGAACTGTACAGTGGGTTTTCTGGGAGATCATGATGTGACAGCGTAGGTTTGTCAACAAAACAAGGACACACTTTGGTGGGAGAGATCAGGGAGGTCATGCATATGTGGCACAGGACGTATTTAAGAAACTTCTCTACCTCTTTCTCAAGTTTACCATTAACCTAAAATTATTCTAAAAAAAAAATGTTAAGAAAGAAAAGGTTTGGGAGGAGAATCTGGCAGGGCAAATACAGAAATCCAGAAGTAAATGTTATGTTGGATTTGTGAGTTACAATTCAATTCCAGCTGAACATTTCTTAAAGTGCTTTAAAAAAATATCAGTGCCAATGAAGAACTAGAACAAATTCTTTTTTGCCAGGAATTGTTTGCTCTCCAAATGATTCTGATAATTGGTAAGTGTTGAGAGCCACAGTATTATATGACAAGGCCACTAAATTTATTTCTACCTTTTTTTTTTTTTTTTTTAGTGTGTGTGTATGTGGGAGGGGAGGCAGCGAAAACTACTATTAATTCTTTATATCACTTGTTAGGAAGCCAACAGGAATTAATGACGAAAAAAAAGTTCTAGAATTTAACTATAGTATACCTCATCCCTCCATAGCTTCTTTATTTTTAAACAGAAAAAAAAGAAGTTGTGGAATATCCTTTCTAATATCAATGGCTAGGAGAAGTATACTTTGTGTATGTGTGTGTGTGTGTGTGTGTGTGTGTGTGTATGTGACATTCCAGAACTTTGTAAAAAAATATGAGTAATATGTAACCATAAAGGTTGTTATTCCTTTAAAAATTCTGGAGAAGCATCCTTGTGAGTTGTAAATTAGTGAGAGACCAGAAAATCCAACTTGTATTTATCTCATATCAATGTTCATGAGTTGTACAGTCTCTGCAAGGGGAGGATAGTTTTTTTTTTTTTTTTTCACGGTCAGAGACGTGTTTGACTCTGAGCCTGGGACAGAACAGGGGCTCTACAAACATTTGGCTAAAGAATGAAATTTACTAGAAAGAAAGAAAAAAGCAGGTGATAGGGAGCCCACAAAAAATAATTAATTAGAGTTCCAAGGTTTTGAAGGTGGAACAAACTTTTGTTTAATGTATACTCTTGGGTGTCTCATAGAATTGGATTCCTTGGTTTTGGTGAGAGGCAAGAGATATAACCAGTCTGGGTTGGTCTTTGTAAGGACTCTGTATATTATTTGGAGGAATCAAGTTGGTGGCTAAACTTACTATTTGGGTATCATCTCCTTAATAAGCAACAGAAGCTAGGGCTCAAGAGCTGGCAGTCATCAGCTGAGAGGAGTCACTAATATTTCACCATCTTAATGTAGTATTCATTTTAAGGTAGAAAATAACCCTATGAAAAAAAATAAAAATGATCTACCTCAGAATGAAGGATGAGGATATGGATAGAAGAGAAAGAGTTTTAAGAGTAAATGTTTTGAAGACTGTATTAAATCTATGACTTAGTTTAGATATATTTGGATAAACATTTAAAAATCTCATTTGTCTTAATAATTTTTTCCAGGAAAAATCTCTGAATATGTATCACCTAGAGGAAGTGATATCTTCATGTTTTTCATATATTTCACTTGTATTAACTATATTATGTTACATTAATTGTATCATTTTATGTATATGAATTGGGAGTTTTATCTGTTTCTTCCAATTCTGTCTTTATTCAGATAAATTTTCCCTATTTATTTTTCCTATATAAAGTAAGAATAAACAGCTAAGACAGCGGTAGATTTTTACAAAAGTTACTGAGCAAACACCACATAAAATCTGATAATATAAATATAGGATATGAAAGTAAAAAAATAAAAATGATCTAAAAACCCTTTAATATTTTAATAATATGGCTCTAACATATTAAGCATCAGTTTTAAAAATATTTACAGATATAATTTTAAATATTTATAGGTACTTTTTTATATTCCTGGGAGATCATGATGTGTTAATGTAGGTTTGTCAATAAAGCAAGGAACCACTCTGGTTATGATTGTGTTGGGCAGGAGGTATTCAAGAAACTTCTGTTCTGCTCTAGTTTGCTGCAAACCTAAAATTATTCTAAAAATAAATTTAGGAGTAATAGAAGATATCATTTCACCATTGTTTTCAAAATTTTGAGAATTTTGAAACTTCTCCAAATCGAAACTTCTCAAAAATGAGAATTTAAAATGAAAGTCAACTGTATTAAAAAAAATCATTTATTAGTGGCATAAGATAATTATTAATCCTCAGCAGTTAACCTTTGCTAAGGATTACATACAGCATTATAACCCAATAAATCCAATTTAGTCTAGAAATAAAATGGTGGAGACACTAAAGGAAAAGCTCAATGTTTTTTGTTTTTGTTTGGGAAATCTTGCTTCCCATTTGAACTTAGTGGATGCAAATGTAAAAATCCCATGAAATTCAAGTCTACATAAATTCCACGTTTTTCTTAGCCAAAAGAATGGTACTGCAGAACAGCTGAAAACCACATTTTCATAATTCAATTCTCTTCTACCACCTGCTTGTGGCAAACAATTTATCACAGTTTCCAACTGTAGCTTTGCCAGCTGTTGGACAAAATGGAGAACACATTTAACTCTTTAAAAACTTTTTGATTCACTGGTGATGGTTATTTTGTCAGTCATGTATTATACTGGCTGTCATTCTTTTGGTCATCTAGAATACGGCTCTTCTAAATGGAATGGATGCTCTTGGCCCAGACAACTGACATAGTATTGAGATAAAAACTGTTATTTGAAATTGTTTACACAAAGCTGTTGAAACTGAAGGAAAAGATAAGCAAAACGATTCTAAGTTTCTCTGTGTATCTGACTAACTGAGACAGCTATGAGAAGTGAATGGTCTGCTGAATAAGTGAACAGACTTTGGAATTTATGCACTTGAATTCTAATCTTAGTTCTTTCTAACAGTGTGATTTACAAACAAGTTTCATTATCTAAGTTCCAATTTCTATATCTCTAATGTAGATTTGTATTTATATTTGAATAATTTTTTAAGCTTTTTATGATATACTAGACACTACAATGGTGAGCAAAACAGCTTGCTGATCTAATGAAGGTTATAGCCTAGTGAAGGATACAAGCATTAAGAGTAACTACAAATAAATCCATTTTTTAAATTGGAAATTGTTGTACAGGAAATAGTATAAACTATAAGAGATTATAAGAATACAATATAGAGTAGTTATTGAAGTCTTCTTTACGGCAGTTCTACTTGATTGGGGATTAATGTATTTTCAATCATCATAAAAGTATTGGAGAGAGGAAGGAAGGAATAAAATTCATTTTAGTAATAGGAAACACTACTTTCAAGGAACTGACTGTGAAGAGAAGGAGTCAGAATGCCATAAATTTTGGCTGGAGATAAAGATGATAGAGCCATATTAAGAATTTGGAATTTCATCAGCATACTGTGGTGATGCAGCCATATCAATATTTATAGAAACTCAATTTCACAATAGCTAAATAATGGAACCAACCTAGGTACCCTCTGACAGATGAATGAATAAAGAAGCTATGGTATATATATATATATATTTATAATGGAGTATTACTCAGCCTTAAAGAAGAATGAAATTATGGCATTTGCCAGTAAATGGATGGAGCTGGAGAATATTATGCTAAGCGAAATAAGCCAATCCCAAAGAACCAAATGCCAAATGTTTTCTCTGATATGCAGATGCTAATTCACAATAAGTGGGAGCAGGAAATGAATATAGGTATTTTGAACTAGACAGAGGAGAGTGAAGGGAGAGAAAGGGGTGTGGGGGTAGGAATAATGAATAATGAATTGGATATTATTAACCTATATGCATATATGATTACATGACATGTGTAACTCTATATCATGCACAACCAGACAAATGAGAAGTTATACTTCATTTATATACGGTGTGTCAAAATGCATTCTATAGTCATGTATAACTAATTAGAACAAGTAAAAATTTAAAAAAAGTAGTACAAATTTCATAGAAAAATAATTTGGACTTTCAACTTAAATCAATATCAGTCTGTTAAAGGTCAGTTATAAGTAAGAAAATTGTAAAAATAACATACTGGCATTAAAAAAAAACACTTTGTGTACTGTTTGGAAATTGGACTGGGACAATCCATGGGGATGAATCTCTACAACAGTTTGGAAAACATGTGACAGGGGAAACTTGAAAGTTACAATAATCTTTTTTCTTTGCCACAGAGTAAAAATCTCTGGGCAGACAGACAGAGTGAGTGAAGGGAATGAGTTGAATGGGTCTAGCTATGGTCTTGGAAAAAGATGAGGGAAGCTTCTAGGAAAGTAAAGTTGTAAAGAAAAGGTGAAGTTCATAGATGATTAAAGAAAAGATCACTGACTTAGTCATTGGTAGAATGTAGAGGTTGGGATGGTAAAGAAGAGAGGGTTGCCCATGTGGACTTTTGTTTAGCCTTTACGAACTGGATGTATGATTGCATCATTCAATGAACAAGAAAAGCTCAAAGAAGATCCACTGGGGAAGAAGATGATGTATAGTCTTTGGGGCATGTAGAGTTTGTAATGACTTTGATACATCTGAATGGATATATCAAGGAGACTTTAAGTAGAACTGAAGATAAGAAGGAGTTCTAACATGATGATAATGAGATTGGAAATTACCAGTGCATGGATGTTTCTTGAACTCATAGATGCCAATAAGATTGTCCAGGGAGGAAGGAGAATACTGGAAAGAATATGAGAGGAGGCCAGTAATTGATTCTTTAGAGTTATCAATACTTGCAGTCTGAAAATTAGAAATTTGCAGCCATAGTAAAATGCCAGAAGCACTTGGGGGTGACTGAGGATTTAGGAGAAATGTGGCTTGTTAAGTACATATTAATATTGTTAAGAAACTACTAAACCCTTTGAGAGTAGCTGTGCCATTTTAAATTTCTGTCAGTGATATACGTAAGTTGCAGTTTATCCACAATATTGGAAGCACTGGATAGTGTTGTTTTTTGCTGCAATTTTCAAGTTCATAGATGCACATTATAGCATTTCATTGTGGTGTTATGTTTTTTTTTAATGTCCATCACAGTTAGAGTTCTGTCATATGCTTATTATATCTCTATACCTTCATTGTATATTCTTTTGTAAAGTATTTGCTCAGATATTTTTACTCACTTTTAAAATTGGGTTATTTTCTTTTTTTTTTTTTTTTTACCATTGGGTTTTGAGAGTTCTTTATATATTTTCAATATAAGTTCTTTTTTTGGATATGTGATCTATAAATATTTTCTTTCAGTTTATATAGCTTATATTTTACTTCTTTTTTTTAATTAATTTTTATTGTAGGTTGTTCAAAACATTACATAGTTCTTGATATATCATATTTCACACTTTGATTCAAGTGGGATATGAGCTCCCATTTTTACCCCATATACAGATTGCAGAATCACTTCAGTTGCACAACCATTGATTTACATATTGCCATTCTGGAGTCTGTTGTATTCTGTGCCTTTCCTATCCTCTACTATCCCCCCTCCCCCCTCCCCTCCCCTCTTCTCTCTCTACCCCCTCTACTGTAATTCATTTCTCCCCCTTATATTTTCCCTCCTTTCCCCTCACTTCCTCTTGTATGTAATTTTGTATACCCCTGAGGGTCTCCTTCCGTTTACATGCAATTTCCCTTCTCTCTCCCTTTCCCTCCCACCCCTCATCCCTGTTTAATGTTAATCTTCTTCTCATGCTCTTCGTCCCTACTCTGTTCTTAGTTACTCTCCTTATATCAAAGAAGACATTTGGCATTTGTTTTTAAGGGATTGGCTAGCTTCACTTAGCATAATCTGCTCTAATGCCATCCATTTCCCTCCAAATTCTATGATTTTGTCATTTCTTAATGCAGAGTAATACTCCATTGTGTATAAATGCCACATTTTTTTTATCCATTCGTCTATTGAAGGGCATCTAGGTTGGTTCCACAGTCTTGCTATTGTGAATTGTGCTGCTATGAACATGGATGTAGCAGTGTCCCTATAGTGTGCTCTTTTTAGGTCTTTGGGGAATAGACCGAGTAGTGGAATAGCTGGATCAAATGGTGGTTCCATTCCGAGCTTTCCAAGAAATCTCCATACTGCTTTCCAAATTGGCCGCACCAATTTGCAGTCCCACCAGCAATGTACAAGAGTACCCTTTTCCCCACATCCTCGCCAGCACTTGTTGCTGTTTGACTTCCTAATGGCTGCCAATCTTACTGGAGTGAGATGGTATCTTAGGGTGGTTTTGATTTGCATTTCTCTGACTGCTAGAGATGGTGAGCATTTTTTCATATACTTGTTGATTGATTGTATGTCCTCCTCTGAGAAATTTCTGTTCAGGTCCTTGGCCCATTTGTTGATTGGGTTATTCGTTATCTCATTGTCTAATTTTTTTAGTTCTTTGTATATTCTGGATATTAGGGCTCTGTCTGAAGTGTGAGGAGTAAAGATTTGTTCCCAGGACGTAGGCTCCCTATTTACCTCTCTTATTGTTTCTTTTGCTGAGAAAAAACTTTTTAGTTTGAGTAAGTCCCATTTGTTGATTCTAGTTATTAACTGTTGTGCTATGGGTGTCCTATTGAGGAATTTGGAGCCCGACCCCACAGTATGTAGATCATAGCCAACTTTTTCTTCTATCAGACGCCATGTCTCTGATTTGATATCAAGTTCCTTGATCCACTTTGAGTTAACTTTTGTGCATGGCGAGAGAAAGGGATTCAGTTTCATTTTGTTGCATATGGATTTCCAGTTTTCCCAACACCATTTGTTGAAGATGCTATCCTTCTTCCATTGCATGCTTTTAGCCCCTTTATCAAATATAAGATAGTTGTAGTTTTGTGGATTGGTTTCTGTGTCCTCTATTCTGTACCATTGGTCCACCTGCCTGTTTTGGTACCAGTACCATGCTGTTTTTGTTACTATTGCTCTGTAGTATAGTTTGAAGTCTGGTATAGCTATACCGCCTGATTCACATTTCCTGCTTAGAATTGTTTTTGCTATTCTGGGTCTTTTATTTTTCCATATGAATTTCATGATTGCTTTCTCTATTTCTACAAGAAATGCCGTTGGGATTTTGATTGGCATTATTTTACTTCTTTTAAGATTGTCTTTTGCTGATGTCTAGTAGAGACCCAGCTGATTCACAGATGATGCCTCTGGCTGTATCTTCAATTCACTTTAGTGGAAAGAGTGAACCAGCTCCCTTGGGCTTATATTATAAGGGTATTAAAAGGCCCACCTCCTGGTAACATACCCTTGGAGAAGAATTTCAACATAGGAATGCTATGAACACAAAAATTCATACCATAGAAGATGATGCTGAATTCATCATTTGTATTTCATATGGATCATGGTTTTGGTATTTCATCTACAAACTCTCTGGAATGACCATTGTTTCCAGACTCTGTTCTTTTCAAATAATTTGTTCCTTTACCTGCAACTCAATAACACACTGAAGCACTATAATAAACCTTGAAATTGGGTTGTGTTAGTCTTTCAATTTTATTTTTCTTTATCAAAGTTGCTTTAACTACTATAAGCTTCCATCTGAATTTTATAATTAGTTTGCTCATTTCTAAATAAAAACATGCTGGGATTTGTTTTTAAATTTTAATTTTTTAGCATAGGGATGAATCTCTACAACGGTTTGGAAAACATGTGACAGGACAAGCTTGAAAGTTGCAATAATCTTTTTTTCTTTGCCACAGAGTAAAAAGATGGCTCTTCAAATTTTACCATTGTGTGCTGGTGTTTTGGAATAGTGGGTGGAAGAAAATGTGAAGTGGGCTTTAGGAACAAAACTAACTGTGAGAATAGGTAGAAAATAAATTAAAAAAAAAAGAATGTTTGACCATTAGAAATGGAAGTCCCAATAAGATCACAAGAATGATAATGGATCATTTTGTGTTTAATATGAGTACCTGAGACATTGAAGAAATATAGAGTGATTTGAGATTTGAGAGAAAAGCATACTCAACTAACATAAAAGGAACATTCAAAACTTAATAGTTGCCATAGTGGATGCAAAGCACATTAATTATTTTAACTGAAGAGGGGAGAGATTACACCAGAAGAGTTGAACTGAATTTTTGTGAACTGTAATTTCTGTCTTAAATAAAGTAACAGTAACAACTGTGATGCTATCCATTTCCCTAACTCAAATGTCTGTAATTAAGCAACTTACTTCACCCATCCCTACTTATTAAGAATGTCAGAGTTTTTAAGACTTAATAGCTTTTTCAATGCTTTTAAACTGAGCAAAATTTAATATAACAGAATAAAAATATATCAGGGATATCCAGGAACTAATGAATAGATGGCCTGTTTTCTTGCCTTATGTCTTGATTAATATATATATATATATATATATATATATATATATATATATATATATATATACACACACACACACACACACAACTATATTAGGTGATTTTCTGTAAAGACATAAAGTTATTGCTTTCTTACCATATTTTTTTAAATTATTTTAGTGGTCAGTACCAAATGAAATTCTTACAAAAAGGGCTGTGGAGGAATGAAGTGGCACAGAAACCAAGAAATAAGGGACCAATTAAGGAATTAGAGGATGCCATCAGGGCTGGCAGTGGGATGTGCTATTAAATTCTTCCCTTGTAACTGCTAGTTTTTCAAAGCAGGTTTTATTGACATCTGCACCTTGGGCAGAAGCAAAATAAGGGTTGATATTACAAATGTTTAGTTTATGAAAGATATAGGTAGGTAACGTCAGCTCTAACTCTGGGCAACTCTACTTCCTTTGTTTCCCTGCATTTCTCAGATTTGATATGGTTTTGTATAATAAGTGAAAAATCAAGGCTTGAGATGAAGTAATCTATATTCTGAAATAATCATCCTCTAAAATGTGAGTCATTTTCCTGCAAAGAAAGTTTAAAAGTCTGGCATTACCTTCTAATCCAAGGCTTAAAATTTGTGGAAAACCTATAAACCCATAGAGTAGATAATTTGATCTTACTTCCTGGGGAGCTCATCTTGTACACCATCCACTTTAGACATCTATGGTATCTCAGGACAGGACTCTAAGGTATTCACTGTTTGTTTAATATATTCAATAAATGGTAGAACTGAGACTAAGATCTTAGTTCTTTAAATTACTAGTTCTCTTTTCTAATTACATTAAAAGTGAATTTAAGTTCTAACAATTTGGACACAGTAAATAAATTTCCTTATAAGAATGTAAGAAAGCATTTTACAAATGTTACCAAAAAAAAGGTAATAGGTCTTACTAAAAGTTTGAAAAAGTAGTTTAAGATATTCTGCTAAGACTTCAACAACTGACAAGTTTCCTTCCTCTTATTTAAAATTGCTTCTGCATTGACTCACTCTGACTCCAATATTGCATTAGCCTGCTTTACAAACGAGTAATGGAGAGATAAGGGGATTAAAACTTTTGGAGACATAGTTGGCAATAAACAATATTAAATCTTTCACTGGGCTACCGACAGCATTTGGACAACACACAGATCAAATCTGGGGGCATTTTGAGTCACAGAATTGAATTAAAGGGACCAAGAAGCAATGTAAAATGGAACACTGGGTTTCAACACACCTGGGATTTCTCAGTGTCTAAACATATGAGTCTCTACTTTTTTTGCCATACAAAAAAATTCCAAATGTCAGCATCAAGACAACCTGAGAGTTGCAGATGATAGAATTAGTTATAGCACAAGAACTCATTAAAAGGCATATATGAAAGTGATTTCTGAATTTTATTTTAGTCTGTATTTTTTACAAATTCACTGAGGCCTTCAGGGGTATATCTGTCACTATAATTCTCAAGAGCTGTTAAGCAGAGTCTTAAAAAAACTTTTTTTAAAATACAAATTGTGGATAGTTGTTCAAATTCTATGAGATTATTTATTCAGTCAATGGTGGGTTTTCCTGTAAGGGTGCTGCATTTACCTCTACAATATTAAAAATATTATAAATTAAATAATATATGCCTAAGAATTTAAAATGCAAAAATTATTGAAATGTTTGTCTGCCACTTTCCTAACATCATCTCCTAGCTCTCCTCAAACATCTTATTATTCACTCTTTCAGTTATTTCTTTTCACCTTCACCTCCTTATAGTAGCTATATAATTGCATAGTATTTTCTTGGTCATTTTAGACATTATGTATTGACTTCCTCTTGTGGCAGTTGTAGATTTTATCCCCCTGTTCTGTTTCCTTAACTGTGTGTAGTTATGATGATTTTTTTTTGTTAAATAAATCCATAGTATGATTAAATAAAAATGACTAGTTACAGAGTCAAGTGGTATTCTTTGTTTACATTTCTATTCTCATACTACATTTTATGTTTCAGCTAATAATCTCTAGTTTTTTCCCCTTTGAGAATTAACCTCATTTCTTGCTTGCCTGCCTGCCTTCCTGTCTACATGTCTGCCTTCCTTTCTTTTTCATTCTTGAGCTTGTGACACCTTCCTGGAATAATATTTCAAAATACTTGCTGAGAATTTGTTATTCATTAATACTGGACTTTGAATTATTGAAAGTTTTGTCAGTTTTGAATCTGCTATTGAAAAGATCTGTGAGAACATTTTTCCTTCTATTTCCAAAATCTGAATTTATCTCATGAACAAATTTTCACATTAATAACAAAATGAATTAGAGAAACAGAAACAATATTCTGCCATGGAATTGCTCATAGTCAGCCTGGGGCAAAATTGTGAAGTAGATGAATCTTGTTTTCATTGTCCTAGTTCTAAACAATAAGGTACCATGTTCTTCCCACACATCCAAGACTTTGGCTGAAAGCTTCTTCCCCATCTTATGACTCAGGGTTCCATGTTGCTGGGTCTCTTCCCTCTGACATGCTTTTGTGTCTTTGATCATAAAATATACTCTGAATCACAATATATTTTTATCAGTCTATTTCATTATGGGTAGCACTGTAAGTTAATGTATTATAAAGGATCTCTACATGGTATTTGAGGACATTCTCAAAGCATATAAATTATTCTGCTGGTTTATATTATTTTCTGAATGCTTCACATCATAATATAAAATCTACTCTATCTAAAAGTGTATTGAATTGGTAGTTTTGGGATTGCCATGAGCAATAAGATTGGGTAAGTTATTAAATTCCTCTAAATTGGGGAATTAGATTCTTTTAGAAATACATACAATTCTAACATTATATTGTATTAATTACTTATGGTAAGGATTGCTAAATATTTAGACTTTGCCCTTGGTAGAACCAAAACCAAATTGCACTGATTCATAAATTCAATGTGAGGAATTGGTAATTATTTTATATATTAAAGTCAGAATATATCTTAAAAAATGATGCTTTCTTGAATAAGTTTTGTAAGAAAATATTACTAGTTTAAAAAAGTTTATTTGTATGGAATAAAGTTACGGAAAATTGAGATTAGTTGAAAAATATCTTAAAGTACATAGCTAACCAAAGTCCTTTTTATTTTCTCATAATATCATCATAATTTATCTTGATAAAATAATTAATACTTTCTTATAAAAATTCAAGCAATGTTGGCTGGGTGTGGTAACACATGCCTGTAATCCCAGTGGTTCAGGAGGCAGAGGCAGGAGGATGGTGAGTTCAATTCTGGCCTCAGCAAGGGCAAGGTACTTAGCAACTGAGACCCTGTCTCTAAATAAAATACAAAATAGGGCTGGGTATGTGGCTCAGTGCTTGAGTGTACCTGAGTTCAATTCTTGGTAAACTCCCCACCAAAAAAAAAAAAAAAAAAAAAAAAAATTCAAGCAATGCTAATGACTGTAGACAGTATGAAACCTATCCTTCCAGAAGTTTTATGTATATAAGATCTCTATATAAATTTATTTACTTTAATATTAAATGACAATATTATACATAGTGTTATATAATTTCATTCCATAGTTATTTGAATTATAGGTAATAATAAATTCTACTGAAAGCAATTAAATATTTTCACATTATAAAATCTGATTTCTTAGGCATATCCATAAAACTCTCATTAGTTATAGAGATGTTATACCCTAATGAATAAAAGAAATGACTAATAAAATTTGTCATGGAGCCTCTAATTTTATCTCTATTTTGACAAGCATATTTTAATTTAAATCATTTATGATTTTGTTTAATAGAAAACTTGCAAATGTGAATAATATTTCCTAAAAGTTATTGCCTTAATGTTATAAGATCTTATAATTATGCTCCTTTTGATGAAATGTGGGAAAGAACCTTTGTTGAAATTAATGTATTATAGACTAGTAAGCAATCATTAGATATATGAATATTGATAAAATCCTACAGTTTAAACCAGCATTTCTCTACAATTATAAGAGACTGAAAGTTTCAACTCCTGTTGGGGATGATGAATTGAGAGCTGAGAGAGTGAATGGCAAAGAAGGCTGTTAAGCAACCTGTAGATCATCCTGTGGTTGGGAATGCCTGTAACTACAGAGAAAACTATGAATTATCCAGTATCCTATTGGGGGTTCATGATTGATCAATGGTAACAAAGGCTCTGCAAGGAAAATAAAAAGGAGACACAGAGACAAGATGCAGAGACAGAAAAGATGACAGAATGGCCGAGAGGTCAAGCTGCCAAGCTTTATTTATATCAATACTTTACCTTAGGTCATTGGCATCATTAGTACACATTGTATTATTAGGCAGGTTACAGACTTAGCAACATTATGCAGTTTATTCCTCAGTTACATACTAAATTGCAATGTGCAATGTTAGGAGCTTTGTGTAGCTCTCAAGAAAGTCAAGTTTTATAAAGTTACTATTATGTGGACAGGTTTAGGTTCAGAGAAACATTGTGGTTTTCTAACAAGAGAGTCCCTATATTCCCAGGAGCTGTGTGCCTGAGACCAAGGTGGAGGCTGATAAGACTCTAACACAGAACCTCCTTGTGAAGGACATTGCTAAAGCAGCCGGGCATCCTCTATCTTTGCACAGAAAATTCCCAGCAATCAGGCATTCTGTGTCTTTGCACAGAAATTTTCTAGCCACCACGCATGCCACAATCATGAAGTTTATCAGAGATCCCAATCCCAAACACAGAACCCCTATAAGGCTCTGTTTCTTCTGCCCTTTTCTTTCTAGTGATGTTTCCTTTGAAGAGTTAGGATGAGTTTGAGAAGAAATACAAGTGTATGTTAAAATTTAAATCTTTTAGAAAAACCTGAAAACTATTTATGAACTGCTGGTTTCTTTTACCTCCTCAGTCAAATCTCCCTCCAGTTGGCTCCATCCGTAATTGCAATAATGAAAGGGTAGAATTTACTGGCAAAAGATTTGCCAAGGAATTGGTGGGCATGTCTTCATGAGATTGTTCCACACCAGGAACACAGTGACTATCAGGTGATTCTACTATTTGACTTCATGTGACTTCCAGTACTTTTTTCATGATTGACCCATGGCCTGGGTATAAGAAAAAAAGGGGAAATTTCATCACTTGCAGATATATCCATACATTTGCCAGTGATTTGTGGATTAGACATTTTGTATCTTTATGACTCGTCTGAGAGGTAGAATATAATTGTAAGACAACTATGAGTACATATCAACCAAATAATGGAAAGTCCAGGACAGACTTGGCAATTATACAGTACTAATACTTACATTGTGAGCTCCTCTATCCATGGCAGGCATTCCTTATCCATTATGGTACTCTTTCTCACTGAGCTTAAATATGACCTAAGAATTATTTTTCAAATATTATTCAGAACACTAATGCCGAGTTTTTGAAGTTGTGCATAAAATGAAACTGAATCTGGTCTGATGTTCCAAGCTAAAATGACCTGATGCAAAAGAAATCAAGATAAATCCTTTTGAAATTTATCATGTCAGTATGAAACCTTTTTTTATTAGTGTATTTTAACATCCTTCCATATGAAATCTTATTTATCTTCTTTTTCATGGAGCATTATGTGATTCTCATGATCCCAGCCTCAGAAATTTTAATATAAAACTACAACAAACTCAGTAAATCCTGTACTCACCAAACTCAGTAAATTCTGTACTTCTACTTCCTAGATCTTTAAAGAGGCTTTAGATTTTTTTTATGCACTTTAGTCCCTTCCTTTTTGCTGATACCATTGACGCAAACATGCTTGTAATGGCATAGTACTGTAATGGTGATTTTTGAATGACTTGATAGATTTGAGTCTTGGCTCTGGCATTGGCCATTATGTTACTTTTTAAGTCTGTCTTAAGGAAACTGTTCAAGTTTCTTCTGTCATAAGTAAGTGATGCTACATGTGATATATGAAGTAAACTTTGTGAAAGCCTGTTTCAACTTATAAAGCGTTATGTATATACTAGGCATGCTTATTACTGAATTCTACTTCAACATAAAAATGAAAAAGTAGAAACATTATACATTATGCTGAACATTGTGAAATCACATACATAATACTGGGTGTACTAGTTTTCTTGGTCAAGTGGGTTAAATGTGACATTATTCTCCAAACTATAACAGCCTGGCATCCTAATATAAAACTACATCAAGGTATACTAAATCACTCACCAAACTTAGTAAATCCTATATTTCTATTTAAACGACCCTAGATCTTTAAAGAGGCGATCTTTTGAGTTCTGATCCTTAATTGCTATAGCACTATTTAAATAGCAATATAATATCAATCCTAGGAAGAAATATTATGCAAGTTTCACTTGAGAAGTTGTTTTTCATTTTTCTTGAGTAATAAATTTGGAGAAGTTATAGAAAATTAGCCTAAAATCTCACATATCTAAATTCACAATTGATTCCTCAGCTTTCCAAAACTGGAATCGGTATCATAGAAGGTCACTTGACTTCATTCCTAGAAAAGATTTCATGTGATATATTCCTAGAAAAGATTTAATTAAAATAGTCAACCAAAGTGTATTTATGCAGTACAATAAAGATGCTATTACTTCCTCAAACACACGATTTATCCCAAGAAAATATTTCACAGTCCCTTCTTCCATTATAGCCATTTTCATACCTCAGTATTCTAGCTTTTGACTGCAGTTAAATGGACTGGGAATAAGAACTGACGGTGAAAAAATGTGCAGCCAATAGATTGGCTGGATAGCTTCCTGTGATTTGTTCTGCTGCAAACAGGTGAAGCACGTCAAACAGATTCTCACTCTTGGGTATTTCAATTGCTAACAGTGTGTTAGCAGTAGGCACAGCAGCCAAAGGGATGCTAAGTACTTGGTGCACTGAAGCCTTGTACAAACTATGAGGATAGCAAACAACAGATAAATAGAAACTCACACAGAAAGAGTGAAAGAGAAGATGGAGACACTGAGAAGATAATTTCTCTCTTAACAGAGAGAATGTTCAGCCTTTTATTCTGGCCCAGTTCATACTTTTTGGTTGACATAAATGAAGTGGATCTTTTTTCTTCCTCCAACTAAAATTAGAAAATTAGCCGAATTCTCATGTATCTAAATTCAAAGTTGATTTCTTATAAGTTTTGCAAGATTTCAATTGCTATCAAAGAAACTCGCTTGACTTCCTATCTAGAAGTGAAAATAAACATAATATATAACTCAATTTTGCATTGCATTTATACTTTGTTTTGATGCTTATTTTGAGTACTTTTTTGGTAATAAATATGAAATGATATGGATAGGAAATTTAGTTCTATTAGAATCCATGACTTTTAATATTTTAGCATCACATTCCTGCTTGATAAATTTTTGGTAGCCATCATGTCTGAGATATTAGAAAGATTATTTTTATTTTACTATAAAAATAAGCTCTGGAGAAGAAAATTTTCTGTAACAAATCTTGAAAGTACTGGGCATCAATTTTTAAAGAGTTTGAGCAGATGTTATAAATGCCAAAACATGATCAGAAATATATATTAATTTTAAAATAGCACTAAGTCTTCATGAGAGGACAGAGCAGTAGGACAGATGTGGGGAACATTAAGGATCCTGATGAAGCATCTCAAAATATTGTTGGCTGCCTGTTTCACTTCTCTTTTTCATAAGGAAATCAGCACGACTTAGTGCATTTTTAAAATTGTTGTTCAGATAGAATAATTTGTTTTGCCAAAATAGCAAAAGTCAAAAATTGGAACAGGTATATTACATTTAGCACAGTTGCATAGTTTCAAGAAAATGCTGCATTTTTAACTTTAAAAAACATATTACACGAAAGATCCTTTAGAAAGGCAAACAGATTTTCATAAAAGCATGCACACAAATCTTTATGTAAAAGCAAGCAACTTTTTCTTTATGTAAAAGCAAGCAACTATCAAGAGTTATATTCTGGCTCCAAAACCAGTGATGGGATATGTTTATATTTTTCAACATCTTGGAAGTGATTTAAAGCATGTTGTTCATCCTACTTTGAAAATGTAAATTGTTCTGTCTTCTCTAAAGATAGCTTATCTTTTATAAAATCCTTCATTCACAATATTTATTACTGATTTTATCAAATCTGATTTATGTTATTTTCATAAATAGTTTCTTGGGGTAAATTGTACTTGGTTAAATAGTAATTTAAAATCTGTCTTTCATGAATATAACAGAATAGTGCTGGCATGACATTTTTAAAAAGTGTGTTTTTACTTGAGGACTATCATATTTCTGGAACTGGCAGTTTTAAAAGAAATAACCATATAAAAAGCTTGCCAGTAGATAGTTTACCTGGTAAGAAAAATATTGAAACTATCCAAGCCGGAAGGTGAATTAATTTATATTTCATGAAAGCTACCAATGTGTTTTGTTCTTTTAGGAATATTTCTTTCAATATTGTCTTCCCCAAATTTGGAACCCCTTGTTTGCTTTAGGGAGTAATAACAATGTGGAATTTTTAGGCCATTTAATTTCTTGTAACTGATGAGAATTGAGAAAGATGAATATGCCCACTTCATGTTAATGAATTAAAAGAAAAAAAAAACCCTAGTATGGAGTTTGCCACTTTAACAAACATGTTAGAATTACAATGTAATACTTTTGCTGTTATATACATAACACAGTCAGAACATAGAACTGATACATTTCTATGACTAACCTAATGGTAAAATTTAATAAAGCTATTTGATGAAAAAAAAAAAAAACATGTTTTCACCAAGTGAAAACATTTGAGATTTTATTTGGGAGAGATTTGACCATACAGTTGCTTAAGTATTTAAATTCAGTTTTCGCTATTTTTTTAAAATTGCATGTTTCAGACTAATAATAACTCTTTTGCTTATAATTTTTAAATCATTGGTTATGGATATTTTGAGATACAGTTTCCGCTATTTTATATAGTTTTGTTTCTTGATGATGAAGTTATAAAATTATTTTCAAAAATCAGGAGCTCTTTGGAAATAATATGGAGGGCTGATAAAAAATAGAAGCTACTCTGAATTTTGCTTTACCCATTTTTGAGGCATATTTATTACTAACAAGTTGTGATTATGAAGAAACAAGAGTAACTCTATGGTACAGATGTTATAATATATGAAGTTCCTTGGGTAAATTATCTGGTTTTGATATTACAAAATCTTAGTGAGATAGTAGGCAGTATATTTTCCCTAGTTTCATAAAGAACATCATATCATCTGCCTGCAAATCTGAGTGATTCTCACAAAACTAAAACAAACCCAGTGTATTTGTCCTAAATACAATGTTCTTATTTTGGAGCTCACATCTCTGGATAGGGAAAGCAAGCATGTTCAGATATGCCATTACTTGGTTTTCTTGGCCTGGGAGTAATGTGAACAGAAAATGAACCAAGGAGAACCCAAAATGAAGGGTTAGAGTTGGGGACATAGCTTAGTGAGAGTGTTTACAGTGCCATAAACAGCATGAGCAATGCTGTATATGGTGTACTTTATCGAGACTCATTCTTTGGTGGGGGGATTGGATACTGGGGATTGAACTCAGGGACACCTGACCACTGAGCCACATCCCCAGCCCTATTTTTTATTTTATTTAGAGACAGAATCTCACTGAATTGCTTAGCGCCTCACTTACGCTGAGGTTGCTTTGAACTTGAGATCCTCCTGCCTCAACCTTCTATGCTGCTGAGATGAGACTTATTCTTAAGTTGATCTAGATCAAGTTTCATAAAAGTTCTACACTATTACATAAAATTAAAATGTCTTGGCTGGGCCTATAGCTCAGTGGCTCAGTGGTAGGGTGTGTGTTTAGTATGTGTGAGGTCCTGATTTCAATCTCCAGCATCAAAATAAAGAACAAAACAAAACAAAACAAACAAAATACAAATACTTAAATAATATGTCTTGTGTAAAACAACAAACATTGGACTAAATAATGAAGTAGTGTTGAAAATTTATATTACTTTGAAATTTCAGCCTAAGAAGAGTAAATTCTGAGAATTAGCTGCTATTATGTGTCTGTAATTAATCCCACATTGGGAAAGATGTGGGAGGTGTAGGAATTAAATTTTTATTTTAATTGAGCGCAGTCTTATATTTTCCATAATGTTTCTTAAGTTATAAGGAAAAAATTATCTTGGACAAGAACACGGCTCTTTGATGAATTAGAGTATATGAGGTCAAAAAGAGAAGCAATTCCAAAAAAAGATCAGAGAATTATTTCTCAGGAACTCATCTCACTGTTAACCAGAATGATCAAATTGAGGGAATCATATAATGCAATTGGAACCCGGTCCTGGCAATTACACAGCCATTTACCCCTTGGTGACAACTTGGGAGCTGGAGCTTCAGCACGTTCTGGGTGTTGATTTCCTACAGGAGCATGTTTATGTTTCAGATGAAGCACAGGCTGCTTGGAAGGCTTCAGATGGTTCTATTGGGCTGAGGATTAATGAGGTTAAATTAACTCAGTCACTTAATGCACATTTTATTGAAGTTCAAGCTGTTCAGCCTGTTGCAGTGAATATGAGTGGCCCAGAATGTTGCCAGTTAAATGTAAGTTACACATCAGGGATGCTAGGGTCATTACTGACAGGAAGAAGGCAACTTTATTTGGTTATGGCAGTTATCATGAAGGCACTCTCATTTTTAAAATCTCTCTCTCTCTCCTTTTTTTCCCCATCAAAAAATGTCATTCATTGGGATATTTAATCGTTACCTAGAGAAGGATTATGATCCTAGCTTTAACTACTTTTGTCCTGATTTCAGAGAGCAAAATACTGATGTAGAAAGATAAGTATGAAATTCTCCTTACCCCATAAATAGCGCATGTGAGGAACATTTTGGGATAATTTGTCTTTTCTGGAACCTTTATACTATCATAAAAACAATGGCCTGAAAAACTTCTGTATTGAGAAGGCAAAACCTTGACATCCATCCATTCACTAACATGTGCTAGTGCTGTGGATATAATCGTTATAGCCTCCTTTTGTTTAGTGCATTTATTAACTTCTGCATTTAAGTGTGTGTGTGTGTGTGTGTGTGTGTGTGTGTGTGTGTGTGTATCAAGGGCTTTGATCTCTTGTAGTGCATACACAGGTATACCACTAGCTTTTAAAAAATCATTGCAAGATATTCATAAAGTGAAGAAACCCCTTAAGTGATGCAATCTAATATTCATTTAAAACACTCCATTTTTTAAAATTCTAGACAGCATAGGAAGGTTTAGAGCATCAAAAATGACAACCCCTTCTACAAAAGGGCCACTCAACCATGCTTTCTTAACCTTTTGTGCAGAGCACTATGGAGGAATGTCATTACCTGTTCTATTCCCTGTAGTCTGAGCTACCACTTGAAAAGTCCCTTTTACTTTTAGGCCAGGAAAAATGGAAAAAAAATAATTTAGACTGTGTTTCTGTATTTACATAAAAGAACTCTCTCTCTCTCTCTCTCTCTCTGAATAAAGTGCTTATGGCAAGGCTCCAGGAGTTCACATGCGTACCTGCCAGGTAAGTTCTGTAAGTTGCCACTCTTTCCAGTCCCTAGCTCAGCAGTGTGCTGTTTGGGAAGTAGGGCTTTGCCATTCCTACTGAGGACAGGGCACTGAGAAGTGCTAGAGGGAAGAGACATTACAGATGCCAACCACCACCAGTTTTATTGTTCTCATTTCCCTATAGTTATTTTCTGATAACCCTCCAGCTTAAAACCACATATGTTATTTATTTAATATGATCAAGTGCTTTGTGAGCTCTTTAAGAAATACACCCTTTAGGCATTTTGGGTGAGGGAGGAGAGAGAGAAAGGACAAATGTATAGTGAGACAAAGTGGTATTTGTCAGGCTTATAGAAAAGGGAATTAAAGTGAAAGGGAGAGAAAATTATCATCAGGAAATTCTTCAGGGAGGAAGAAGAACTTGAGAAGCCCTTGAACAATAGTCATCATTTCTGTATGAGAGGTCAGCTTGTACACAGGCCAAATGTGGAAACTGGTAGAATTTGTTTGGAAATAGTAAACAGAACAGGGTACCTGGAATGTGGGCATGCTTGGGAATTCCACGAAAACTGATTAATTGGGTTCTTGTAGTAGGCAGAGTGGAATGATGTTAATGAAAAGAACAACTATTGGTCCATGGACATTTTGTTGAATATATTGAGAAAACTGATTAATTCTCAGTTCCTCAACTGTCTCACTTAAATTTTTTTTTACAATTTCTTAAAATTATTAGAAGATATATATCAAAATGCAGAATTATGTTTTGTTCTAGAAATTCATGTGTCTAGGATACACATTTTGTTGATAGACAATTGTTCATAGTACTTCCTTATAATCTTTTTTACTTCTATAGATTTGGTAAATTTCCCACTTTCATTCTATCTTTCATAATTTGAGTCTTTTTTTTTTTCCTTAGACCACCTAGCTAAAGGTTTGCCATTTTTTTTGAGATTTTTAAATAATCAACTTTTAATTTCATTAATCTTTTCTATTGATTTTTCAATTCTCTATTTTGCTTATGTTTCTAAGTCTATAATTTTTATTATTTTCTTCTTTCTGCTAGCTTTAGGTTTAGTTCACTTTGCTTTTTCTCGTTTCTTAATTTATAAAGTTTTTATTTAGATCTTTCCTGTATTTTAATATTTGGAGCTTTAAAATTTCCCCTTAGCACTGCTTTTGACCCCATAAATTTTGATATGTGGTATTTTTGTTTTCATTTGTCTCTGAGTATTTTCCAATTTTCCTGTAATTTCTCTCCTCTTGCTCATCAGTTACTTGAAATTGTGTTTTGTTATTTTCTGAATTTTGTGAATTTTTCAGTTTTACTTATGTTGTTGATTTCTAACTTCATCACCCTGTGGTCTTAATTTGTGGATTAACATCTAGTCTATGTTCCAATGTCCTGTGTGTACTTGAGAAGAATGTGCAAGCTGTTGTAGGGATGAATATTCTGTATATGTTTCTTGGAGCTAATCAAGAAACATATACAGAACATTTATTATGTTGTTTAAGTCCTCTGTTTCCTAACTTATCTTGTGCCTCGTTCTTTCCATTATTGAGAGTGAAAGGTTGACGTGTTCACCCTATATTATCCACTTAGCTATAGTAAGCTGGATTGTTTGTGTCAGGTAGCAAAGAACACAAATAAAAAGAAAGTGCACAAGAATTTTATTATATGTGTTCTATAACTAACATGTAAGATCTATTGTAAAGTATTTGAATGTTGTTACATAGGACAACCTATATAACCCAAATCCTGCATATTCTAGTTTAAAAAGAAATGGCCTGTTATAGGCTGAGATAATTCAAGACTGTAAAGATGAAAGTGTGCTGTATATTCTCAGTAGAAAATCTGATATGCTCTGCATTATTCAATTGTGTCAACAAAGGTTTTGACACACAAAAAAATCTTAATACAAATAAAGGAGATTATAATATACTAAGAACAAAGGATGGCAGGTAAATGGATGGTGTTGAAGAAGATATTGCTAAGTGAAGTTAGCCAATCCCAAAAAAACAAATGCTGAATGTTTTCTCTGATATAAAGATGCTGACTCAGAGTGGGGTAGGGAGGGGGAGCATGGGAGGATTAGATAAATTCTAGATAGGGAAGAGGGGTGAGAGGGAAAGGGAGGGGGCAGGGGATCAACAAGGTGGAATATGACGGACATCATTATCCAAAGTACATGAATGAAGACTTGAATTGGGTGTCAACATACTGGTGGTATATATGTGTAATAAGAATTATAATGCATTCTGCTGTCATGTATTTAAAAAAATAAAATCAATAAAACTAAAAAAAAGAAAAAAAAACCCAAAATGCTTTGGAAACTTTGTATAATATCAGATTTTTAGTAGACTTTGATGCTTTTGAAAGGACAATGCATTTTAGAATAGAAAATAAATATCTATTTTTAATGTTTTTTTGCTTCTGGTCTTAAAGATTTTAAAACTATAAAAATAATGTTAGAAAAGAAAAGACACTGTATAAACTCTAGAATATTAAGTGTACTAATGATACCAAAGAAGTATTAAGAAAAATGGAGTAAAAATTCTAAAAATATAATAAAAATTAATGATTTAAACATATCTGGATGTTACAATTTCCTGTGTTCCAAAGTGATAAACTTAAAGTTGATGGAATGAAAAATTTTCTAGGTTAATGTATGTCATCAGAGAAATTGTGAGTCCTTATTTTTAATCCTTCATTCATTAACTAAATCACTATATAGATTTTCATTATCTAGTTTGTACCAGGCTCTTTGCTAGGCATTAGTGTACAATATAATAAATAATAAATAGAAGTTTAAATATGATAATTTTATGAAGAGAATAAATGTGGTATAGATATAGTATGCAATGGCAGAATGTATTGTGCAAGAGAAATCTCCAAAGAAGGGACTTTTGAGTTGAGAGTGAAGGATAAATAAGAAATGACCAAGCCAAAAAAAAAAAAAAAAGAAAGAAAAAGAATGTTTTCCACTCAGAGAACCCATGTGCAAATATCTGTGGTTGAAGGAAATATGTATGTTGTGTGTTGTGTGTTGTGTGTGTGTGTGTATGTGTGTGTATTGTGGTTTGGATGTAAGGTGTCCCCAGAAAACTCACATGGGAGACAATACAAGAGAAATCAGAGGAGAAATGATCAGGGTTATAAGAATCTTAACCCAATCAGTGAATTAATCCCCTGATAGGGATTAACTGAGGGTAACTGAAGTGGTAGGGTCTGACTGGAAAAGGTGAGAATTGGGTTGTGGCTTTGAGGTATATATTTGTATTTGGCAAGTGGAGTCTCTGCTTTCTCATCACCATGTGAGCTGCTTCCCTCTGCCATACTCTTCAACCATGATGTTCTTTCTGCCTAACCTGAAGCTCAGAGGACTGGAGCCAGCTCTCTATGGATCAAGACCTCTGAGACTGTGAGCCATCAAATAAATTTTCCTCCTTCACAGCAGTTGTTCTAGTCAGATCTTTTAGTCACAGCAGCAAAAGAGCTGAAAAAAAATATACATATATGTGTGTGCATGTATATGTATGTATTTATGTGTGTGTGTGTATATATATATATATATATATATATATATATATATACATATTGAAAAAAATAATTAGTTACTAAAATGAGATCATGCTGGAGTTGGATGGGCCCTACCTACTCTATCTGTTGTGATAAGAATGAGAAAAGAGACACAGGGACAAAGGCACTTACAAAAGGTGATGGTGTTAGTGAATGACTCTGCAAGCCAAGTGACATCAAGGATTTCCAGTATCCACCAGACCCCAGATAGAGGAAAGGAAGGATCCCCCTTATAAATTTCCAAGGGAGCATGGCTCTACTGATATCTTGATTTCAAATCTCCAGAAACATTGAGCAATAAATTTCTGTCATTTTGGGGCACCCAGTTTGCGGTAGTTTGTTATAGCCACCTTAGCAAACTGATGCCATATGCTTGATAAAATAAACAAAAACTGACATGGCTGGAGGTGGGCACTAAAGAGCAGGGGCAATAAGGGAAGGCAGGCAGTAGGTATGGCCAGATCATGCCACAATGTGGGGTGTTGCTTATGGAGTTATCTGTAAGACCAATAAGAAATGACTGAATGATTTCAAGCAAGTAGTTGACTTGATCTAATTTGTTTTTCAAAAATTTAGTCTACACTGAGTAGAGACAAAAATAAATGTTGAGACACTATTTAGTGGGTTATTACACTAGTACCATTAAGAGGTAATAAAATAGATGCCTACAGAGTAGGTAGTATAAATGGATAGTTTGGATGATTTAATATATTTTACAACGTGAGTTAATAGACTAGGTGAAGAATAGCAGGAAGGGAGGTTGTATTACAGATAACTTGACTAGGTCCTGCGTTTTGTTTTTGGATAGATAGCAGCATCATTCAGGGACAGAGAGAACACTGAGAGGGGACTAAATTTGGAAGATAATGTATTGATTTAATAATGTTTAACACTAGGTGTGTGAAACATTGAAATAGAGATGGCAGCAGCTGGAGGTAAGACTTGAGAGCTCTAAGAATGGCATGTTTCTGTTGGTCTGGGACTATCCTGATTTACAACTGCTCTGCTGGCCTGGTGATGAATAACATCTACATTTCCAGATGTGCTTTGGTTTGGATGCTAAGCTATATTGTTACTCTGGTTATTATTGAATAATTCATGCACTTAGAACCCTTCAAATTTTTCACATTTTGTTCTTTGTAGGAGATGTGTGTATCTTCTTTTCTAGCTCCCATTTCCTTCTTTCTCACCAATGGTGCCTTAATGAGAATTTATACTATTATTTTCATTTATGTGGGTTGGTTCAAGGGTGGGCCTCTGTTGACTTTTCCCTATCATTTAGTTATCTTCCGTTGGGGAGGGATACATGAAACATTTAGGGATATTAAGAGTCAGTGAATTCCAAGACTGTGTAAGAGTAGAAAAATAGAATCCATTTCCCTGGATGATAAAGAATTAGTTTGTGAGGGATGGAACTATGGCCCCCATTATTGGTCCCAAGGGAGAAAATCTGAAGCTTGTGCTGGTGGAAGATAAGAGACAACATAGGACTTGAAGGTTAAAGCTACCAATCTTAGGTGAGTAGAGAGTCAAAGAGAAAGTGTTTGAACCACTGGATCATAATTTGCTACAATCCAAACCTGCTACTGGAGTTTTTATTTATGTAGATTAAAACTTGTCCTTTATTGCTTACGCTAGCTTGACTTGCGTTTTGTTAATTAAATAATTCTAAGTATTAACTAGTATGTTGCACTACTAAATTTATGTTTCTTGTTGGTGATAGTAATGGAGTTAAATAGAGAGTTTGTTGTTCATTGAATGAAGGCAAAAAGTCATATTTTATTCCTTCTGCAATTTTTCAGTCTAGTTTTAGGTTGAGTGGGGAGACCTTTAATTTGAGGACT
This sequence comes from Callospermophilus lateralis, assembly GCF_048772815.1. NCBI lineage: Eukaryota > Metazoa > Chordata > Mammalia > Rodentia > Sciuridae > Callospermophilus > Callospermophilus lateralis. Next base: position 46,724,189 of record NC_135313.1, read on the forward strand.
TTTCAAGTTAACAGAATTTGGAAAGATAAGCATTGAATTCTCTGGAAAACATGAAATGTTTCCAAAAATATAATAAATATAATGCTCAAAATTATATTAGTAGCATCTTTAGGGTGTTCATTTTTGTAGCCCCATGGAAATACGGTTTATGATTAGATTATTACTGTTGTTTTATTATTTATTCATTTTTATAGATATAAGGGCTTTACTCCTAGTATCTTATCTTCTTGACTTTGACTAATATGACCTATTTGGAAATTTAAATAGATTTCTTTAGGTCCTACCAGAGTATTCATTTATACCTAGAATGGAATATTTTTTTCTTTTAAATTGAGATTTGTTTTTTATCGGAACATTTTAATTACACATAGTAGTGGAAATCATTGTGACATCTTTGTTTATGCATATAACATAATTTGATCACTGTCATTCCCCAGGATCTCCCCCATGCCCTTTCCTTCTCCCTCCCTCTGCATCCCCTTCCTCTACTCTATCCCTCTGTTTTCAAGAGATCCATTTTTTTTTTCTCTCCAGCTTCCACATGTGAGATAAAATATAGAATGGAATATCAAGTGCTTTAAAAGAGAAGGAACTATTGCTATTTTGACAAGATGATTGAATCTGGAGAACCTTATGCTGAGTAAATTTGACCCGTCACAAAAGGACACGATTCCATTTACGTGAAGTACCTAAAATAGCAGACTTTTCCCCTTTCTTTTATTCACTCTTTTCTCTTCCTCTATCTTGTTGTCTTCCCCCTTTACCAATAGTGATGCTGTTTTCCCTTTTATATCTTGTCAGAGACACAAAAATATTATGGCGGTGGGGTACAATGGTACAGGCCTGTGATTGCAGCAACTCAGAAGGCTGAAGCAGGAGGATCACAAGTTTGAGGCAAGCCTGGGCAACTTAGTGGGATCCCCAGCAACTCAGTAAGACCCTGTCTCACAAATAAGCAATGGAGAGGACTTGGGATGTAGCTCAGTGGTAAAGCACTCCTGGGTTCAATCCCCAGCACTGCTCCTCCTGTCCAAGGAAAAAAAAAAAAAGAAGTTTAGGGAAAAATATAGAAAATGGAGAATTGTGTTAAGAGCTATGAGTCATAGACATATAGGAGATGTGAACTCTCCAAGTAACAAGCAGGAGCTGAGACTTAGAATTGCATATTTTCATGTTTATTCATTTATTTTCTTAGTTAACCAGTAGGTGAGCATAGGAAATGATTCCCAATTATAGCTGTATCTTTATAACTGGTGACTTTTCCAAGAAATAATGGGACTTGGTTTACAAGCTGGGCATATCAATGTGCCAACTTGTAGATTGTGGAATATGTTTTAACCAGACTTCAAATTGTCCATGATCTAGACTACAGACACTGTTTATTTTCTTTATTAACAAACCGTGCATATGAATAGAAATCTCCTTATTCAAGGACATATAAGTAGAAATACAAACTATGGAATCTAAAATATCTTATAAAGTTTATGTAAGAAACCACCCACAAAATGTAAGCCAAAGTAACAATTTTATTATTTTCCATTATACATTGTTGACTAAACTCATCTTCATATATATTGTCATGTTTTGAACATAATTTAGGGGCTTGACTGGACTGAAGCAACAGGATGGTTCATTTGCATGATTAGCAATTGATGGAAGCATCTTTTTTTTCCCATTGTGTATTAACTTTGTTTTGGTGGCTTGATCTCATCTCTGGCTCCATAATGGGGGCCATTTCCCTCACCAATGATCAGTTTAAGCCCAGTCAGTCATGGCTTCCCAATGGTCATGGTAGATTGAGAAACAGTTTAATTAAAATGAGTTTGAGAACATTTGATAATATGGGATGAAATCTCTATTTTTCCTTGGAGAATCTTTGCTGATCACTTGCCACAAGCATGAGGGAACCCAGACTAAAAAGGAACTCAAAAAAAAAAAAAAAAAAAAAAAAAAAAAGAGACAAGTATAGAGCTGAAGAAATTGCAAAGAAATGGAATTGGAGCCCTGAACAAGCAGTGCTTGTCTCTTTCCCACCTCCAAATACTTTAGGAACTGAGCCACTACTTAGATCCATTTTAATTGTCCAAACCCTTGTGAGTTAGATTTTTTTATATTTGCAGGAAAAATGATTCTCAGAGACACAGATGAAAAAAATAAAAAGACCCCAAAAAGGAAAATTTGTTGTTAATATAGGGAAAATTTAAATCAATGAATCAACAAAAAACATAGAAATATAATAGCAAAGATGATAGGATAAATGCAGAGGCATTTGTATCTTTAGAGATGATAACAATAATAGCAATAACACTAATAATAAAAAGGCTATTTGGGAACTTGTTATGATAGTCTATGAGTTTTCTATATATTAACTATTTTAGCCTTTGTTAAAAACATTATAAAGCAAGTACTGTCTTAATGTTTATCATAGTGATGAGGATACTAAGGAAGAAAGCAGTTTGATATCTTGTTGCAGTAATGACTGTAGAACCCATATTTTATTTTATGTAATTTAATGAAAATATCTGAAGTTCTTGGTAAATAGAAACATGTTCTAAGATTATTAATATTTCCAAAATAGATTCAAGAGGAAGGGAAAAACTTGGGCAGATTAATAACTTTGGGAGAAGTTTGAAATTATAAAAGTATTACTTACAAAATACTACAGAATCAGATGATCTTAAAGATGAATTACAGGAAATAGATGATTCATTTACAAGAGCTGTCTAATGTATGTTAAATGTTATCATAATCCTTTTGTCAATAATTATATATGATAGATTGTTTTATGAGAATAGCTACAAGTAACCTAAATAAAATATTTCAAATTATGTTCAACTTTATATTTAAATGAATTATTTGTCAGTATCAAATGACAAATTGTTTTCTTCTATCTAGGTAACATATTGACACACCCTAGTTAATATTTTGCATTAAAGTAGACTTCTACTTTTAAGATCACCTGCTTATTTTTCTAAAATGTAATCCACTTTTGAGTGATGTGCCCCAATGCAGTCACTCAAACAAGAAATAAAAGCATGATATTTGAAGATACAACACAAAAGAGACTTGTAACCACTAAAGGAAATTCTCTCCTGCCAAGTAATTTCATAGCTTCCCAGTGTTCCAAGAACAATGCCCTTATCTTGAATTTCCATAGGTAGTAAAATCCCAGTGGAGATGGAATGGAGAAAGGGAAAACCTGCACATTCTATGAATATCCTTATACTCTGAGTGAAAGATTCAGAACCAGGGCTCCAAGGGCCACCTAATGGAAACATCTTCTTACTATTCCAAATATAATCATTATATTCAACTTCTCTTTAGAAACACTGTGGTTTTTTTTTTTTTTTAGGTGTGAATTTTACAAAAAATACCATCGATTTTATCATTAGCTTTTTTAAGAGAAAGGATTTCCCAGAGAAATCTAGGTTATTTTCTAGATATACCTTACCTCACAGAGTAATCATGGAATAATGAACAAATCCCTACTTACTCTTCCAAGATTATGGTATCACCCATATTTTTATATCATGTTATGAGTGTGTTATGAGTGTCACAGTTAAAATTCTCACATAGCCAGATATATAACTTTATTTGTACCTGTACATTTATAAAGTTGTCACTGGCTCAGAGAAATTCAGGCTGATGTGATTTGTTGTCTGTGACTCATGTTGATTATTAAACTGTGTCCTGTGCTTTCCAGGGCTTTGCAAATTGCTTGCTGGGGGATTTGTTCCAATATCAGGAAAGATATTGACATTAAACAAACTGATCTCTAATTTCCAAACTGGGGTTATACTCTGCTTCACTCTTCCACTGTTCACCTTCCAGCCTCCTCAGCCTCTTAGAAAAGAAGAGGTATGTTTAACCTCTTCCATTTTCAAATTATATGTTGTCTAAAACACACCCATGTCATTGCTATTAAAGATTTAGCAAAATACTTAAGCCATATGTCACCCATAGTTTGTATTTAAAAATATATGTCTTTTGAAGTAATTTTGGACAATCTGCATCTACATTCTGTCATATCAGATATTTAGAACAAAATTAAGGTTTCTTTTTTAAATTGTGATTGATCTCAGGCAGTTGATATATATTTTTTAAATCTTGAAAATCTTTCCTATATGCAAGAAAATATTCAATGTCACAATCTTTACCCTCTCACCTTACTCAAAGGAAAGATCACAAATGAATGCAAGAAATCACTAAAAGTTCAGCATTTTTTTCAATGCCAAAATAAGTATTCTTATTATTTGGTTTTTTGTACTTTGATTTCAATTCTTAAAATGCCTTAATACCTTACTGGATTTTTGTTCTCCCCTTTCTTCTAGGTCTCTTCCTCTTCTTCTTCCCTTTCTACTCCCCTCCCTCCTTCTTTGTTTTCCTCTGTATTACACGGGTTATCGCTGGTTATCACCACCTCTTCGTCAGTTTTCATTATTATTCCTATTTGTATTCTTCACTGTGCAATGTTTAGTTAATCTGCAATCATTTTTCAGATCCTATAGTATGAAATATTATGCAGTTTTTGATATAATTTCTTACTAGTTAAGCTCAATTTTAGTAGAATAATTCTATTAAATGATGTCAATTTTTGAGATATTGAATTATTAACCTCTAAATACATATTCTATATTTTTTTCTATTATTGACTACCCATTTATCAATAAAATCAGAGGAGTATTTAGCTTCATTTGAGAGGACATGTAGATAATTTATTTCTCTTTATATTTTTTCTAAGTGTGTGTAGTAGACACTCATCTTTTTTTATAGAGTTGTAATTCACAATTTGATACACTAGGCAACTGTATATTCAATTATATATATATATATATCATTGCATGAAATATGGTTATGTAAGAAAATTTTATGCAAAAATTCAATATTCAATATGATCAGATGTATGAAGAATGGGGTCAGGAAACTCAGTAGCAGGAGAAATGGCTCTGCCTCAACATGGAGCTGTCTCCTGCTGATGAGCTCCTGCTGCTTTCTGAATGGACTTGGAGTCCAAAGCAGCCTGGAGCTTATGGGTAGTTGTGAAGATGAATATGATGGTCAAAATACTGCTTGTATTCACATCTGTATCTTATTTCAAATGTTTTGCATATGTCTGCATAATACATATCCCATTTAATATTTCTATAAATACGAATCACTGTGAACTGATTTCACACCACTGCAGTTCCATCAAAGAACGGGTTTGGGACTCAGAGTTAGCAGCTAGCTAACCCACCACCGATGATGATATGACTCTAATAGTGTATATAAGAAACAGGAAAGAATTATGTGCTTCTAACTTATGAGTATTAATATTATTGCTTCAAAAGAAACAGGAACAATTCACAGTAACATGAGGAAGATATTTCCTGGTATGAGAACTGTCTAAAATATCTTCTGAAAAAAAAAGCTGGTGCCATTTTTGGCAGGTGTGCCTTCTTCTAAGTGACCGGTGGAGAAGGTGACTGAAGGAAGCCTTTACTGGTGGAGCATCTGATCTAGGAACAGAGATTATCATCACCTTTCCTATATATAAAATAGAGCCCATTTCTTTCCCTTTTCGTAGTGAGGAGAGGAAAGCCTGGGATGAAGAAAACCCCAAATAGCAGAAGGTAAAGGTAGACAGGATGGCTTGACAAAGGGCTTCAGGGGAAATTATGGGGTCATTAAAGGGGAGCAGTCAGGAGAAGATCAAACTGCAACGGCTTTTCCCTGTGTGTACTAGAGAATGAATCAAGAAGTCCCTCTTTTTATTGTTCTTAAACCATACCTCCTCTTACAAATTTTCCTGACCCTTTAGTAAAAGAAGCATGACTCCATCAGAAACCACCATTGTTTATTTTAAGAATATAAAGGTAGAATCTTTAAGGAAAACGAAAGAAACTGCTTCTTGTCACCAGGTAGGGTCTGGCATTTCTGAACTCAGATTATTTCTGAGCATTCTCCACTGGTAACTGACTTTGATTTGGGTTGGCAGAAACAGAAATAGAAATAACTTTCCAAGAAAGGGAATCAGTTATGCTAATAGTCACTCATGGGAGCAGTTTATTTTAAATAGTACTTTATCTGCAATATTCATGTACATTGTAGTGATTTCCTTCTTTTTGAAGGCTAAATAATATTTCATTGTATGCACATATTATGTTTTGTTAATCCATTAATCTATCAATGAGCACTTGATTTGCTTTACCTTTTAGCTGTTGTGAGTATTGTTGCTACTATAAAATTGTTTTCAATTTTATTGGTTGTATTTCTACTAAAGGAATTGTTGGATTCTGTGGCAATGCTTTTAGTATTTTTTTTGTCCTCTAGTGGCTATGCCATTTGATATTCTCATAAATATTTATTTTAATTTTTAAAAATAATAACTATCATAATAGGAACCATATCATAAAATTTTTAAATTGCAGAATGAATCTATGTTTGCTACATATTTTAAAACATTTCCTTGTAGGCTGTTGTGTGTCTTTCAATTTTGTACAAAAGTTTTTATTTTTATTTTAGGCAGATTGGTCAATTTTCCTTTTTTTTAAAAAAATGATTTGTATCTGTGAGTTTCTTAGGAAGGTTTGGAAAGACTTTGAGATTATTTTTTCTAATCCTCTTATATTTTTAGCTTTCATTTAGCACAAAGTTTTAGGTGAATAGTTCTTTTCTCTCAGAACTTGAAATTATTGTACCACTTTGTTTTGGTTCCACTTTTGTAGTGAGAAATTCTGTTTTCCTTACAGATAATATGTCTTTTTTCTTTCATGGCTTTTATGCTGTTTTCTTTTCAACTGTTCATAGTCTCCACTGACACCAGACGGTGGTCATGGTGATGGGGGTGGCCTACCAACCCACTGAGAGACAGTGAAAGTTCTGTCTCTCCCAGGCCTTCTCTGATACTGCTGCAGTGTGGGGGAGAAGGGGAAACTCATTAAACAAGAAAAGTTGACAGGCCAGGCTCATCTTGTGGCCTCCACTGACACTGTTGGGTGAGAGCTTTTTCCAGCTCCCTGTATACTCTTCTCTAATGCCACCCTACGAGAAAGGGTTGTTGAGGTGTCTCGGTGTAGCCTCACAAAGGTGAAATTAATATTCCCCTCTGTGACCTTTACTGGTTTGGTTGTGAGTGGGGTCATAGCTCTTTCTATACAGTTTGAATGGAATAGAGAATATTGTCTTTAAAATTGCCATCTTGCTAGCTTGCCTCCTTCCTGGTCCTTTGGCTAGAAGCTTTTCTGGTCTGGTCTGTGCCTGTTGGTACTTTTTAAGTTCCTGGATTCTCTAGCAAGTATGCTGGGATATATGAGACAAAACCACAGCAAACTTCAGAGAAATCACTGCCATATCTCTCTAGTCCTAAGGTCCCTAACCTGCACATTGGGTGCCTTAACTTTTTGATTGCTCTGCACATGTTTGTGAATGACTGCAAAAGCCTTAAGTAGGGGCACTGTGAGTAATAGTGCAGACATAGCCATGTCTGAGAAGCACAGAACACACAACCAGTTTCAAAACTAGCACAGAAATGGCATCAAGAAATTCTGGTCACATAGATATGAATATCTTAAGGGGATGGAACCTGAGCTCCTGAGAAACATGTGCTTTGCAAAGAAGTGCAAGAAGGACCTGAAGAAGATGCTGATGCCTACACTGCCCACCCAGGGAGTGGGTTGTGTCTGCATTGCTAATGGCTGTAGGTTTTGCTGACTAAAGGTCAGTGCCCAAAAGAAGTCCAGGTTATGGCTCTGGCTGCATCTCCAGTTTCAGTTCTGACTCTAGCCCAGGTACTCATATTCCTCCAAGCACCATTAAGTAAAAACCTCTGTCTGCCAGTGTGAGGAAAGAAGGACTATTATGATTCCTGGCTACTTTTTGCATGAGGCTGGTGTTCTCTTATGCTATCTATACATATAAACCTGAGGCAGAAGCTATCAAACAAAAACATCAAAACCAGCATGATATTGATTTGGGGTTACAAAGAAAATTTAGAGAATAGGCCAATTCTTAAATACAGATTAAGAAAACAATGTAGATCAACTACATCTTTCCAAAAGTCAATCTCAACTATCACTTTTATAATTGGCTTATTAAACCATTGCTTTTTTTTCATGATTGTGATTTTAACTGTAGCCTGCCATGTAAACAGCCAATTGGCTCAACACCTCATAATGAAGAGTCATATATGACAGATCTATCAGCTGTTCTATAATGTCTGTTCTCACTTTTTCTTCAGTAACCGGAGCTTCATTTTAGTTGAAAACAGCTGCTTATAATAAGACTACATTTCCCAAGTCTTTTGATTATAATTTTACTAATGTAAGCAGAAATTTTGCGTTTGCCTTCCTGGATACTGGCTTAATGTAGTTAAGTGTATGTTCTTTATCTTTTAGTCTTTCTTGCTAGCAGAATTACTTGCACATTTTCTGGAGCCCCAACTTTTGTCTTGGGCTGAGTGAGAAACTATATGTGGAACCTGATAGGAAAGCTAATTTGATGAAACTTCTCTGAAAATTTCTGACTGTTTTGCTCCATTTTATTTTTTTACATGAGAAAAATCAGGTCTTATTTTATGAGGGACACTGTTGTGGGTTTTATCTCTTGCAAACAAACCTGAACTCATACTCCATTCCATGTACAATGATTAATAAAATAAATAATAGAGGGGCTGGGGTTGTGGCTCAGTGGTAGAGCGCTCTCCTTGCACGTGAGAAACCCTGGGTTGGAGCTTCAGTACCACATACAAAAATAAATAAGTGAAATAAAGGTCTTGTGTTCAACTACAACTAAAAAATAAATATTTAAAATAAAATAAAATAAACAATAGAAAGCAAACTATTTTATATATTGAATTCCACAATATACAAAGGCCAGTTTCTGAACTCTGTATAATATTATAAATAACTTTGTAAATGTCTTCACAGATGTGATATTGTTTAAAAATCTTTGTTTTTAAAATATTTTTTATATCTGGTGGGATGAAACACATGTATTAATAATCTTCTTCCTGAATATTTCCTGGACTTGACTTGTGAATTTCTTTTTATAAATTTCAGAATTTGATTATTTTTAATAATAAAATAAAGATACATATTTTTACATCAGGCAACCATGTGTTCAATTAAAAGGGAAATGACATTTATATCACATTGAATTGATAAATTAAGTAAGGATAAATTGACAGTTTAATAATTTAAAAATTTTCCTTTCAATAAATGCAGTGCTTTACCAATTTGAGCCTTTGTTTTTGCCCTATAGTGAATTTTTATATATTTCTATATGCAGATGTTACACAGCACAGTCGGGTTTGTTCAGCATTCCTTCACTCGGTGTGGTGCTCCCCATGGATGATTTCCCTTGGGTCTTTCCAGGTGTGTACTGATGGAGCATAAGGCCTCTCTCAGTCTTTGTATGTTAAATATGCATCCAGGAATCTTAGTAGTTTTTCATTTATGTTTTACATACAAATAATGATCATTTTGTTTCTTACTTTGATATATTTACATTTTTAAATCTTGGATTCAGGACATTGAGTGGGGTTTCCTACTGATACTTCAGTGTGTTCTGCCCTATATTGAATATTTATTATAAATGCTCTTGATTAATTTTAACACATTTGGCTGAAGTAGAGACCAAAATTATTCCTGTTTTACAAATAAAGAAATAAAAGGAAATTTCACAGAGGTAGATATTTTGCTTATGACCCAGCAGTCACACAAATGTGGTGTTTTATACACTTGAAGAGTTAGTAGGAGTCCCTGTGCAACTTCTCACTTTAATGGATCTCTGTGAAGGTTCCTCTGTGTATCTGAGCATTGTGGTGAAGGAAAATGCTTACCTGAAATAGGGTCTTCTACACTTCTCTATAAATGTCTAAACAAACACAGATCCCACTGATGTTTGCACATTTGATGTCTGGTGCATTATCTCTTGTCATTTTATTCATATTTTAAAATTACTAGTGGGGAGTTTCATATTCAGCTTAAGATTTCAAATTTTTCTTTCTATGAGTTTTCCAATTTATATATTTGACCTATTTTTTTTACCAGTTGTGTTTTCATTTTAATCCTAAATTGTAGGCATTCTTTATTCTAAACAGCAAATTTTGTCAGTTTTAAATATTGCAAATGACTTCTTTCAAGTTGTAACCTGGCTTTTAAATTTATTTATAAAAGTGGTTCTGTGAGTTTTGGATATCATAACTGCTTTGTGTTATAGGAATTATTAAAGGATCTCTAAATTTCATTTCTGTTGGTTCTAAATATACTATATTAGAAATTTAAGCTTACTTAAAAATGATTAAAAATAAATTACATGTTAACTTTTTTTTTACGAACCTTTTCAAAACAAAAAATCAATGATAAGAGTAGCACTATTTTATATCTTTGTAAATTTCCCTACTTCCTGGCTTAATAAAAGCTAGATTCTTTTATCTCATCTTGCTTTTAGTTTGTTGCCAAATTTCAATTTAGTTGAAGTGTCTGAACAAAGCCTGGACTTACAGAAATATATAGTTCTAAAAGCATACAGTATTTGCATATCTTTTAAAACAAGTTGTTATTTTTGGTAAGATAACCAAACTTGACAAGGTAATTTTTTAAAGGTCAGTTTTGCAAAGTATAATCTGAGACCATCATAATAATAGTTTTGTACTTTGTTTCATTATAAACCATCCATCTGTCTTGTACTTTGAATCAGTCTTTTACTCATGCATGATTCTGTTCTATAATTATTGAACTTTATTTCTCTTATATTTTGGGCTTTCATTGGTATAGGATTTATTTTAGACAATGATGAAAAACATAGATTCACCTTTATTTTTCTTCATCTATTAAGAAAAAAATTCAATATAATTCATTATATATCCCTTTGTTTCCCTAGTAATGGGATATATTCACATTGTGGTTGCTGAGCTCTCATATGTGTACAGTCATGAGTTAACTAACAATGGACCACATATGATGGTGGTCTCAGAGGACTAAATTGGAGCTGAAAAATTACTGTTGCCTGGTGACATCATATTCTTCTTAATATCTTAATATAATGCATTACTCATATGTTTGTAGTGTTGCTAGTATCAACAAAGCTGCTGCACTTATATAAATGCATTGTATTTGTATAAAAGTATAGCACTTATAACTATGTGTAAGTTCATAATACTTGATAAAGATAACAAAATGTAGTCACATTATTGATTTATGTGTTTACTATACTATACTTTCATTGTTATTTTAGAGTACATTCCTTATACTTATAAAAAATGTTTACTGTAAAAGAGGATGTTATGTTAAGCTGGCAGCAGCCTCATACATCTTGTGTTAATGCATCTCCTGATTGTACCATTTTCTCTTGCTTTAGATTTAATCTCATGTTGTTTTGTTTATCATGGCCCTTAAGCATATGAAGTCCACTGCTAATGTTGCCAGTAACAGGCCACATTGATTGATTGATTTGGCAGCAAAATTAAAGACTATGAAGGGGGAAAATTATTGATGGCTATTGCTCACCAGTCAGGCATGGCCCATTCTAACACAGCTATAATCTTGAAGAACAAGGAGAAAGTGATGAAAGCTATTAAGGGATTTGCTTCATTGAGGACAATGAAACTAACAGAAATATGATAAAGTTCTATATCAGATATAGAGAAATATTTAATGGATACCTGGATTGAAGACCAGACAAAATGCATATTTTTCTTAACACCATAATGTTCATAGCCAAAGCAAAAAGTTTGTTGGTAATGTTAAAATAAGACTAATCCCTACTATAAGGTTGAATTCACTGCTAGCTCTAAGTGGTTTAAAAAATTCAAGAAATATAATTAATTTCATATTGTGAAGGTGAGTGAAGAGCCCACAAGTACTGATGGGAAGGCTGCTGAAGAACTTTTGGAAAGTCTAGGGAAATTGATTGTGGAGAAAAATTGCTTGTAGAGTAAATCTTCAATGTGGATGGAATTTCCTTATTTGGGAAATAGACCCCTTAAGGACTTCTATCTATAAAGAGACCAACTCAATACCAAATTTCAGGAGTTTTTGGAAGGGATTCTTTTTTTTTTTTTTTTTTCCTCCTTTGGTACAGAGAATTGAACCTGGGGAGGTGGGGCACTTAATCACTAAGCCATATTCCCTGCCCTTTTAAAATATTTTATTTAGAGACAGGGTCTTGCTGAGTCGCTTAGGGCCTCACTAAGTTGCTGAGGCTGGCTTTGAACTTGTGATCCTCCTGTTTCAGCCACCCAAAACACTGGGATTACAGGCATGCACCACCATGGCCAGGGGATCCTGGTCTTTTTTAGGGGCAATGTTGCAGGCTCTCAGTTGAAGCCTTTTGTGATATGGTATGGTGAGAACCTCAGGGTCTTCAGGCACATCAGTAAGCACACACTGTCAGTGTACCATGGTAGCAATAAGGAATCATAGATAACAAGTGTTCTTTCAAGATGCGTTCTTAAATTGTTAAGTCAGTGAAATAGAGACATACCACTTGGAGAATAACATATCTTTGGGATTTTGCTTATTGTTGGTAATGCTCCCACACATCCTCTTTTATTGGTGATCTTCAACCCAATTTTAATGTCGTGCTTCTTCTTCCTAACATAATCTCTTTGATTCAGTCAATGGATCAAAAAATTATAGACATGGCCCCATATTACTAAATTAGAATTTTTGCTCAACTATTGCTGCAACTGAGGAATAAGACACTGATGAAATTCTGGAAGGTCTAATCAAGTAAAAGTATTGAAGCATCAGTTCTTGCTCACAATAAGAACCTTGCTCGAACTTTGGGTAATCTCACTAAGGAGTATATGAATGGCACCTGGAAGAAGACTTTCAAAAGGCTCGTCTGTGACTGCAAATGATTTGCCTTAGATAAGGAAGTTGCAAAAATCATCAAGATTATAGGGAGAAGGTAAAAAACTTTTATCTAGGTATGGATGAGGATGACTCCAAGGAACTCCTAGAGATGGCTCCTGAGGAATGAGACACTGTTGACTAATGAGACATTGTTAGAACTGTAACCAAAATGCCCATCTAAAGAGCAGTTGAGGTGGGGGGGGGGTGGAAAGAAACAAGAAGTAAAACAAAATCCTCCAAGAAAATTTACCGCAAAATGTTTACTAAAATCTATTACAGACCTCAATGAGCTTCTTTAAAAGTTTGAAAACATGAACCACAATCCTGGAAGGTTTTTATTATTAGAGATATGGACCTGGTATATTATCTGCTTATAAGCAAACTTATAACAAAAAAAAAAAAAAAAGAAAAAGAAAAAGTGAACAACCTCACATGGACATATTTATGGAGTGACATCCCCACAGGAAGAGCCTTAGGTAGGTCTTCCAGAAGGAACTCAGAAGAAGGCATTACTATCCTAGGACATGCAGCTCCATGGGTGTACCTGAAGACCTTCCAGAGGGACATGATCTGGAGATGGAAATCATTGATTTAATATACTAACTCTGAGTAGGTCTAATATATCTGTTTGTGTCTTATTTTATTTTATTTTTTGGTAGTGGATATTGAATCCAGGGGTGCTTTACTGCTTCGCCACTGAGCTTCATTCCTAATTCTTTTTATTTCTTTGAGACATGGCCCCATTAAGTTGATGAGGCTGACTTCAAACTTGTGTTCCTCCTGCTTCAGCCTCCCCAAGTTGCCAGGATTATTGACATCTATCACTGCATCTGACTTTAAGTTTTGGAAAAAAAAAAGTTTAAAAAGAAAAAATACTTAAAAATGGAGAAAAACTTACAAAGAATGTAAAAAGAAAATATTTTTGTGCAGTTGTACAATGTTTGTGTTTTAAGTTAGTATAAAAGAGTAAAAAGTTCAAAAATTTAAAAGTGAAAACCTTAAAATAAGTTAAGGTTAGTTCATTATTGAAGAAAGAAAAAAAATAGCATAGCCTAAATGTAATGTGTTTATAAAATCTACTGTGGTGTATGACAATGTCCCAGGTCTTTGCATTCACTACCCACTCACTCACCAAAGCCAGAACAGTTTCTAGTCCAGCAAGCTCCATTAGTGACATGTCCTATACAGGTGTGCTATTTTTAATCTTTCACACATATTTTTATTGTAACTTTTCTATTTTTAGATACACATGTACTTACCACTGTGTTACAATTGCCTATAGTATTTAGTACAGTATTTAGGCCATACTAGTTTATAGCCTAGCAGTAATAGCCTATACCTCCTAGTCTACATGTACAATAGGTTGCACTACATAGGTTTGAATAAGTGCACTCTGATTATACAATGACAGAAAATTAAATTTGGAGGTATCAATAAGTAATTAAAGTTAGTGGATTTTTTAAAACATCCATTCAACAATGGATATTTATGTGTTTTGCTTTTAGTATATGCCATATGTTTCAGGAACTTGGAATGTCTTTTTGAAAATAAGGTACCAAACTCTCTGCACTGGTTGGTTGAGAAGTGACCATGGCATGTGGGAACCAAGAGATCCAGGAAGAGAATAGTGCAAATACCATTCAGTGAGATAACAAGGGAATGGGAGTTGGAGAAAGGTGACATAGACTCTGCTAAATATAGAGAGAGCTTTCATTTTAATTCTGAAATAGGAGGTTATTTGGAGAGTTTTAGAAAATTAACAATAAGATTTGATTTCTGTGTTGAGAATAGTCTGGAAGGGAAGGTATAAACCTAGAGGCGGTCACATTCTGCACATATTTGAAGGTAGAACTAATAAAATTTGCAACTTGAGTAGAAGTAGGTATTAAAGAATAAAAGGGTCTGGATGGCAATAAGATTGAGATGGGATAGAGTTGGTTGGTGGTTAGAGAGGGTTTGTGGCTAGGGGAGTGAAGAAATTATTAGAATGTCAGTTTACAAAATGTAATGTCTGACATGTACAAAAGGCATTTATATTACTAATATAAGTTTAGGAGAAAGGTCTGGAGTAAGCATTTAGTTTATTTTTTGGAGTTTGACATATAAATGCATTTGAAAACCTAGATGCATGTTAGGTGATCAGGAAAGAACATGTAAAGAAAAGAGAAGAACAAATACCTCAAGGCTCTCCAACTTTGAGAAACTGGATAGGAAAGGCATCAACAAAAGAGATCAAAGCAACTTCTGGTGAAGAAAAGGAAAACCAAGAGTGAGGTACATAGAGACAAAGTGATAAAAAGTGTCAACTGTGGCAATTGCTCGCTGCTGCTGACAGATCAATCAAGATGATGATGGAGGGCTGGGGATATAGCTTACTGGTAGAGTGCTTGCATTGCATGCACAAGGCCCTGGGTTCATATCCAGTACCACTAAAAAAAAAAAAGATGATGACTGAGAACCAATCTGTAGATTTATTGACACACAGATTATTGGAGATATCGATAAAAGCAACCTGATGGTGGGTATAAGCATACCTTGATCAAAATGAGTTTACAAAGGGATGAGAAGAAAACATTGGAAATAGCAATTATAGACAAATTTTTCCAAAAAAGGAAAGCAGAAAAATCATGGTTGTGGAGAAGAACCAGCTCAAGGCAGGTAAAATTATTTATCTAATTACTTTATTTTTAGTGGTACACCAGAAAGAGAGAAATCAATCCCTCCAGAGAGATTACAATTTGTAAATTCCTTGAGCAAGTGAGAAGGGATGGGATTTAGTGGGCAAGTGGTAGGATTTAGAATGAAGCTAAAAGTTTTCATTTTTTAGTGTGCCTTAATGTTGTTAGTTTTATGTATCTTTTTTGAGCATTATAAATGGTGGGATGTTGGAAATCAATCTACATGTGTTTCCTTGGAGATGCAGAGGAGATTTTTCAGTTCCACAGATAAAGTTGTCAATACTCAGCCTCCAGTAATTCTTCACTAATTGGATTTAAGAACGTGTTATTATTTTAAGGTAAAAATTGGGGGATTGAGTTAAATTTGTGCATTTAAATGGTTGTCATTACTGTGTGTTTTTGATTTATGTACTATATAGGTATCTTTTCTCACCAATTTTAAAAGAGCTATCTCTAAGCTAAAGTTTAATTGCACTTTGAAAATTCCAGGGACATTATTATAATACCGATGGGAAAGTGCTTGTGAATTCAAAGTAAATAAATAATGCTATTAGATGATGAAAATATGCATTTTTTTCTTTTAGTTTTATGATATCTACCTCTCAGGAGTCAAGATTTATCTATTGTTAAATTCCAGCCTTCAGAAAATTCCCAAAGGATGGGATTTTCAATTTTATTTTATATTAGGAAGAAATGTAAGAATGGAGATTATAAAGTAATTGATTCCTCACTGAGAGCATCAATTACTTCCATGTTGCCAAAGGCAGCAGATTTGTGTTCATCCTTATCTTACCAGATCATTGTATAGTATTTAACAATTTTTATTGCTAATGTTTTGAAACTCTCCCCTTCCTCAGCTTTGTATAAAGGTAAGTTTTTTTAAATAAAATTTTTTCTTATAAATTCTTTATAGTTTTCTTTGTATTTTTAAATTAATCATCCTTTTAAGTGTCTCTATTCATGGCTTCTGCCTCTAGCATAATTTGCTTCTTTGAATCCATATACTCTTCCTATTTCCAGTGATTTATTTCATGGTATTGATTTCTATTACTATGGCTTCTTTGGACCCTTGACCTATACTCAGCTAAATTTTGAATATCTCTGTATAATAATCTCACAGGTGTAGCAAATGTTTTGTATCTCAAACTGAACTTATTATCTACTTCTAAACATCTCAGCACTCTTTACTATCTGTCTTGGTGTTAGAATGTTAGAGTCTGTAAACAAGTCAGGATGGCGCCTGGCATTTTGCCAGAGAAATGTTAGGGTCTGTAAACAAGTCAAGATGGCCCGCCTGGCAAAATGCCAGAGGGGGTGGTTTGTAAAGTAACACCAGTGTTTGATACAGCAGGAGTGGGAGCCGTTTATTGTAGGACAGAAGGGGAATTTATACATTCCACACAGCTTATCTAATTAACATAAACTAGATACAGCAGTCAACCAATAAGGAATCTCCACACTTAATGGCTCACTGGCGTTACTTTACAAACCACTCCCTCTGGCATTTTGCCAGGCGCCATCCTGACTTGTTTACAGACTCTAACATCTTGGTGAACAGTGCGAGAATCCACCAATGCCCAAATTAGAACACCACATATTAATTCTGGACCTTAGCTTGTCATATTCAGAAAGTCAGCAAGCCATTTTGATTTCAGATTCCTAATCTCTCTCTACTTTTACTGCCACTTCCATTACTTTCTGCTGCTTACATTAATTATTATTCATAATGTTATTAATAACACATAATAAAAACATCTCCTAAATATTAAGGGTATTGGAAAATGGGACATGAATTAGCTCATTTAAGTTTCACAATATCCTTATGGTGTGTAGGTACTACTATATTATTCCAGTTTTCCAAATGAAAAAAGCTGAGATTTAGAGAGGTTATGTACTTTTTTTCAAGGTCACATAAGTAAGTGGCAAATACAGGATTTCATGTTAGATTTACAGATACATCAAGGTCCAAATTTTTAACCAGTTTGGTGGTTGGCAGTTCTCTGCTCTGAAAGAACTGAGTATAACCTACTTTCTACTTTATTTCACAGAGAGTCTTCTAACATACAAATTTGACAAAAATAAATCAAAATATAATTAAAACTTCCAAAGTGTGCTATTGCTCTCAAGATAAAGTGCAAACACAAACTCTTGTGGTATGATTCTTGTGCATGTCTGTAATATTGTCTTAATTTATTCTTGTATACATTTTTCTCTGGCCGTACTGACTTCTGAGGGATCCCTGAATATGCAATACCATTTTACACTTCATTTCTCTCTTTCAAAGTGCTTTTTTCTACCTCATATGTTTTCTCCTTGTCAACTAGCTGATGTCTGTTCATCCTTCTAAACTCAGGTTTTACATTTCTAGTAAGCTTTCCTTGACCTCTCTGTGTAGCTTAGATGCTTTGTCTTAATCTGTTCCTGAGGAAATTTCTAGCATTTATCACCTGATATGTAATAATTGAAAGACTGATACTTAAGAACAGAAATCATATTTATTTTTACCCCTAAGGCTCAGTGCATTACCACAGGGCACTAATATTTTTCTGAGTGGATGAATGATTGTAGGTTTTGCAGCATTAACTTAGTTTATTTTATTCCCACATATTTTGACCAAATTTTGTATTGTATTGTGAATTAGGTTTACAGTTAAAAGTTCTGTATTCTCACTAACTTATATCTACTGTGTTCCTCATTTAATTTTAAATAATCTGCCTTATAAAAAAGGAAATGTGATAGCTTACATCACATAGTCTATATTTGAAAAGGATCCATGTGCTGTTGAGAAGAAAGTATATTCAGTTATTGATGGATGAAATATTCTATATATGTCCATTAAGTCTAATTTATCAATTGTATTTTCTACTTCTATAGCTCCTTTATTCAGTGTTTGTTTGGAGGACCTATCCACTGGCGACAGAGGCATGTTAAAGTTACCCAGTATTATTGTGTTGTAGTCTATTTGGTTCCTGACGTTGAGAAGTGTTTGTTTTATGTACATAGATGCTCCTTTGCTTGGGGCATTTATGACTGTTATGTCTTGTTGATGTCTAATTCCCTTAAGCAGTATTACAATAGCCTTCTTTGTCTCTTCTGATTAACTTTGGCTTGAAGTCCACTTTATCTGATATGAGGTTAAGAACACCTTCTTGTTTATGTGACCCAGGTGAATCAGATGTTTTTCCCCATCCTTTCACCTTCAGTCTGTGTATGTCTCTCCTATGAGGTAAGTCTCTTGGAGACACCATATTGTTGGGTCTTTTTTAAATTCAATCTGCCAGTCTGTGTCTTTTGATTGATAAGTTTAGGCCATTTACATTTAAGGATATTATTGAGATATGATTTGCATTCCCAGTCATTTGGGTTTATTTCTATTTTTTAATTTGAATTAGTTTCTCCTTTGATTGACTATTCCTTTAGTGTTGCTATCACATAGGTTGGCACACAATTGTAATATCATCTTAATATATTTTTAACATTGGTAGGGTTATTTTGATTGCTTTTTTTCCATTGATATTAATGTTTCTGTTCTTGCTTTTTTCTTGATTAGACTTGTTCAATTTCTATTAAATTTTAGCTGTATTATTTCTTCTCTATTTAATGTATTTCTGCTCCTACTCTTATTTTTTTCTTCCTACTACATAATTTGAAAGTAATTTGATCGTTATTCTAGCTTCTTTCTGGCACAATTACACTGTTATAAATGTTCATCTGAATGTGGTTTCATCCCAGAGATCCTGGTATTTTAAGCTTTTATTATCACTTAGTTCAAAGTACTTTTTGTTTACTTTTCTTGAGCTTTCTTCCTTGGCCTCTGAGATTTACTGAGAACTTACTATGTTAAGTCTCTATGACTGGAGTGGTATAGGGATGCCATTTAAGTTGGTAATATTTGACATGTGGGTGTGGGGTTCTATATATCTTAAGGTGATGATTTCTTTCTTTTTTTAAAAAAATATTTATTTTTTAGTTATAGGTGGACACCATATCTTTATTTGATTTTTATGTATAAAGTGCTGGGGATCAAACCCAGTGCCTCACGCATGATAGATAAGTGCTCTACCTCTGAGCCACAGCCCCGGCTCCTTAAGGTGATGATTTCTAATGTAATAAGTCAAGCAGGAAACAGTCTGCATTATTTCAAATTTTAAAAAAAATTAATGAAAAGAAGGAAATGTAAATCAATGCTGAAAGCATTGGTGGGTTCTAAAATGTTAGGGGTAAATGGGGATGTGTCAAGGCTAGTGGACAGAAAACAATATTCCACATACGAGGCTAGTGGACAGAAAACAATATTTCACATACAAGGTTAGTGGACAGAAAACAATATTCCATAGATACATTTTTGAAATTGGATATAAAAACTTTTCCTTAAAAACATGTGTCATGAGGCTGGGGTTGTGGCTCAGTGGCAGAGTATTTGCCTCACACATGTGAGGTACTGTGTTTGATTCTCAGCATCACATAAAAATAAACAATCAAAATAAAGATATTGTGTCCATCTATAACTTAAAAATTAAAAAAAAAACCACATATGTCATGATGGTTACACAAATTTGCATTTACACCAGCAATGTATCAGTGTACCTTTTCTCCCACATCCTTGCAAACATTTATTGTCATTTGTAATCTTGATAATTGCTATTCTGACTGGGGGTGAGTTGAAATCTTAAAGTAGTTTTGATTTGCATTCCTCTAATTGATAAAGATGTTGAACATTTTTTTCATATATTTGTTGATCGATTATATTTCTTCTTCGTGAAATATCTCTTCAGTTCCTTAGCCCATTTATTGATATTTTTTTCGTGTTAAGTTTTTTTCAGTTCTTTACATATCTTGGAGATTAATTTTATATTTGAGGTGCATGTATAAAGATTTTATGGGGATTACTCAGAAAACTTGGAATGGAACCACCATTTGACCCAGCTATCCCACTTCTCAGTTTGTATCTAAAGGACTTAAAATCAACATATTATAGTGATGCAGCCACATCAATGTTTATAGCAGCTCAATTCACAATAAGCTAAACTATGAACCAACCTAGGTGCCCTTCAACAGATTAATGGATAAAAAATGTGATATATATATATATATATCTCACATTACGCACATATACACATACATACACACATGATGGAATATTACTCAGCCATAAAGAAGAATGAAATTATGGCATTTGCTGGTAAATGGATGGAGCTGAAGAATATCAAGCTAAGTGAAATAAGCCAATCCCCAAAATCCAAAAGCTGAATGTGATCTCTGATATGCAGATGCTAATTCACAATGGAGGAGGTGCTAGAGAAGAATAGAGTTACTTTAGGTAGATGGGAGTAAAAGCAGAGGAGGGGGTATGGGGGTAGGAAGAAGAGTAGAATGAATTAGACATTATTACCCTATGTACATATATAACTATATGACTGGTGTGATTCTATATCATGTACAACCAGAAAATGAGAAATTATACAGCATTATATATGATGTATCAAAGTGCATTCTACTGTCATATGTAATTAATTAAAACAAAAGCAAACCAAGAAAAAACTACACTGAGTCTCATCTCACACCAGTCAGAATGACAGTAATCAATAATACAAACAATAATAAATGTTGGACAGGATATGGAGAAAAAGGAACACTTACACTGCATGGGATTATGAATTAGTTACAAGTACTATGAAAATCAGTATGGAGATTCCTCAAAATACCTGGCATGGAACCATCATATGATCCAGCTATACACCATTCCTTGGTATTTATCCTAAAGAACTGAAGTTATAATACTATAGTGATACTTGCATAACCATGGTTATGGCAGCACAGTTACAATAAACAAACTATGGAATCAGCCCAGATGTTCATCAACAGATGAATAGATAAAGGTATATATACACAATGGAGTTATTCAGTCATAAGGAAAAATGAAATAATGTATCTTGCAGGAAAATGGCAGTAACTTAAGAACATTATGTTAAGCAAAAATAAGTCAAACTCAGAAGGTCAAGGGTCATGTATTTTCTCCCATATGTGGAAGCTAGCGAGGAAAAAAGAAATGAAAGTTGGGGGAGTGGTCATGAAAAGTGAAGAGAGATGGGTAGAATAGAGGAAAGGGACCAGGGGCTGGGAAGAGTTAGGGAGGGGAAAAGTGCTGAGGAGTGATATTGTCTAAATTATATTGTTATATTGTATGCATGTACAAATATGTAACAATAAATCCCATCATTATGTGTGACTATAATACGCCAATAAAAATGTGGAAAGAAAAAAATGTGTCATGGTGTTTTTAAGGGAGAAATAATATTTTATTAAAAGAGAAGGCTTAAATGGATGGCAATAAATCTTGATTGATCTTTAAGTTTTAGATTAGTTATCTAAAAACCTTGTGATTTCTTAAAGTGGTGTAGGAATGTACTAAGCAAAGCAATAAAAATAAATAAAATAAATATTTTATTTGCTCATGCATAGAATACATTTATGAAAATTCAACTTCATCATCATAAAATGCAAAATGACAATAAAATGTCTTTCACTTTATCCCTAATAAATGGTATACAAATTATTATCCTGAGTACTGGATTTACCCTTAGGTTATGATTTAATGTGGCCATAACATCTTGAACCTAGTTTGTAATGAAGGAGTTTTGTGTGTGAATCCTCTGATTCAACCGAATTTCACATTGTTACAACTAGACTTTTCCATGTATTTATATGACCTGCCTGGACCTTGAGAACATTGCTTTAGAGACTATAACTTGACTTAATCTGTAGTTCTATCCTCTGATCTAATTCCTTAATTGATGTGATGTGATCTGGTTGTAGCATGATGATAAGGATTTGCAATTGGTTGGTTTGCTCTTCACCAGACTATCAGTGTTTGGGTCTTGCTTTTTTCAGAACCAAAGAACAATATTGGCCTCGTTCTTTAACTGTTTTCCATCCTTTTTTCATTTCTTTCTTTCTTTTTTTTTTTTTTTTTGAGTACGTATTATCATTCTTCATCAATAATTGTGGGAAAGTTAGGTGAAACTCTTTTTTTTTTCTTTGTAAATTATGAATTACCCTAAAATTGATAGTTGTTTTAATTTATGACATTGTTAATAGAAACAAGTGCCAGGATCTTGTTCTATATTTTATTCATGGAAGGGCTCCTAGCTATGGTTTACCTGTGTGATGTCACACAGAAGCTCAATTGTGAGACAATTCAAGGAACTTTAGAGGTGAAGTGTTTGAATTATAAGAGCCTTAACCTGATCCCCTGATAAGAATTAACTGGATGATAACTGTGGGCAGGTGGGTGTGGCTGGAGGAGGTGGGTCCCTGGGGTGTGATTTGGGGTATATATCTTATCCTTGTTGAGTAGAGCTCTTTTTCTCTACTTCCCAGTGCCATGTTCCCAGCTGCTTCCCTCTGCCATGTTCTTTTTTTCCCTCTTCACTTTTAAAAAAATCGTTCTAAGTAGTTATACATGACAGTGGAATGAATTTTGATTCATTGCACCCAGATGGAGCACAACTTTTCATTTCTCTGGTTGTACATGATGTAGAGTCACAGCATTCGTGCAATCATACGTGTGGTGTGCCTAGAGTAATGATGTCTATCTCATGCCACCATTCCCCCCCACCTCCATCCCCATCCCTCCCCACACTCTCCTTTGCCCTCTCCAAACTTTCTCCATTCTTCCCATACTCCCATGTTGAGAGCCACAGCCAAAAGGGCCCCAGCAAACTTCCAGCTGCCAGCAAACTTCCAGCTGCCAGCTGATGATTGGCTCACAGCGGCCCCAGCAACTTCTAGCTGCCAACTGATTGGCTCCTCTGCGGTGATGCTCATTGGGCTGTTTCCCCGCCCTTTCAGACCTTGGAGCTGCTCATTGGGGGACTTTTTTTGGCTCCGCCCATGCGACCCAGCCAATCGGCCTCAAGAGCAGGAGGAGTGGGGGAGGTTGAGAGGCTTGTGGGAAGCCCGTGGTGGCAGTTGGGCTCTGAAGGTTTTCCTGAGGAGCTGTTTTGTTTGGCGTGTGTGGTTCTAAAAATAAAGTTCGTTTCTTTTGACAAGTGGCTCCTGAATTGTGCCCAGCCAGACTGCAGCACCCCCAACCCCTCATTATGGATCAGCATCTACTTATCAGAGAGAACATTTAGTCTTTGTTTTGGGGGATTGCCTTACTTTGCTTAGCATGATATTCTCCAGCTCCATCCATTTATCTGCAAATGTCATAATTTTATTCTCTTTTAATGCTGAGTAATATTCCATTGTTTATATATACCACATTTTCTTTATCCATTCATCTATTGAGAGGCATCTAGGTTGGTTTCACAGTTTAAATATTGTGAATTAACTGCTACACAAACATTGATGTGGCTGCATCACTGTAATATGCTGATTTAAGTCCTTTGAGTATAAACTGAGGAGTTGGATAACTGGGTCAAATGGTGGTTCCATTCCAAGTTTTCTAAGGAATCTTCATACTGCTTTCCAGAGTAGTTGCACCAATTTGCAATCCCACTAGCAATGTATCAGTGTACCTTTCCCCCAATATCCTCAGCAAGGTTTATTTTTGTTTGTATTCTTGATAGTTGCCTTTCTTACTGAGGTGAGGTGAAATCTTAGTTTTGATTTGCATTTCTCTAATTACTGGAGTTGTTGAACATTTTTTTATTTATTTGTTGATTGATTGTATATTTTCTTCTGAGAAGTATCAGTTCAGTTTGTTAGCCCATTTATTGATTGGGTTATTTTTTTATTTTTTTATTTTTTTTTTGTGTGTGTGTGTATTAAGTTTTTTGAGTTCTTTATATATCCTGGAGATCAGTGCTCTATTTGATGTTCATGTGGAAAAGATTTTCTCCCACTCTGTAGACTCTCTTTTTTTTCACATTATTTTTTCCTTTGCCGAGAAGAAGTTTTAAATTTGAATTCATCCCACTTATTGATTCTTGATTTTATTTCTTTTGCTTTAGGAGTCTTGTTAAGGAAGTTAGGACTTAATCCAACATGATGAAGATTTGGGCCTACTTTTTCTTCTATTAGGTACAGGGTCTCTGGTCTAATTTCTAGGTCCTTGATCCACTTTGAATAGAGTTTTGTGCATGGTGAGAGAAAGGGGTTTTATTTTATTTGCTGAATATGGATTTACAGTTTCCCCAGCACCACTTGTTGAATAGACTTATCTGTTCTCCAGTGAAAGTTTTTGGAACCTTTGTCTAGTATGAGATAACTGTATTTATGTGGGTTTGTCTCTGTGTCCTCTATTCTATACAATTGATCTACGTGTTTATTTTGGTGACAATACCATGATGTTTTTGTTACTGTGGCTCTGCAGTATAGTTTAATGTCTAGTATTGTGATATCTCCTGCTTCACTCTTCTTGTTAAGGATTGCTTTGGCTATTCTAGGTCTCTTATTATTCCAAATGTATTTCATGATTGCTGTTTCTATTTCTATGAGAAAAGTTACTGGGATTTTAATTGGAATTGCATTAAATCTGTATAATTCTTTTGGTAGCATGGACATTTTGACCATATGAATTTTTCCTATCCAAGAACATAGGAGATATTTCCATCTTATATGTCTTATTTAATTTCTTTCTTTAGTGTTCTGTAGTTTTTATTAAAGAGGTCTTTCACATCTTTTGTTAAATTTATTCCCAAGTATTTTATTTTATTTTTTTTATGCTATTGTGAATGGGATACTTTTTTTAAAAAAAAATATCTTTCAAAGGCTTCATCACTGATGTATAG
This sequence comes from Callospermophilus lateralis, assembly GCF_048772815.1. Classification (NCBI taxonomy): domain Eukaryota; kingdom Metazoa; phylum Chordata; class Mammalia; order Rodentia; family Sciuridae; genus Callospermophilus; species Callospermophilus lateralis. The sequence goes on from NC_135313.1 coordinate 46,749,443, forward strand.
AAATGCATTGGATTTATGGGTATTGATTTTATATCCTGTTACTTTGCTGAATTCATTTATTAATTCTAGAGGATTTCTGGTGGAACTTTTTGGATTTTCTAAATGTAGAATCATGTCCTAAGCAACTAGTTATAGCTTGAGTTCTTCTTTTCTTATTCATATCGCTTTAATTTCTTTCATCTGTTTAATTGTTCTGGTTTGAAATTCAAGAACTACATTGAATAGAAGTGGTGAAAGAGGGCATCCCTTTCTCATTTCAGTTTATAAGGAATGCTTCCATTTTTTCTCCATTTAGAATAATGGCCTTGAGCTTAGCATACATAGCTTTTACAATGTTGAGGTTTGTTTCTACTATCCCTAGTTTTTCTAATGTTTTGAACATGAAACTGTGTTGTATTTTTTCAAATGCTTTTTATGCATCTATTGAGATGATCATGTGATTCTTGTCTTTAAGTCTATTGATGTGATGAATTGCATTTATTGATTTCTGTATGTTGAACCAACCTTGCATCCCTTGGATAAACCCCATTTGATCATAGTGCAATATCTTTTAAATATGTTTTTGTATGTGATTTGCCAGAATTTTGTTGAGAATTTTTACATCTATGTTCATCAGGGATACTGGTCTGAAGTTTTCTCTCCTTGACGTGTCTTTGTCTGGTTTTGGTAGCAGGGTAATACTAGCCTCAGGATGAGTTTGGAAGGGTTTCCTACTTTTCTATTTCATGGAATAACTTGAGAAGTATTGGTATTAATTTTTCTTTAAAAGTCTTATAGAACTCAGCTGAGAATCTTTCTGGTACTGGGTTTTTATTTGTTAGGCTTTTGATGGAGTCTTCTGTTTTATTGCTCAAAATTGATCTGTTTGAATTGTATATGTCCTCTCGATTCAGTTTGGGCAAATCATATGTGTTTAGAACTTTGTAAGGGTCTTTAAGATTTTCTGTTTTATTGGAGTATAAATTTTCAAAATAATTTCTAATTATCTTCTGTATTTCAACAGTATCTGTCATAATATTTTATTTTTCATCATAAATTTTAGTAATTTGAGTTTTCTCTCTCCTTTTTGTTAGGGTGGCTAAGGGTTTATCAATTTTATTTATTTATTTAAAAAATAAGATTTTTGATTTTCAAGTTTTTCAATTGTTTCAATTTCATTGATTTCAGCCCTAATTTTAATTACTTCCTGTCTTCTACTTTTGGTGTTGATTTGTTCTTCTCTTTCTAGGGATTTGATATGTAATGTCAAGTCTTTTTTTTTTTTTTAAAGAGAGAGAGAGAGAGAGAGAGAGAGAGAATTTTTAACTTTTATTTTTAGTTTTCGGTGGACACAACATCTTTGTTTGTATGTGGTGCTGAGGATTGAACCCGGGCCACACGCATGCCAGGTGAGCACGCTACTGCTTGAGCCACATCTCCAGCCCAAGTCTTTTATTTGTTAACTTTTTATTATTTTAAGGAATGAGCTCAATGCTATGAACTTTCCTCTTAGCACTGCCTTCATAGTGTCCCAGAGATTTTGATATGTTATATCAGAATTTTCATGTACTTCTCAGATTTTTTTTAATCTCCTCCTTCATGTCTTCTGTTATCTATTGTTCATTCAATAGCATATTATTTAGTCTCCAAGTGTTGGAGTAGCTTCTATTTTTTTATTTGTCATTGATTTCTAATTTTATTCTATTATTGTCTGATAGGATACAGGGTAGTATCACTATTTTTTTAATATCTGCTAAGAGTTGCTTTGTGGCATAATGTATGATCTATTTTAGAGCAGGATCCATGTGCTGCTGAGAAAAAAGTATATTCTCTCATTGATGGATGAAATATACTACATATGTCTGTCAAATCAAAATCATTGATTCTATCATTGAGTTCTATAGTTTTTTTGTTTAGTTTTTGCTTGGAAGATCTATCCAGTGGTGAGAGACGTGTGTGAAAGTCACCCAGCATTATTATTTTGTGGTTTATTTGATTCTTGAAATTAAGAAGAGCTTGATATGCATATATGCTCCATTGTTTGGGGCATAAATATTTTTTTAATTGTTATGTCTTATTGATTTATCATTTCTTTAAGCAATATGAAATGCCCTTCTTTGTCCCTTCTGACTACCATTGATTTGAAGTCCACTTATTATAATCCATGCTTGTTTACACAGTCCATGTGAGTGGTATGTTTTACCTCATCCTTTCACCTTCAATCTGTGGATCTCTTTTCCTATAACATGAATCTCTTCAAGACACCATATTGTTGTGTCTTTTAAAAAATCAAATCTGCCTGTCTACATCTTTTAATTGATGAGTTTAGGCCATTAACATTTAAGTTTATTGTTGAAATAGTTTTGTATTCCTGGAAATTTTGGTTTAATTTTGGTTTTTAACTTGATTTGGTTTCTCTTTGATTGGCTTTTCATTTAGTGTAGTACCTCCCTTTGCTGATTTTAATTGTTGTTTTTTATTTACTCTTTATGGAATATTTTGCTGAGAATGTTTTGTAGTGTAGCTTTCTCATTGTAATTCTTTTAACTTTTGTTTATCATGGAACGTTTTTATTTTGTCATCAAATCTGAAGCTTAATTTTGCTAGATGTAAGATTCTTGGTTGGCATCCATTTTCTTTCAGAGCTTGATATGTATTTTTTCAGGACTTTCTAGCTTTGAGTGGGTTGAGAAATATGCTGAGATCTGAATTTGTTTCCCCCTATATGTAATCTAAAACTTTTCTCTTGTGGCTTTTAAAATGATATCCTTATTCTTTATGCTAGGCATTTTCATTATAATGTGGCTTGATATGAATTTGTTGTAATTATGTACATTTGGTGTGCTGTAAGACTCTTGTATTTGATTTTCCAATTCATTCTTTAGGTTTGGGAGATTTTCTGATGTTATTTCATTGAAGAAATTGTGCATTCCTTTAATTTGTATCTCTGTGCCTTCCTCTATCCTGGTATATTTTAATACCAGGATAGACTTTTCATGTTACCCCATAATTCTTGGAGACTCTGTTCATGGTTTCTTAGCATCTTCACTGTGTGGTTAACATTATTTTCAATATATTTCTATATATTTTGTCTTCATTTTCTGAGGCTCTGTCTTTCAGGTGATCAAGTCTGTTGGTAATGCTTTCTATTAAGTTTTTAATTTGGTTTATTGTTTCCTTCATTTCAAGGATTTCTCTCTCTCTCTCTCTCTCTCTCTCTCTCTCTCTCTTAGAATCTCTATCTCTTTCTTGAAGTAATCTTTTGATACCTGTATTTGTTCTCTTATCACTTTATTGGAGTGGTCAATGATTGCCTGAGTTTGCTCTTTTATCTTTTCATTGGAGCAATCAATTGTTGCCTGTATTTGCTCCCTTGTATCATTATTTACTTTGCAGATCATTTTAATTATGTACATTCTGAACTCCTTCTCTGACATTTCTTCTGTGCTGTCAATGGATTCTATTACTGTAACTTCTTGGTTTGTTTGGGGCACTTTCCTCTCTTGTTTTTTTCAAGTTGTTCATATGTCTTCTCTCCTAGCAGTGTGGATCTGAGGTATTACAATTTCTATCCTGTAAACTTATAGTATCTCTGAAGGTTTCCAATATCTCTCCTTTAAGCAGGAGATCAATATTAACAGCACCTAACACATAAAATCTGCAGCCTTAAGTCAAATAGCTATTATTTGAATGATTACAGTTTTGTCACAATAGACAGAAATGATGTGTTAAATTAATGTTTATAGTATCAACAATTGGTTTGCCAAAGGGTCTATAATTTCTAATGGTGGACAGGGGTGGGGGGTTGGATGTGGTGTTATGATGTAAGAGGTGTGAATATAGAGGTATTAAATCATAGGAAGAGTGAAAAGGGAATCAAAAGGAGTTGGTTAGCAGGGACACCCCTGGTGTAACCAAGCTTACAGGGACCTGGGTGATGGTCTTCCAGGTCCTGGATGTTGTCCTTAGATGGAAGCGGCCATGTTCCAAATTCATGGAAGTGGCAGCATCAAACCTATAGGTACCTTGACGTTGGGCTTCCAGGCCCAAGCCAGTGTCCTAAGATGGAAAATTCTTTAACTGAAGATGGTAGTGGCAGCAGCAAAGTTAACCCAAGATGGTGGCAGAGGTGCCTCAAGATGGAGGCTACCACTTTCAGTGATGGGGCTGAGACAGCAGACTATGCAGTGGCTTTGAGCAGCCTGTTCCGAGATATAGCACTGTGGCATGCAGTGCTGCAGCGGGCTGCTGCTTCCAGGCCCTGTCCATCATTATAAGGTGGAGGCTACTATGTGTAGGTAGGGTATGGTGGTGGCTGCAGTGTCCCAAGATGGAAGCAGGCTGGGGGAGCCACGCATTGGTAGATGGGGGATTGCACTTTAATTGCTCTCTCCTCTGTGCAGTAGGTGGGGGGCAGTCATTCAGGCAGGGGGCTATTGCTTTCTCCTCTGTGCAGTGGACCTGGTCAGTGGGTGGTCATGACACATCCTTTTGCCATGATGTTCTGCTTCCTTTCCAGTCCACAGCAACAGAGTCAGCCATCTATGAACTAAGACCTCTGAAAGTATGAACCCCCAAATAAACATTTCCTCCTTAAAATTGTTCTTAGCAGGTCTTTTGAGTCACATCATTGAGAAAACTTAAGTAAAACAGAAATTGGTACCAGGAGTAGGGTCATTGCTGTGACTAACCTAACATTGTGGTTCATAAGCTTTTGGACCTTTTTGGAATTTGTCGAAGGAATTTTGGAAAATTTAGCAATGCAAGCCAGAAACGCTTTAGGATGTTGTAAGTGGACCTCAATAGGCAATTCTGGTGGGAGTTAATAAAACCAGAGTGCTGATAGGACTGCAAATAGTAAAGACAGGTGTCACGAGGGGCAAAATCGCTACGTATGCAGTCGAAGAATGTCTACATGCTTCTGCCTTTTTCAATGCTTTATCCACTCAAATCACCCAATACAACTTCAATCTATAGGTTCTTAATCAAGAAAACGACAGTCCTTAATGCTACGCACTGCAATAGACATAATCAATTCACAGCAACCAATTCTAGATTAATTAATTCACAGCAAACAATTCTAGATTAATTCTAAGCACTGCAAACACATTTAATCATGACAGACTAATGATAGACATTCCCTCTCTGTGCTAAGTTTAAAAGTCTCAAGCCTCAGGCTTTACCTCCAGCAGATGCACACTCACTCAGACTGGGGTGATCAGATCCGGAACAAAGGTGGGGTTTTCCTGGCGTGGAGTGGATGACTGGTTGGGGAGAGGGTCATAGGGAGAAGTTGCGGCTCTCACCAGGGTCCAGATGAGGCGGTAGAGTTTGAGAGCCCTGAGGATCACACAGAGGATCAGGAAACGATGACAAGTGATGGGATGTCAGTCCCAGTCCTCATCAGCTCTCCAGCTCTAATACATCCTTGTTTCAGCTGACTGAATCCCTGTCCATCAGCTCTATTATTTTATACTTAATTTTGGGGCTTTTGACCCCCCTTTCAATCCTTATCAGCTACCACCAGATTTCTCCATGACATCATTTACCCTGGGGTCAGAAACATCTGGTCTGGTGGTCTCCACCCTGGTCTTCTCACCTTTCCCTCTCATCAGGTGAGGACAGCCCGCCAGAGGCTTTACTCTGTTTATCAGGATGAGGGGAAGTGACTTGTCTGAGGGCCATACTGGAGGGCTCTGTTAGGTGTGCCTGATGAGACTGCAGGTTTCAAACTGGAGATTTTTAAAAATGGAGTTGCTTAGGCTCAGGCCTAAGGCCATCCTCACAACAGGGCTCTAGAGGTTTCAGAGGAAAAGAAGGGCTCTATTGGAAATCGGACTAGAGGACATTCATGTTACAATCTAGCTAAAAAATTGTCTACGTTTTGTCTGTGTCCTGACAGTTTCTCTGAGGCTGAAACTGATGGACTTCTTAATCTGGTGGAAGAAATCTTTAGGCAGTATAGTATTCAGGCAGTGTCATGGATATTGCTGGTGGCTTTTAGACAAGTTTATTGTGATAATTGGGAGCAAAGAGTAAGCAGGAAAATTTTAAAACTTGCAGTTTGGCCAGAAAACTACTGGTAAAACTGGGGCTGAGAAAGATGTGGCTATTAAAGACATTATGGGCTACTAAAGAAACACTAAATCTTTTAATCAGAGACAGTAAGAAAGATGGCTTGAGGGCATCTCAGAAATTGGCAAGACCACACCTATCTCAGGCTCAAGAATGGAAAAATAAAAATTTCTTTGAGAAGCAACCATGGGTGTACTCTGCTTGCACTGGGGTGCCAAGGAAGTTGTTTAATCATCCTCAACTCCTCAGATACTTGGAGGCTGCTAGAGCCATGGCCCAAAGAGGGATTTGCTACTGCTTGAGATAGTGGTAGACATTGGTGGCAACACATGTGTTCTGCAGGAATGTAGGATGCTGGAGTTAAGGGGTCATGGAAGCTTCCACTGAGATTTTAAAGGAAGGCCTGGGAGGCCAGGCAAAGCTCCCCAGAGTTGGAGTCCCTGCAGGCAACCCCTGAGAGTGACATGTGGAAATATGAGAAGAAAGCCAAAGTTGCAGTAGAGACCTTTGAGATTAAGAAATGGCAGTGCCTCCGGAGGATCGGGAGTTCAAAGCCTGTCTCAGAAACTTAGTGAGGCCCTAAGAAACTCAGCATGACCCTGTCTCTAAATTAAATATAAAAGGGGTTGGGGATGTGATCAGTGGCTAAGCATACCTGGGTTCAATTCCTGATATCAAAAGCAAACAAACAAAGAAATAAGTGCCAGTGTCAGGAAAATCTGCTGACTAAAGCTGGAGAAATTGCACAGCAAACAAACAAACAAATAAGTGCCAGTGTCAGGGAAAATCTGCTGACTAAAGCTGGAGAAATTGCACAGAGGCAAGCCAAGAGAGAGAACATATGAGTTGCAACCAGAAAAGCCATAGGTGCATAGCAGCATAAGCCCTTTGGAGAGAATAATCAGAATGCCCTATGTTCCCGAAGCCAGACAAGAAATTATAGGACTTGTATGTGTTTTGGTCCCATCCCTTCTTTGTATGCCCCCATGACTTCTTTTTGGAATGGAAACGTTTACTATGTGCCTTTATATGGATAGGTGTAATCTGCTTCTGATTTTTACAGGAGGTCACGCAGAAAGTTTACCTTCAGTCTCAAGGAGACTTTGGGCTTGGACTTTTGGGCAATCTTGAAACTGTTGAGACTATGAGGACTCTTGGAAATGGAATATACTTTGGAAATTAAATGTACTTTGCATTGTAACATGGTCATGAGCATTTGGGGGCCAGGGCAGAATGTTATGGTTTAGAGGTAAAGAGTCCCTCAAAACTATGTGTGAGACAGCGTAGGAAAGTTTAGAGGTAAAGTGGTTGGGTTAGGAGAGTCTTAACCTAATCAGTGTATAAATCTCCTGATATTGATTAACTGTACATAATATATACCCCAAAGGCACACTCCCAGGGACCCTCCTCCTCCAGCCACACCCTACCTGCATACATTTACCATCTGGTTAATCCCTATACTCCAAAGTTACTTTTTAATGAAAATGTATAATCCGAATAATCATAATATATCAAATACACTGGCCATGACTAATTATTTTTTTCACATCTCCCTTAAATTGTTTTTCAGGTAAAATTTTATTACTGAACTGCCACATTTTTGGGCAGTGTACACAAGATTAATTGCCACCAGTCTTTTTCAAATTAGTTTTGAAAATGAGCCATTGCTTTATGGATGTCTTTTGTTTTAGTCAGTTTTTTGTCACAGTGAGTAAAAGACCCAGAAAGAACATTTTAGAGGAGAAAAAGTTTATTTGGCACTCACAGTTTCAGAGGACCTACCTCCCCTAGTCACATGCTATCTGGGGACAGTTCCCATCCAGTTGATCCATTCAAGTGCATTAAGGTACTGGTTGGGTTAGGCAGTCACTAATATGCCATTATGTAAAAATGTGAGTGTGTAACCAATGTGATTCTGCAATTTGTATTTGGGGAAAAATGGGAATTCATAACCCAATCGAGTCAAATGTATGAAAGATGATATATCATGAGAGATCCTGTTTTGTGTTAAGCAATGTGTTAGGCACCTGGAATGAAACCAAAACTCTAAAGACTATGGTCTCTATTCTTGGAAGAATGGATTTTATGTGATGCATCACAGAATGGTAAAAATATTCAAGGCAAAAATAAAATCCCAGGGAATATAGAAGAGCTGAGGGGCTTACTCTTATTGAAAAGTCATAAAAGATTTCAAAATAAAATTAATCATTTTAAGTCCTCAGAGGCAGTTTTTTTTCTATTTATGAAAAACATTGGTTGATATTAAGTTAGGTTTAATTGTTATGTTAAGATAGTCTTCATTTTAAAATTTACTAATTGAATAGAACTTAGCTCTCTGGGATATCATAAAATATACATTGAACTCCTCCATCTCAACCCTGCCCATCCCTATGCTTCGCCTTCTAATTAATACCTGATGATCCCTCTGTATTTGATTTTCCCTTATTTATAAAGCTAGTTAGAATTTTCTTATACTTTGTTTTCTTCCTTTTTCCCACAATACCAAATATTTGCTTATAACAAACATTTATTTCTGCAGTCTGTCTTACTTTTATGTATTTTGTATCATTCTTCTAATAAATACTTTTTCATGTGTTTCTTCCCCAGAGCTGCAGTTTATAAATACTTGACATAGTGCAGTCAGTGCTTAGTGGTGTACATTAAAAAGGATGTAAACCAAACAAAATAGTCATAAGATAGCAACTAGTATGGAAAGTCTTCCATTGAGAAATTGGAGAAGAACCTAAAGCTATTAGAGTAGAGAAAAATAAGGCAGAACTTGAGAGATCAACAGTCATGTTGAAATTAACTTATTACATGTGTCCTTCAAAATCTTATCAACATTCCATTGTACTGCCAAAGAATAAATTAAAGCCAATGCATGAGGAAATAAAAGACTTTTTTTTAAAAAAAATAATGTCAGGAAGTCATTTATTCACTGAGCATATTTTTATGAAAAGCTACTATTTTGCCAGACACCCTGCTAGGACTGAAGATACACAAGTGTGGGAGACAAGTTCTTACTTTTGTCTGTCTGAAAGGTAAACAGACATTCAATGCACACCTAAAAGTGTTGAATTTACTCTTTTGCTCAATTTGTATTTCAGTTTGGATTTCTTGTCAGATTAAATTGTTCATTTACAAGTATAGGAAACTCAGTGCTTTCACAGTTCTTGCTTCTTGTTTGGGCATCACTCGTTCAATTCACCATGGTCCCAAATCTAATCTCAACGTTGTATTAGTGTCAGATAACCAGATAAAGTGTCAGATAACCAGATAAATTCACACATGATGAGTCATGCTAAATAAAATCACAAATTACACATTTTTTTTTAAAAAAAGCCAGAATTGTACTTTAGCAAATAACAATTAAAATTGAACTCTCAATAGATTAGATGCATTGTCATGTAGTACTAGGAATCTCTGCTTAATAAGCATAAATTTAAAGTGGTGGTAGTTAATTAAGTGATATGAATGCTTATTATCTTTATTCATTCCAGAGTCAATAAATATTTATTATTTAGCTCCTACCATGCTCTAGGCATGTGTTTGCATAATCACTGTTGGTGGGATGCTATGTTTAAATGCACAAAGATCCTTGATTTCTGAGAGATCACAGTGTGCAAAAGGGCATTCCTTAAGAAGATATTATATAAAGGTAAATTTAAACTATTACAATAACTCCACGAGATCACTATACCTAAGACTTCCTTTATACTACAGGCACCTTTGTGAGAACTGGAAAAAGAATTCTTATGATATTTTTCTAAACGTAAAACTAATTTCCAAATTAATAAACCATTCGTTTCTCAATGATAATGACTAGAATGGCAAAAAAATTATTCTCCATAAATTTAAAAATCAAAATATTGGATGTAAGTTAATGGAAAAATTTAGCTTTCACTCAAAATAATTAGACTCAAATATACTATTATAACTTGTTATTAAATATTACTCATCTTACATTTTGCTGGATAAAATGTCTTATATTCTATAGAAATTGACTCCTGATTTGATTATTTTTCTTGATGCATTTTAGAATTTATGTAGTTTTTATTATATTTTCAATATTTAATTTTGTTCTCTACCAACACATATTAGAAAAATTAAATATTTGTAAGAGCAAAAGAGAATTCAGAAATATATACAAATTAGTGTTTACATATAATCTCACTGGCAGCATATTTAAAATTTTTTTATCCTCTGGCTTTGTATCAGCTTTATAATATTTGGCTATCTCAATTATTTTTATTGAAATAGAATAGACAGCATAAACATAGAGAGTAATAAGCCATTTGGTATAACCAACGTCCACACCCATAGACCAAATCCCTTGTACAATGTCAACATCTAATAATGATAAGTTTAAAAGTTTAGGGAAGAGCAGTAGTGAGCCAGGGTGTCAGGCAATGGGCTTGTGCTATAGGTGGCGTGAGGAGAATAGATGTTGATTAGATTTAGGACAGAAAATGGCTCTATCATTATGAGTAAAATAAACCTCTTTGGATTTAGTTTCATCAACTGTGAATGAAAGTGCACAGAAAAAGATAGTTTTGGTGACCATTAATGCTATTGGCAGGTCCTGTCAGATTTTTTACCCATTTCATATACATAGCAAACTATGTTTTTTTGTTGCTGAGTGGATCTCAGTGATTAGCACAGTGACCTTGAACAGAATTAATCTGAAAACAATAACAATGAACCTCTGCTATTTTAAGCTGAGATTTTGGAAGTGTTAGACTCATAGTGGAGTAGGGAGGGGGAGCATGGGAGGAACAGACAAACTCTAGATAGGGCAGAGGGGTGGGAGAGGAAGGGAAAGGGCATGGGGTTAGCAATGATGATGGAATATGGTGGGCATCATTATCCAAAGTACATGTGTGAAGACGCGAATTGGTGTGAACATACTTGATATACAACCAGAGATATTAAAAATTGCGCTCTATGTGTGTAATATGAATTGTAATGCATTCTGCTGTCATTTATTTAAAAAATCAATAAAAAATAAAGATATTTTAAAAAACTTTTAAAAATCTCTATATTGTCAAATAAAAAAATCAGTTTCAAAAGTTAGGACCTAAGTGCTTGATATAATTGGGTAGAGAGACACAAAAATAGTCACAATAATAATCTCTGGATAGTTTGATTTAAAGTAATTTTTAAAATATCATCCCTTTGTTTTGAATTTTTCACAAAAATCAGAAGTCTTTAAAAAAAAATCTTTGATATGCCTGAATGAAAATAACTGTCAACTTAGACTTATAGACCAAGAAAGTAATTTCTTTCCAGGAGAGAAAAATAAATACATTTTTCAGAAATTAAAAAATAAAAAGCAAACAAACAAAACAATAAAAACAAAGTTTGCTACCAAAAGACTGTTGAAAATCAAAATTCTAAAGTGTAGACATCAGACAAGTTGATATATTTAATGCATGATAGAAATTCTGAGCATCCAGAAGGAATAAAGAGCAAATGTAATAGTATGTGGAGAAGTCTAAAGAAAGATGAATTTGATAAAGTAATATAACAGTTTATTTGAGGTTAAAAGCAGAAACTTAGACTGAAACTTTAAAAATATAACATAAATTATCTACTCTTTAAAAATGCAAATAATATTATAATTGAATCTGTGGAAGTGTTATCAATGGATGGGAAAACACAATCATGTTGAGATTTCCATTTCATCTAAACCAGACAATCATTAAAATCTCAATCAAAATTTCAACAGGTTTTTTTCCTTTTTTTTTTTTTTTTTTTTTTTTTTTGCGGGGGGTGGTATTTGGTAAGCTAATTCTAAAGTTTAGATAAAACTGCAAAGGATCATGCACATTGGAAAGTAATGTGGCAGGATTTATAGTACTAGACATAAAGATTCATACAAATGTATGGTTTAAATTAAAATGCTGTAAAATTGACACAAGAGTAGATAAACAAATTAATGGAACAGAATAGAAAAGCTGGAAATAGACACATTAATAAACAGATATTTGTCTGGTTATATCTGTCTATAACAAGGAGGGCAGATAAATGTTTTAAATATATGTTTCTGAAACAAGGAGTTATCTCTGTGGGGGGAAATTGAACACATCACTTCAATCATACAGAAAAAATCCATTGCAAACTAAATGGTAAAGGATGACTGAAAGTTCTAGAAGATAGTGAGAAAAATATTGTTATGAATTTAGGGGTACGGAGATATTTAATCCAGACACTGAATAAATAATAATATTGTAATAAATATTATAAAAATAATAATTTTGTAATAAAGAATTTAACCTTGCCCCAAATGAGGCCTAGCCTTTACCCTCAGCTTCTTGGCGGTATCTCTAAACTCCTGAAATGTCCTAGCTGAGATAAGTGTCCTTGGTAGGCCTTCTGTCACACTGGATGTGATTTAGAGTGGGAGCTGGCCGCATCAAATAGTGAAATCTAGGGCGAGAATCTGGAGCAAGTCCTGGGCGAAATCTGAGAGTAACAACATGATCTAGGATGAGGCTATGAGTCATGAATCTCTGGAGACCTCTGGAGGAACTTGAAACTGAGACTAGTCATATGGGAATTCAGTAATTCCTACATAATAGCTTTCCTGGACACCAGTGGCTCAGGTGAGCTTCCTTGATTATGAACAATATTCCAAGTGTATCATCACATTCCAATGGTGGGAAAGTAAAACCATCCTGACTCCATGGGGAGACTACAGTGAAAATTCTTTGGTGCTTTCCTCTAGTTTCTGAACTATGTGCTTCTTCCTTTTGTTGATTTTAACTTATATATATATTTTTATGGAATAAGCCATAGTTATGAATATGACACTTTTTAGTGAGTTCCTGAACCTGAGGCTGGTTAGGAGACTCTTTCAAACTTTCAGTTCCTTACAGAAGTGGGGGAAGTCACGGGTGGACTAGGTCCCTTCTAACTTCACCGTTACCGAGCTTCACATAATAGAACTGAAGTTTAAAGCAGCATGAATGTTTATTACACATCCTATTGATTAGGAAAAATCGACAATATTAACCTTTGTTGAAAATTGTTGCTAATTTGGAAAATAGGTTAAATTTAGTGAGGATGAGGATAAGGTTAGGATTACACCTATAGTGGAGGAAGGTGGCTAGACTAGACGTGGGAATCGAAAGCAATGGAAATGCTTTTTATGTACTTTTTTCTTTAAGTAGATTTAACATTACAATATAAAAATAAAAATTTAAGTAAAATCTAAAAAATTTAAAACTTGATAGATAATACCTTAATGCTCATAGATATCCGATAATTTAGAAATCTTCCTTTATGCCTTTCAATTTTTACCACTAAATTGTATTACTTTTATAGTTAAAAGAAAATAGAAATTATTTTTCAAGAAATAAAAGGTGTTAGGTAAATGGGTGTAATAATTAAAAAGTATTGACACAACAATGTTAGAGAAGATGTTAGGATGGGTATTTATAATATCCAGTTGAAGAATAATTTAGGATCTGTTCTCCAGCTTTTGGGTCCAGAAAGAGTTTTAGAAATGCTCTCAAAACTCGACTACTGCTGGGGACTAATGAGTAGATCTGTTTCATGGATCTTGAAACTCCAATCTGCTTACTTAAAATTGAGACTATTTTCTGCCTTTGCCCTCTCAAAATGTTTCTTGATGATAGGAACATGGGCAATTGAATTGCTCATTAGAAAATAGCTTTGGGATGCATTCAGCAGACTATGGAAAAGTTTGATGATGGAGGCTTCTGTGAATAGATGCCTGAGCCTTGATCTTCCAGATATAGTTTTTCATTGCTTTGGAGAATCCTGGATAAACCCAACCAAATATAGACCTCCTGGATCATCTTTCTACAACCTGGTGTAGAATACTCTTTGTCTCAAGTGACTTTCCTTTTTCTTCTAGCTAGTTTTCTCTCTTTGATTGAATTAAGGCTGTCCTTCAAATCTTGACAGACATGATTAGGTTTGTAGGTTATGGTTTTTCTGCTTGGTTTTAAAAGACATCCCTTCTTGTTAGGAGGCTTGTGATGATGATTAATCCCATCTATTGTGTATTGATTTTAGGAGGTTAATACTCAGAGGGCCAAGTCCTGTTATTTTCCTTTTGATATGTACTCTCTTTCTCCAATCACAATATGTAATATTTAAAATTCTTATTTAACAAGGTAGGATAAAGCATTTCCTTGTTAAAATACCTTTTCCCTAAACAGGATTTACCACTGAATGGGAAAAATGGGACCTGTCCTTATTTCTGGTCCATGTTCTTGTAAAGAATGTTTCTCTTTGTGCTAGCAGAGAAATAAAATGTATAACTTGGTTTTCTTACAGCTTTTTTTTTACCACGGAAATATTTTTTAGTCTACACTAATATGAAGATTTTTTTAGCAATTTACAGAAATGGCACTTCTGAGCATACATTTTCTCTTTACTACTCAAAGGAAACCATGGGAACACAGCATCCAATTTTGTTTGACAGAAACCTGGTTAGCAGACCACATGTGGTGTGTTTTTGTTTTGTTCTATAGTTGTTTCCACTATATGGTGTAATTTATCACAAGGAATTTGAGAATGGAAAATGTCACACACCAAATACACAAAATTAATGAGTAGTTTACTCCATTGCAAAGGGCAGGTAGTGAACAGTTAGGTAGAACAAAAGCAACAAGAATCCCTGGGTGTAAAGCTATTTCACCAAATGAAGTTGAGATTTTCTATGTGCAATATCAAGTTGTCAGGTCTCTGAAAACCATCTTCTTTAATTTTTAAATCTGTTAAAGTCAGGGATGATCTACTTTGTATATTCTTTATGTGTCTATCAGTTAAAGATGAGCTTACATTCAAAAAGGTAGCTTGCAAAAGTAGCAAATACAACTATCAGTATTTTCAGAGCAATTTTGGGATGAGGTTATTACTTGCACCCAGATTGTTTCCAGTGAGTCCTGTATTCCTGTCCCAACATGTATGATATAGAGCCCAGGTTTAGTTTTACATGCTTTGGAGCCGAATGGTGAAAACATTCATCATATTTGCCAATGGTTGAGGAGACTTAGTGGATGCCTTTCCTGTTGTTCATCTTAAACAAAGTGTATAAACAAAAAGGGAGAAATAACCAATGATCCTTAAGCTCCAAACTCTTTCTTTAGCAACTGTAACATTTCATTTGTCTTTTGTAGTTTCATTACCAAGACAACTTCAGATATTTCCAATCTAAAGTTAACACATTTCTGAGTACTATGTTTCTAATTTTAAAATGATTGCATTCAAAGGTCTCTTAATATACTCTTCATGGTTTTTTGGTTCTTTTTGACTTGAAACTTCCACCCATAAACAGTGAAAGACTTGAGCTTCAACTCTTTCACATTGACATCAAAGCTGTCTCTTGAGCTTTCCTCATGTCTGGAATCAATGGGTTACATAAAAACCTGCTTTCAAAAAACCTACTTATAAGTCATGAGAAGATGAAGCATTATAAGATAAGAGTTGCAAAGGAAATGGCATTGGATGAAAAGATAAGGTAATGGAGGATGGTGATTAGGCAAAATATCATTTCCCCTTGAGATCCACCTCAACTCTGCTCTTCTTGAGGAAACTGGCTTTGTCAACATAGCTTCCCTGCCTTCTGGCTTCTGGCTTCCAGTTGGTTTAGTTAGTCCTGGAGCGTTCCAGCAGGAAATAGGAAAGTATGAAGAAAGAGGAGCTGTGTTTATTCTCCTGAACCCTCCCTAATATTCATCTTATCCCTTAAACTAAGATTATTGCTCTTTCAGTTGGCCTATTCTGTATGAATTCCTCTTCTCCCCTAGTTTTGGCCCTCATCTCCACAGGCAAAGTCCTACTCAGTTAGTCCCAGGTTTCTGCTATTCTTTGTAGTTTTCTATATCCAACCACAGGTTTTTGTTTGCTTTTGCAGTTAATAGGGATTGAATCCAGAGCCACACACATGTTAGGTAAGTGCTTTATCATAGACCTATCTCCCCAGTGCACTCAACACAGTTTTATAATTAGCTCTCCCCACTTTTAAAAGTTCTTCTTGAGTTATATCATTTTTGGTTTGAAGTTTTTTCTCATTTTTTTTTTTAAATCTGGAAGCTCTAATTGAAAGAGCATAAATGGTAAGATTGTCTAATTCTGAAGAACAGTGTCAAAGCAATAACAAGAACAGTCTAAAGTCCAAATTCTTATTCCTTAATCGGGAATCCAAAAAGTTTCCTTCAGTTTCACCTAGACCTATCTTCAGTAGAGGAACTAAAAAAGGTGAAAATGAAAAAAAAGTGAAAAGAAAAAGAAATTATAAATGTGCATTATGGAATTTCCATGGAACTTTCCGTCCCAGAGGTCTGCATTCTTCTCTTTAGAAGAGGACCCAGTGTCCACTAACCTGCACACAGGCCACCTCAGTGCTTCATCTTCTCTGCTTTCCTTGACTGAGTATCTTATACATGTAGTTTTTTACTTTTTTTTTTTTTTGTGTGTGTGTGTAGCTTTGGCATGGTAAGGAAGCACATCTTCTGAGACTACTAAGTTGTAGGTATTGATTTTCTTTTTTTTTTTTTTTTTTTTAAAGGGACACTTTAACACTGATTCTGGCTCTCAGGGGAAAAAAAAGTAAATTCTAACACTAAGTTTTGTTTGAAATCTAAGAAAGCTCAGTTTTTTTTTTTTTTTAAAGCATTTTCTAAGCTAAAGTAAATGGTTAGTGAGGTTAAATTCTTTTACAATGAAAATGAGATCATAGTGTAAAAGCAGGGATAGCAGGGATTTGGATTTGTACCAGCAGTCAGTTGCCCTACAGGAGTAACTGTTCCAGGTAAATTCCACACAAAAGTAGATTCTGCCTCTTCTCTGTGTGGGCACTTCTGTTAAATTCTGTTTCCTTTGCTATAGATATGTGAAATGTAGCTGGGTGTGGTGGTGCATGCCTGTAATCTCAGCACATCAGGAGGCTGAGACAGGAGGATCACAAGTTCAAAGCCAGCCTCAGCAAAAGAGAGGTGCTAAGCAATTCACTAAGACCCTGTCTCTAAATAAAATACAAAATAGGGCTGGGGATGTGGCTCACTGATTAAGCCTTAGTTAATCCCTAGTAACCCCCCCACCAAATAAAAACATTAAAGACTGTACAGTAGGTACATTTCTATCTATGGTTTATTTCTGTTTATCTTCAACTCCTCCTTCAATGCTGCTATAAAATCTAAACTTTTAAAAAACTTTCAAGACAAGATATTTGCTAAATTAACTTTTTGAGCTTGTGCATATTTGAAAATGCCTTTATTCTTGATTGCTATATTTTTATAATATTAAATTTTAAGTTTCCACTGTAATTTAAAGCTGATTTTCCCATTTTGTACTACAGTATTTTTGACAAGATATTGGATGCTAGTCCCATTCTTTTGTAAAAGTTATTAAAATTTGTTTATTTATTTATTTTTTTGATACTGGGGTAGTGGGGTTAAGTTCAATTCCTGGGAACTGAACCCAGGGGCACTTAACCGCTGAGTCTCATCCCTAGTCCTTTTTTGTATTTCATTTAGAGAAGGGTCTCACTGAGTTGCTTAGAGCCTTGCTAAACTGCTGAGGCTGGCTTAGAACTTTCAGTCTTCCCGCCTCAGACTCACAAGCTGCTGAGTTTACAGGTATGTGCCACTGTACCTAGCAAAAAATTTTACTCTTTTTTCTTAGTATTACCTGAAATTTTATGAGGAAGTATAAAGGTTTGTTCTTTTTTAAGTTGTACTCCATTTTAGTTTGATGGCTTGTTTTTCCTTACTTCTGGCAAATAATCCTCTACTATTTTTATTTTATTATTTCCATATTTTCTTTTTGGAATTCCTGTAAGCTAAAATATTGAATTGGATTAATCCTATACATATTGTTCTTTTATTTTCTCTTTTTCTATTTTGATCTGTTTTGGAGATTTCCTTGGCTCTTCTTCTAGCCCCTTCTGACATTTTTAATTTTTGGTGTTTTACTTTATATGATTGTTCCTTCTTTCAGTGCCCTACTCTTCTTTTATAAAAACAATATTTTCTCTATAAAGAATAGGAATTATGTTCTATTCTCTCCTTTCTTTTCATTTGTGAAGTTTTACTTTTTGTTTGATTTGGTTGTTATTTTGCATGAAATTATTTTTCCTCATATACTGTTGACTACTACTTGTATTTTCAAAAAAGGGAAGAATTTTATCTTTCATATATATTATATATAGTATATATATTATATATATGCTACATATATAATATATATATATACTATATATATGTAGCATATATAATATATATATATATGTGTGTGCTCACACCTGTTTTTGTATGTGTTTGTGTGATGCATATTCACACCTACAAGCATATACTCAATGGATATAAATTTCATATTAGTTTTACTTCCTCCATTGGAATTTTGACTATGAATTCTGTGTATTTGACTTGAGTAGGGCATAAGAATAATCAGAGTTTGCTTTCAGATGACAAAATGTGAGTTTCCAAATGCCAGAATGAGCAGATATTTTGGGGTACAAATATTTACATTAGAAGCATTAGTCAGATGATTTTTTACATTTTTTTCAAGGAAGAGCCATCTGTTCTTTGCCTGGCATTAGATGATTATGGTAGGAATGCCTTTTCCTTCAGATCTTACCTGTTAGTCCCACACTGCCTATACCCAAGACCTGAGCTAGATTATTCCTCAGCAGGTGTAATTCCAAATGCAGTTATTGAGTTGCATGCCTGTTATCTGTTAATGTCTCTCCTGAATTAGCCTATGAACTCTGGTTCATGGGTAGGGCCATATATTATTAATCTTTTAATTTTTTTGTTTCTTTAGTTTTAGAAAGAAGGAAATTCTGTGACAATGTAAGCAATTTCATTGTTGTTCATACATATATTTTACCATGCTAATTAATGTATGGTAAGACACCTGAATTATATTTAGCTTCTTTAATTATTCTCATTTTTCTCTATTTTCAGAATTCAGCTATTAGATTAAAATAAACCTTTCTTAATATTTGGCGATATCTCTTCTGAATGTGATTTCATTTGTCAAATGATTTAATTTTATATATGTCATTTGGTACACTTCTTTTGTGATTGACTTTGATGGGGAAATCATTCTTAAACATATTTCTTCCTCCAGTTTTTTTCACAAGAAACAGAAGTCTCAATTATCTTTATAACTTGAATATTTAGAGTACAAGGATTTCCCTAGGGAATGGTTTCTAGTCTTGATGTGGTAGATTGGGATTTCTAAATAAAACTTACTGTGTGGAAGCAGGAAATGAAGTCAGGAGGTAGCCTCTGACTGTCAAGACACATTTTCCAAACAACCTACAACCTCTAACTAAGTAAGAGAGGAGAATAAAGGCCCAGTCATTTCAGTCTGCCATGGGTCACTCTGATGGCAATATCAGTCCTAGGACTGGAGCTGGGTTGGACAGAGCTTTGTAGCACATAAGTTGTGTTTCAGTTTTTCCTTCATGTAGTATGCTTTCTTCTTCCTCTCTTCTTGTACATGGATCCCTAATGACTCCATCTTTCTCTCCAAACTCCATTTCAGCACCTGCTTCTGGAGAACCCCTCCTGTGCCATAGGAGAGTACACTCCTGTGTACTCTCTAGATGACAGTTCCTTCATGTTGGAAGTACTTGGTGTTTACTTCTGATTCTATAAATTTCTAAAATTTATCTAATTCTAAAATATTCTTCATATGTCTTAGATAAAATGATCAAGATATAGCTTAGTGTTTATGGGACACGATGGAGTGCTTGGTTTCCTTACTCTTAAATTCTAATCCCCATATGTAGGCTCTACTTCTTTATCCTTAGCAGAGCCGCCCTTCTCATGACCTAAAGGATATGTACTTAATCAGTGAACATCTTAGCCCAAATATGCCATGTTCACATACCAACTAGTGAATGCATTCCATGTGCCCTTCAGTCTCCATGGCACCAGCTACTAATGGTACTGTGCCAGAACACCTGGCGTCTCCCACTCTGAACTTGTATCCAGTTGTTTTGTCATGACCGAGTCATGGTTCATAAGTACTTGAAGCTGGTAGATCACTACATGAGTTGATTCTTTTTCATGATGCAGATTTGTCCAAAAATTTGTCATTACCTTATTGGTAAGATTCTTTTTTTTTTTTTTTTTTTTTTTTTGCTTTTTGCTTCTAACACTTGAAATACATGCACACACACACAGACACACACACACACACACACAAACACACACAAAGTGAAACTTTTTGCCAAATTTTATGCATAAGAAAAAGCTCATAAAAATCTACAGAAAGCCTATATATCTCAAAAGAACTAACAAATTGCAACGAACAGCTTCCCCTTCACTATCAATTCCCTGAGCGCTATTGTGATAAGGATTTTGTTTCCCTGTAATCCATCCAAGTTCTTATGCTTGAATTCCTGAGACTTATCTAGAATTCAAGAGATCAAGTAAAATCTTCTTTGTGTTTCTTTTTTCTTTTTTAGTTTTGTTTCTGTCTCTTGATTTATTTTGTGGAGTATATGATTTTTTAAGGAAAAAGAAAACAAAATACAAAAATACTATTTAAACAAAAGTCAAGTCCTAGAAAAGATTTTAGTTGTTAAATTCAACATTTTCTGTTATAAAAAAAGTTTATATAATTGAGAGATTAAGGATTACAGTGTAGCTATGCATAATTTTATTTTTGTTTTATTTGTTGAGATAAAAATGATTTAAATTTGTCTTTGTTATTAACTTGTGTTTTACAATCAGCTAACTAATGTCTAAGTATTTCTAAAAAAGAGCCAAATGGAAGTACTAAATGTCTCATTATAATATGGAAGCATGGCAAAGAAATACTGTAGGTATAAAATAAATACAAATCTAAATATCCTTATGGGTCATAAAATTTTACTTTAAAGTGAAATAAGTGTTATACCTGCTGATCTAGAATAATTGAAAGCAGAATCATTTTGTTTTTCAGGATATTATTGTATTACTAATGCTCAAGGTTACTTTTTCTTCTGAGCTATGAAATCTATGACTCCTTGGTGAGAAGGGAATGTAAAGTTGTTTGTTCTAGTACAAGTGCATTCAATAATACCTTTTATATTTATAACAGAATACCTACTTTTCTTATATCATCTCTTTTGGAAGTCATAATAGGGGATTTGAGATATGGATAGAAAAACAAATACAGTAGTCCTTCTAAAATCACAGCAGGGGGAAAAAACAACTCTGCAGAGAAAGAAACCTGAGGAATCTTGACTATATAACTTGGTAACTTCCTATAGATATTTGCTTTTGAGGTTTTAGTTTTAAGAAAATTGGTTTAAGAAAATGTAGTTTAAGAAAGTTCAACAAATTTGTTCACTGAACTATAACCAGTAAAGAAAGAAATTAAAGCAAACACAAATAAGTGAAAAGACCTTCCAAGTTCATGGATTGGAATATTGGATATTGCTAAAATGTCGTCACTACTTAAGTGATCTACAAATTTCATCTAATCCTTATCAAAACCTCAAAGACATTTTTTATGTGAATAGAAAAAAAATCAAATTCTTATGGTATCACAGAAAACCCAAATGGTCAAATCAATTTTGAATAAGAACAGAGTGGGTATCACATTATTTCCTGATTAAAAAACATACAAAGCTACAACATCTAAAAGAGTATGCTACTGGCATAAAAATAGACACACAGACCAACAGATTAGAATAGAGAGATCATAAATAAACCCACGCATTCATGATCAACAGATCTTTGACAAGGGTGTTAAGAATACAGCATGGGGAAAGGGCGTTGACTTCAATAATAGAATTGATAAGATCAGATTCATATGAAAATGAATAAAATTGGACATTTATTTTACCACACAGACACACACACACACACACAGGAATAAAAACAGAAGAAATTGGCAACTGTGAGATGATTAACTAAGTTAGTTTCATTATGGTAATTATTTCACAACATGCATGTATATCAAATCATCAAGTTATACATTATAAACATAATTTTTAATTGTCTAAAAATATGGCTTAAAAATGAAGTTTGGGTACAGTGATTCATGCCTGAAATTTCAGTGACTTGGGAGGCTTAGGCAGGAGGATTGTTAGTTTGACAAGAGTCTTAGCAATTTAGTAGGACCCTGTTTCAGATAAAAAATAAAAAGTTCTGGGCTTACCCAAAGGACTTAAAATCAGTACATTTCATTGATGCAACCACATCAATGTTTATAGCAGCTCAATTCACAATAGCTAAACTATGGAACCAACCTAGGTGCCCTTCAAAAGATGAATGGATTAAAAATGTTTTATATATATATATATATATATATATATATATATATATATATATATATATATATGATGGAATATTACTCAGCCATAAATAAGAATGAAATTATGCATTTGAAGCTAAATGGATAGAGCGGGAGAATATCATGCTAAGCAAAAGAAGCCAATCTCCTCAAACCAAAAGCTGAGTATTTTTTTCTGATATGCAGATGTTAATTCACAATAAGGAGGGGCTAGGGAAAAATAGAAATCCTTTGTATTAGACAGAGGAGAGTGAAGAGAGGGGATGTTGTATGGGGGTAGGAAAGATAATAGAATGAATCAGACATTGTCTGGAAGTCAGCCATGGGCTGTGTGTGTGAGTTATGTGTATTTGAGAACAGAAGGAGATGGGAGTGACATTGCTGCTCTGTCTGGACTATACAACCTATGTGTCCTTTTTGCTAGCTCTGCCTATGATTCCACACAGCACCTAAGATGGGTGTGGCTTTCCAAGATGTGAGTCAATCTGCTGACCACAAGACATAACCAAGCAACCCCCTGCAACCCAACCCCCTTGCCTTATTTATGTGGAACTTTCTCAAATGTCTTTCCCCTAATATATAGGAAGGTTTCAGGCATACTCTCTCTCTCTCTCTTTTGTCTGCCTCTCTTGCCTCCCTTATGGGGGCTGAGGTTGAGAAGCTATCACTGAACCCCCTAAAAGGTGTTTTCTATCTCTGTGTGGTTATTTAGTAGCCAGCCCAATTTACCTGGAGTGACCCTGACTGATTCAGTCATGTGTCACAACAAGACATTATTACCCTCTGTTCATCTATAACTATATGGCCAGTGTGATTCTACATCACATACAACCAGAAGAATGAGAAATTATACTCCATTATATATGATGTATCAAAGTGCATTCTACTGTCATGTATAACTAATTAGAACAAATAAAAAAAATTTAAAAAGACATAGAAAGTGCTGGGAAGAATGTGGAGAAATCAGGACCCTCATACTCTGCTCTGGTGAGAATATAAAATGGTACATACATTTTGGCAACTATAAAACAGTTACCATGTAATCTAACACTATTCCCAGATATATATCCAGAAATAATGAACTTATACATACACAAAAAGTTGTATATGAATGTTAATAGCAGCATTATTCATAACAGTTCCACAGAGAAAACAATCCAAATATCCACCAACTTACAAATGCATAAATAAAATGTGATGTATCTTACAATAAAATACTATGCATCAACCCAAGTGAGTGAAGTACCACTATATGTTACAATGTGGTTAAACTATGAAAACATTATGCTAAGTGAAAGTAACCAGTCACAGAGACTACAGATTATATGATTCCATTTATGTGAATATTTAGAATAGGCAAATCTAGAGATAGAAAATCGATTAATGGGGGCTGGGGTTGTGGCTCAGTGGTAGAGCACTTGCCTAGCATGCATGAGGTACTGGGTTTGATTCTCAGCACCATGTATAAATAAATAAATAAATAAAGGTCCATCAATAACTAATAAAAATTTTAAAAAAAGAAAATAGAATAATGGTTGCTTAGAGGTGAGGAGTGGGATGAGGGGGGAAGAAATGGAAAGTGAATGTTAGCACTTGGTTTATTTTAAGGGTGTGAAATATTCTAAAATGAATTGTAATGATAAATGCACAATTCTGTAAATATACTAAAAACTGTTGAATTATATACTTAAAAAAAGACCTGGGAATGTAGTTTAGTAGTAAAGCACTACCCTTGCTTTCAATCCCTAGTATTAAAAAAAGTAATACATATATATCACTGAGACATTAAGTTTTAGTTATAGAAAGAATATTAGAGATCTTCTAGTATGACTCTCTATTAAACACAAAATTCTTCTCCCTTCTGATAGATATACATTCAATATTTATTGAACACCAAATTAGTGAAAGAATAAAATTAATGTAAAGCAAGTTCTCCTCCCTTTTGAAACACAAAACCTAGTAGGGCTTAAAACAAGGCACAGAAGAGAATAACAGATTAAAGTAAGAAAATTGTATATGTGGTGTTTATAATCTTTGCTCTTAGGCATTGCTATTTACCTCCACGCTTTCTGAATTACAGATATGATTCACTTAGGAACTGACAGCATTAGTGCAAAACTGGGTCAGGTTGGCTATAGCCTGCTTTCAGAAAGACATTTACAGGTCATCGCCTTTACCTAGGAGGACATCATCAAAACAACATTCTGTGCTTCTCAAACTTTAATGTACAAACAAATCACCTCAGATCTTGGTGAAAGGTAGGTTCTGTTTTATATCACTAGAGTGAGGCCTGAAACTCTGCATTTCTGATGAACCTTAGAGATGTCACTATTTCTCTTTAGAGGACCATTCTGAATGAGAAAGCTTCTGAGCTTTTCTTTTTGTATTGGATTAATATTTCCAAAAGGAAAATAAGGTGGGTTATAAATTTACCTGGTCTTTTAACATCTCAAATACTGATTCTGGTTTAATTTTCAAAAAGACAAAAAGTTTCCTCTATCTGTATTTTTTAAGGAATAAACTTATGGAATTTATTACTTTAACTCATGTTTGAGAAAACCTGTCTTAAATAAACAAGTTGATGTAAAGTTGTCACTCACTCAGGATAGACTCAAATTGGTTTGGGCTCAGCATAGGTTTATGAACAAATAGCAGCCATAGTTTTCTGTTCGAAAATCAGGGAATAAGAATATTTTACTGTAAAATAAAATAAAATAAAAATCCAAATCATCTCAAAATTTTCTGACTCAAATTCGGTTTTAAGAATTAATGTTTTGACCAGTCTGCACAGGACTCAGGCTTATAGTAGGCCCAGGTCCTTCTCACAACTGGCAGACACCTGCCAGAGCCCAGCTCCCTTCACAGGACTGCTTCTTCCCACTAGCAGACTATTGTGGGAGATCAGGCCCAGACCAGATCTGCCCTTATCAACTTGCACAGGGACCCAGGTCCAGGGTAAGTCTGAGTTCAGCGCCCCCACCTGGAAGCCTAAGCCTAAACTACTGCCGTCTTGTGACACTGCATTGTGACACTGCAGTAATCACCATAGCCTTTCTCAGGTAGTAGCTCCTTCCTTTTTGACAACAGACAGGGCCTAGAAGTAGCTGCATCTCAGAGCAAGCATCCCAAAGAGAGGGTAAGGCTCACCCTTTCAGCTCCATCTCTGTAAGATATTGCATCCATCTTGGGGCAATTCCACTATTATCTTGAGTTACCTCGGCTATTGCCACCACAACCTTTGGTTGCAGTAGTATACATTGAGTGACACCATCAGGGTCAGGAAGCCAATGTCAAGGTGAGGTACCGACAATCTGCACAGGTACTACAAAAAAATACAGGGAAGCAACTGTAATGTCTCAGATCCACACATCAAGAAAGGAAGACACATAGACAACATTGAAAAAGCAAGGGGAGAAAGTGCCCCAAACAAACCAGCATACTTTAACAACAGAACCCATGGATAGCGCAGTTGATGAAATGTCAGAGAAGGAGTTCAGAAGGTACACAACTAAAATATAATCTGTGAATTAAAGGATGATCTAAATGAGCAAATACAGTAAAAAATTTATCACTCCAACAGAGATAAGAGAGCAAATACAAGTAGTAAAAGATTACTTCAAGAAAGAGACTCTGAAAAAAAAAAAACAGTCAGAAATCCTTGAAATGAAGGATACAATAAACCAAATAAAAAAGCTCAATAGAAACAGACTAGATCACTTGGAAGAAAGAGCATCAGATAATGAAGACAAAGTATACAATCTGGAAAATAAAGTTAATCATACAGTAAAGATGATAATAAACCATGAACAGAACATCCAAGAATTGTGGGACACCATCAAAAGATCAAATCTAAGAGTTATTGGGAAGAGGAAGGCCCAGAGTTTCAAACCAAAGGAATGCACAATATCTTCAATGAGATAACAGCAGAAAATTTCCCAAACATTAGGAATGAATTGGAAAACCAAATACAAGAGGCTTACAGGACACCAAATGTACAAAATTACAACAGATCTACACCAAGGCACAGTAAAATGACAATGCCTAGCATACAGAATAAGGATAGAATCTTAAAAACCACAAGAGAGAGGAATCAGAACACATATAGGGGGAGACCAATTTGTATCTCAACAGATTTTTCAACCCAGACTGTCAAAGCCAGGAGATTGTGGAACAACATATACCAAGCTCTGAAAGAAAATGGATGCCAACTAAGAATCTTACATCCCACAAAATTAAGCTTTAGATTTGATGATGAAATAAAAACTTTCCATGATAAACAAAAGTTAAAAGAATTTACAACTAGAAAGCCTGCACTAGAGAACATATTCAGCAAAATATTCCATGAAGAGGAAATGAAAAAGAACAATGAAAATCAGTAGAGGGAGGTATTACACTAAATGAAAAACTGGGGGGGGGGGAGGGAGAGAACTGAACAACAACAGATGAGGTAGAGAGGGAAGATGGGAAGGGAGGGGAGGGGGGGATAGTAGGGGATAGGAAAGGCAGCAGAATACAAAAGTCACTAATATGGCATTATGTAAACATTGTGAATGTATAACTGATGTGATTCTGCAATTTGTATTTGGGGTAAAAATGGAAGTTCATAACTCACTTGAATCAAATGTATGAAAGATGAAAAAAATAAATAAAATAAATTAAAAAAGGATAAACCAAATCAATTTCAATACAAAAAATAAACAAAAATGGTTGAGAATATAAATCATGTCTCAATAATAACCCTGAGTATTAATGTCCTAACTTAGACTGGCAGATTAAATTAAAAAAAAAAAAAAGACCCAACAATATGCTGCCTCCAAGACACTCATCCCATAGGAAAAGACATCCACTGATGTCTGAAGGTGAAGGGTTGGGAAAAATTATACCACTCACATAGACTGTGGAAGCAAGCAGGGTTTCCATCCTCATATCAAATAAGGTAGACTTCAAGCTAAAGCTAATCAAAAGAGAAAAAGAAGGACACTGCATACTGCTCAAGGGAACCACACACCAACAAGATTTAACGATTATAAGTATATATCCCGCAAACAACGGAACATGTACAGCCGAGTTCTACAAGATCTTTAAAGAAGAACTAATACCAATACTCTTCAATTTATTTCAGAAAATAGAAAATGAGATAGCACTTCCAAACTCATTCTATAAGGCCAATATCACCCTGAATCCAAAACCAGGCAAAGACACATCAAAGAAATAAAACTTCAGACCAATATCTCTAATGAACATAGATGTAAAAATTCTCAATAAAATTCTGGCAAATCGAATACAAACACATATCAAAAAGATTGTGCAGCAATCAAGTGGGATTCATCCCAGGAATACAAGGTTAGTTCAACATGTGGAAATTAATAAATGTAATTCATCACATAAATAGACTTAAAGACAAGAATCACATGATCATCTCAATAGATGCAGAAAAAGCATTTGACAAAATACAGCACCCTTTCATGTTCAAAACACTAGAAAAACTAGGGAGAGTAGAAACATACCTCAACATTGTAAAAGCTATGATGGCCCAAGGCCATCATTCTAAATGGAGAAAAATTGAAGGCATTCCCCCTACAACTGGAGCAAGACAGGAATGCCCTCTTTAACCACTTCTGTTTAACATAATTCTTGAAACATTGGCCAGAGCAATTAGACAGACGAAAGAAATTAAAGGAATACCCATAGGAAAAGAAGAACTCAAATTGACACTATTTGCTGATGATATGATTCTATACCTAGAAGACCCTAAAAGTTCCATCAGAAAACTTCTAGAACTAGTAAATGAACTCAGCAAAGTAGCAGGATATAAAATCAACACCCATAAATCAAACACATTTCTATATGTCACTGAAAAATCCTCAGAAAGGAAAACAACCCCATTTACAATAGCCTCAAAACAAAACAAAACAACAACAACAACAAAAACCTTGGAATCAACAAAGGAGGTGAAAGATCTATATGATGAATACTACAGAACCCTAAAGAAAGAAATCAAAGAAGGCCTTGGAAGATGGAAAGATCTACCTTGCTCTTGGATAGGCAGAATTAATATTATCAAAATAACCATACTACAAAAAGCATTATATAGATTTAATATAGCAATACCAATAAAAATCCCAATGACATTCCTCATAGAAGTAGAAAAAGCAGTCATGAAATTTATCTGAAAAAATAAGAGACCCAGAATAATAGCTAAAGCAATTTTTAGAAGGAAGAGTGAAGCAGCTAGCATTATTATACCAGACCTTCAATTATACTACAGAGTAATAATAGCAAAAACAGTGTGGTATTGGCACCAAAACAGACTGATAGACCAATGGAACAGAATAGCGGACACAGAAACTAACTCACAAAATTACAATTATCTTATATTAAACAAAGGTACCAAAAACATGCATTAGAGAAAAGACAGCCTCTTCAACATATGGTGCTGGGAAAACTGGAAATCCATATGCAACAAAACAAGATTAAACTTCTATCTCTCACCATGCATAAAACTCAACTCAAAATGAATCAAGTACTTAAGAATAAAACCAGAGACCCTGCGTCTAATAGAAGACAAAATAGGCCCTAATCTCCATCATGTGTGATTACGCCCCAGTGCCAAAGGTGTTCTTAATAAGACACCTTTGGCACTGAAAGAGAAATCAGAAAAACTATCCCATTTTCAATGGCCTAAACAAACAAATAAACAAACAAACAAACAAAATCCAACTTGGGAATCAATCTAACAAAACAGGCTAAAGACTTCTACAATGAAAACTAAAGAACACTAAAGAAATTGAAGAAGACCTTAGACCGATGGAAAGATCTCTCATGTTCTTGGATGGGCAGAATTAGTATTGTCAAAATGGCCATACTACCAAAAGTACTATACAGATTTAATCAATTCTTATTAAAATTCCAATGATGTTCTTTATAGAAATAGAAAAATTAGTCATGAAATTCATTTGGAAAAATAAGAGGCCCAGAATTACATATTGAGATCAATTCAAAGACTTGAAAAGATTCGGGGAGGGGGTAGACGGGGTAGGGGAATGTGCAGAAAACTGGAGTGATAAAAAATTGAGATTAAAATCAGATTCTTAAAGAGAAAGACAACTCAAAGTGTAAAACTCTGAAAAGAGTTCAGACAGATTATAGGGATAATATGGAGAGAAACCAAGAAGTCAAAGTCAGACTCAGGGAGGCAATTTTTGAAAGGTAATGTTTTTTAGAAAGAGGGAGATAAAAAGAGTGAACAGGGAGACTGCAGGTAAGTGAAAGGAAGCCCAGGAGAAATTTTAAAGATTGTGGAAGGCAAAAAGATTTTAAAGAAAGCATGATTATATTTCTCTAAAACCATATCCAAAAAGTAAAATTTGCCACTTTATAAAAAGAAAAAAAAATTTTTCTTAAGATAAAAGTCTTGTCAGCCCTTCCAAACTGCCAACTTTGATTATCAAATAAGGGGACAGCAGTAGTCTTTGCACAACCTCAAGTGAAATCACTGCTGTGGTTTTGACCTGGAATGTCCCCCAAAGGCTCACGTGTTGAAGGCTTAGTCACCAGTGCAAGAATATTCAGAGGTAGGTCTTTTGGGAGGTGATTAGATTGTGAGGGCTCTGACCTCATTAGTGAATTCATCCATTAACAAAGTCATAATGTGATGACTTTTTTTGGGGGGGGTAATGGAAACTATAGGAGGTAATGCCTAGTTGGAGGAAATGGGCCACTAAGGGTTGGGTTGTGACCTAGAAGATCATATCTTGTTTTTTGGCCCCTTTCTTACTCTTTCTCTGCCTCTGGGCTGTCATGATGGGACCAGATTTCTCTGTCCTACCTTTCCACCATTATGTTTCTGCCTCACTGTAGACCTACAAGCCATGCAGTGATCTATCCATGTCTTGAACCATGTGGCCAAATAAACCACTGCCCCTTTAAGATATTTTTCTCAGTATTTGGTCACAATGACAGACATAGTTTTGTCAGGAAAAAAAAAATGACAATAAGTTGTTAAAAAAAAATCATTCCTTCCAAAAGCTATGAAAAAGAAACCTATAACAAACAAACAAATAATACCAGTCTGAATTAAATATACCAAACAAATATCAGGGGATTTAAAAAATGATAAGAAGTTATCTTGAACCAGAAATTAATAAACTAATACCAGAAATGGATAAAACTGGAATGAAAAAAAGTTTAATGTATTCTGGGAAGAAACTAAACTATAGAGTCCCTCAAAGAAAAAATAAATACAATAAAATTTTAATAATAAAATTAAAAGAATAAAAACCTTATAGTGGTTTTGTTCTTTAGAATATTGGTTTTGTTCTATAGAATGCTCAAGGGAAATATTCATACCCTGAAAAAATGAAGAGTCACCGGTTCTTGGCCCATATATTTGAAGAACAGTCATAATAAATAAAAAAATAATCTGTGACATTCTAAATGCAGTTATAAGGGCCACAGGATGTATTATCACCAAGTGAGGCAGGCAGCTGTAGGGGTAAACTCTCATACTTATGGTAGAAAAAGCTTCTGCTACTTTTAAGTACTATTAACACACTTTCAAAATTGTTCTTTTGTTAGTCAAAATTCTTTGGAGAAACTTATATGAGAAACTAGCTAAGGTCCCAGAGTCATTCAAACTCATTCTTATATATGATTTAGAGTAAACTTTGCTCATTTGTGTCTTTTTTGAACACGTGGTCTATGACCTTAACATGCCCAGAAATATGTCTATCATCTTTCCGTTATGAACATGATCTGTGACCTTCAATTGAGGATGCTCAGAAATGTATGCTTTATATCAGGCAAAATCAGGAATGTGCCTATTCCTACATGCATTTTCCCATATCAATATGCGTAGAGTCCACATGAACATCCAGGTGGTGCTTCCTTTGTTCAGGAAGAGCATTGATTTGCAAATAACCCCAGTGCTCTCCTAACTTGTCATAAGTAATAAAATTTTCTCCATTCTTTTATACTCTGTTCATGCTCATTGACTTTGTCTTCACCAAGGGGAGATTCCATTGCATCTGTGTATAGATGGAGGTGGGAGGATATGATGTAAGTTAATCAGTTCACAGCAGCGGGTAAAACTAATAAAAGAACTGTTTTCCCTTTCTGAATGTATGTTAAAACCTTGACTGAAGTCCTAATGTGGTCAATCATCAGGGCCACCATGCTCTGTATATGTACAAACCTTTTGAACGAATAATCTCATCTAATCCAGTAAAAACAAGCACTGTAACAGAAAATTAGCAGCTGCTTTATATAAAAGTGCTGACTCTTCACTTGGGCCTGCAATTGTCCAATGAGTAGATAAAAGCAGAATAAATATTGGCATCTCATTGTGTATCTGTCTCCTTTATTATCTTCATGTAAATATAAGCTCTATTAGCCCTAAATTTACCTAAACTATCGTGATCACTTCAAGTCTGAGAATACCACAATAAGAGTAACTCAGGTATTTTTAAGATTTTCAGGGACATTCAACTGCCAAGCTTGTTCCATGTCCTGTTCCAGACTTTCTGGAGCAGAGCCTACAAGTTTCCATCATTGCCTTAGACCTTCTAGGAATATCAGAACCTGGCAGGCAGATGGTCCCATGGTGAGACTTCCCACTTAGGCAGGAATAATTACCACAGGGGAACCAAATTGACCCCTTCCAGAATCACAGGTCTGATGGATAAACACCATAAGCAACAAATGGAGATTGTTTTCCAGACTTCTCTGGAGCCACCTTGTAGAATTAGAACTGTGATCAAAGTGAACTAAAACTGTTTTATTATGTATGTTCTTACCCCTTTCCCATTTCTTTCTCTATTTAAACATGTTATTTCTCCAAAGACAGGGATAAGATACATGATTTCATTTTTTTTTTTTTAACCAGTATGGCCATATTGGTTAAAATTCTTTTTCTGCTTTTCACCATTCCTTTTTCTGTTTGGTTTTGGGGGCAAGTGTCTGGGCCTGATTTGTTGTGATTGTCACTGGAGCAGTCTCTGAAGATGTACATAGAGGGGAAACTGAATTCAGGATGAGTGGGTTTCTTGTGAAATATCACAGAAAAGAACTTAAAGACATGTCAGATACAGGAACCAGCAAAGATTTATTTGGGAAAGCTCTAAATAGTGAATGATAATACTGAAAAACAATCCAAGTCATAATGTGAGAATGGTAATACTTAATTATCCGTATCTGAAAACTTCTTGATTTGTTTCCAGGAGAAAAAAAATGGAAATACTGAACTCCAGTTACAAACAGATAATTGCCAATCTTCTCTTTACCTCTGACTGGGCCACATCTGCAGAGGATTTTCATTATTATGATCTGGGATTTCAAGGATCTGTTATGTCATTAACCGTCCCCATTCAATTCTCTGAATAAATTCTGCTCACGTACTGTTCACAGCCCTTATTTTGCTGTGCAAATGGTATGGTCATCTGCTTCAAACTTTAAAAAGCATCAGAAAGAACATTGGTCCTACGTGGCTCTCTGAATTTGGTCAGGGTCCATCTGGCATAATTTGTGAATGGATAGGCTTCCACATATTGGCTATAATACTTGTGAAAGCCAACCTGTAGATGATTTTACAATTTGCAGATGGGAAATCTGACTACTGCCACCTGTTCTTATCTACAGCAAAATTCTTATTAAATACTTGGGACTTAAAAAAAATGTAATGGTTATTTGCTTTACTCTTCCTTTGTTTTTATACCAAGATAAATAATTCACTAGCAAGTGCCACAAGTATTCTCCCATTTATGTTTTTAATTAATGAGATACAATTCATCTACTTCTTTGAAAAATAATTTCAGGAGAATACCAGCGAAATAGCTTCACTTCCTCACACACAAAAAAATCTGTTAAAATATCCATAGGTAAGAATACCATCATGAATGTCTCAGAATATTCAAGAAATGAGCCTGAGTCACCTCCTTGGACTGCAGAACTAAGAAAAATTATGATCCATAGGTAAGAGAAAAAGTTATCTTAGTTTTTCAAGCTGGCACACAGACCCAGATTTCTACAGGAAAAAATCAGTTGGAGGCATATATCCAGCTTCCAAACCATTCCGGGATTCCTTGCCACAGGTTCATTTCTGTCTCATCCTATGGGAAATGTAGAATGTACCAACAGGCCTACCATGGGGTTAGTTAGAAATGCTGAATGTGGGAATAACAGTGGTGAGCATATGGAACTTGGTAGTTGCTCTACATTCTAGCTAACAGATGAATCAGGCAAGAAAGACTTGCTAACATTACACTTCAGGAAATATGGTCCACAAGTCTTTCAAACATAAATTCTTAGCCAGCTTCCCCACATACGTTCTTATTAAGCCATTCCCAGGTCAATATGCAAATATAGTATCTGTGAAGGGAACATCTGGCTCCACTCAATCCTAGGTGGTGAGCTGGCATCCCAGCTGCCAAATCATGGTGCTCTGTTCAAGCCTACTAAAGTCCAGGGAGCACATACAAGTCCATACATATCTGTAGAGCTTAACTTCAGGTTTTGCCTATTCTGTGAGGCCACGCAACAGTGCTAGCAATCTCATCTATCCTTAGAGCCAACGCAAGGGACCTCCTGAACTACATATCCCAAACAACAGTACTTTCGAGTCAAGCAAAAGAATTGATTACAAAGCATAGCCACTCAGAGCAGAGGAAATGACCCACACTAACTAGAGAATTTGACACCAATGTGAATCTTTCTGGATTTGTCCATAGCCAGTCCATCCAGAAGCCCAGGCTAGACAAAATAGTAAAGATCTTTAATTATCAAAGTGTAATGGATACTTTCAAACTCATCTTACAAAGGATAGAAATAGTAAAGATCTTTCATTATCAAAGTATAATGGATACTTTTAAACCCAGAAATAAATGCAAGTTTATGGTCAAGTGATATTTAACAAAAGTGCCAAGAACATAGAGTGGGGAAAAGACTGTTTCTTTAATAATTGGTATTAAGAAAACTCTTATTTACATGCAGAAGAATGAAATTAGACCTATATGTTATATCATGTAAAAAAATCTTAAAATGGAATAAACACTTCAATATAAGACCTATAATTGTAACTAGAAAAAAAATTTTAAAAGTTCCACATTGGTCTGGGCAAAGAGTTTCAAGATACAACCCAGAAAATATAGACAACTAAAGCAAAAATTGACAAATGGGATGACATTAAGCAGAGGATTTTGCATAGCAAAGAAAACAATTAAAAAAGTGAAAAAACACAGATTGGGAGAAAATATTTGTAAATCATACATCTGAGGAGTTAATATTCAAAGTATATAAAGAAATCAACCCAATAGCAAGAAAACAAATAATCAGATTGACAAACAGGCAACAGATTTAAAAGGACATTTCTAAAACTAAGTCATACAAATGATTAAGAAGCATATTAAAAAATGCTTAGTATTACTACTCAACAGAGAAATGCAAATCACGCATGAGATGTCACTTTAGACCTGTTAGTATAGCTTTCCCCAGTAGAAGAAAGATAACAAGTATTGGAAATGATGCAGAAAAAAGAAAACTCATACTTCTTTGATGGGGATATAAACTAGTATAACCATTATGGAAAAGATATGGAGAGTCCTCAAAATCTAAAAATGAAACTACCAGGTTATCTAATAATCTCATTTCTGGCTACATATTCATATCGAAATCAATATATTGAAGTGATATCTGCATTCCCATGCTGTTTATTCAAAGTTGTGACGATATGAAGTGTAATTGCCATGAATAGATGAGTGATAAAGAAATATGACATTTATAATAAAAAAAAATACTATTCATTCTTTAAAAGGGAAGGGGCATCCTGTCATTGGAGAAAGGATGAATCTGAAGGACATTTTGCTAAGTGAAATAAGCCAAGCACAGAAAGACAAATACTGTATGATCTCTTTTATAAGAGGAATCTTATCATGTCAAACTTACAGAAATAAGAAAATGATGGATAGCAGAGGCTGGGAGGTGAGGAATGGGGAAGGGTGGGATGAAGAGTTGTTAATCAAATGGTGAAAAGTTCCAGATAGATAAAAAAATTAGATTTTTTAAAGTTCATTAGATTTATTCCACCCATGATGATAATTATTAATAATAATGTAAAATAGATTTTAAAATAACAGTAAATTTCAAATGTTTCACCTTAAAAGATTATAGGTAAATGAGATGGTGGATGTTTGAATTAGTTTGATTCAATAATTCCACATTGTGTACATATATCTAAGCATCATGTTGCATTCGTCAGCACATATAGTTATGATTTATCAGAAAATAATCTTATCAATAAAATGTATTTAAAATGTTGCAGCAGTGTCATCAGTTTACTTAAAAACTAATAAAATTCAAAAGGCAATTTCACTTATAGAATTATCCTTGTTAATGTAAACTTAATTAAAAATTTTTGTTAGAACAATTGATATGATATTTTATTCAGGATAGTAATGAAGTTAATATTGTAATGGTATTTGAAATGTGAAAGTGTAATTTACTGAAAATTTGCCAAGACTGGAATGAATATAATTCATTTAACACTTTTTTCCTGTATATACTAGAATGGGTTTCTAACTTATTTTTTAATAACTTAGAACACCAGATTTAAAATGTTATTGAAAAGCTTAATACATAAAAGAGATAAGAGCAAAACAATTTTCTTTGCCCAAGGTCCTCTCCACTTCTACCACCCATTTCTCCTCTTATCTCCCTGCCACCTGGAGAGACCACCATGATATCCCTCACATTGAGTAGAATTGGGTTCCCATTAGTAGCATGAGATTAGGGCTAGAAATGGAAACTATTTCACTTATCATATTGTGTCAATTAAGTGCAGGGTTTAAAAGTACATTCACAAATCACTTTTTCAGTATCCTTCTTGAGTACTAGGAATATTCTGGGAACTATATAATCCCTGGAATAACACTTTAGAGATTGGGCTCTGTACAGGAGCTTAGTGTGGTGGGCTATCTGTATTTTGTTATAATACAGCTCCTTTGATGGGCAAGAAACAGCAACATTGTGGAGAAAACCAACAGCAAGTTTGAAGTCAGAGGGAGCTCTATAAGCTGCTCAGTGTTGTACAGAGCAAGCTATTTCAGACATTAAGGTGATTTATAAAGAGTTGAGATATTTTAACAGACAATAGTCAAATTTCTGTCCATCTGGCACATGAGGAACCAAACTGCATTTAACTTAATCTGACGAAATAAAGGAGATATGATCATGCATGCAGTAAAGTTTATGAAGCAGTTCATACTTAATGGTGCCAGAAAACTTTCTGAATATCCTGTGGCAGCAGATAAACTGAGGCTTGCTTTAGAATTCTTAATGACTGAGGAAAACTTTTTACTTTTGATAATGCACAGTGTCTCAGTTTGTGAGACCATGGACTTCAAGGTTCCATTTTTGAAACACGTATTGCAACAAAATAATAATATTTAAAAACCCATAGATGAGGATATGACCAATTTACTATAGATTTCCCTCTATTTCTCCAATATGTTTGTTTTCTTCAGTTCTTTATTCTGTTTGCAGCCAAGATCATATCTTTATTCCATGTTAAGGTTCCAGACTGATTTATTAAAAACAAATAAGTAGAAATAAATGGGCAGTTGCCATTTGATGTAGCTTGCATATTTAAATTCTTGGTAAGCTGCTTTGGAGGTTTTACATAAGGATTCCTGCCCCCCCCCCCAACAAACTGAATGCTTGCTTCCCTCCCTTTCCTGTTGGTAGAGAGAAAAGAGGGAGGAAATAAGCACTAGAACCCTGGGAGCTCCTTCTATTTCCTAGCATACATTCTCTCCTGTTATTCCTCCCCAGGATGCCTGGAAAATGTGCCAGACAGGCCAGGGAGAGGAGGAAGGCTTAGGAAGAGCTGGATGTTTGCCTAGGTGCTCTTCAAGCAGCTTTAGACCATTTGGCATTCAGCACCCACCTTACAGCAGTTACATTACTGCATGGTGAATATGCAGGCAGCTGAAAACTATGCCTTTTGGCAGAGTTTAATAAACACCATAGTAAGTCACCTGCAGTTCTAGTCCATTAAGTTTCCTGAAATCTTTCTGTATTGCATCTTCCATTGTGGCTCATATACTACACTGTCGCACATTTATGTAGTGCAGTTTTCAATCTCTGAATAATCACTGAATGAAACTGCAGGGTTCCTTATCATGATTCACAAAAATGATTTCTTGCCCAGGGATAGTTCTCCTTATGAGGTAAGACATGTTGTTAAATAATACTGGAGCTATGAGGTGATTAATGATGGGAATTTGTTATTTAGTATTTTCACACAGAGGTTCTTTTTATTTATTTGTGAGAATTATATATTTAATATTGTTTTAGATTTGAATATTTTCATGTAAAAATGTAAAAGATTATTCATATGACAAATAGCACACTTATGAAATGTATGCCATCAAAATTTTAGATCATAAAAATATTTAAAATTGAGTTTCCACCCCTCTAACCATCTAAAAATATGTACAGTGTGTATTTATAAGAATGTTAGATATTTATATCAGTGTATGTCATTATAGAAAGATATGCTAGGGGAGAAAAATAATCACTGAATTTCTCAATTTGACTCTCTCATTCACTCATATTAATTCAGAATATATTTATAATCTACAATGGCTGGAGTATTAAAAATTGAGACAAAGCATTGAATAAGATCATGTTTCATAGTGAATTTCTTTTTCTTCCTTTTTTTTCCCCTTTGGTAACCAGGATTGAACTCAGGGGCACTTGACCACTGAGTCACATCCCCAGACCTATTTTTGTATTTTATTTAGAGACAGGGTCTCACTGAGTTGCTCAGCGCCTCACCATTGCTGGGGCTGGCTTTGAACTCCCTATACTCCTGTCTCAATCTCTGGAGCCGCTGGGATTAAAGGCGTATGCCACCACACCAGGTTCATAGTGAATTTCAAAGGAAGGGAACATACTGAATGACGTGTAGTCAACTGAATTTCTCCATAATGAAAAAAAAAAAAAAAAGGTTCTTTCAAGAATACAGGAAAAGCAGCTGATGAACTGCTTATCTCCCTACCTTCTTAAGATGTGAGATCTACTTTATGTAAATTAAAATTGCTCATATCTGATAATTCAAGCTAAATTAATTATTCTGAAATAAACAGAATAATAAAAATAAAATTGTTTCCAGCGATGACAGCAAAACCTTCTCATTTTGAAAGGAGGGTGAAGTGTTATACAATGTCAGAGAGGATGAATTAAGAAAGTTCAATCAGTGGCGGGGGCGGGGGCTTCTAGTTTGTTGGATAAGTGCTGATAATTAAGTATAGACTTTTTTAATTTTTAAAATTTTGCTAAATTTGAAGCTACTTCACATTTAAAAAAATATATTTTTGTAAAATGGCTACTACTTTCTTTGCATTTAGCTTAAGTGAAAAGTTCCTTTTCATAGAAATGAAATTCCGAAGTTGGCAAAAGTCCATTGAATACTATCAGTTCACTATGTCTCAGCACAAATTGCACTGGTAAATGTTAAACAGGCAAGGAGGACTTTATTGAAGACCATTATAACAGAGGAGAGTGACTAAAATGCAGAAGCAGCTCAGCTCCATTTCAACAAAGAATGGGAGAATTTTCAGTGTTTGCTAATTGGCTTTAGTGAAAGGAAGAGTAAACTTTTACATATCCTTGTAATAGGAAGATGTGTTAAAACTTGGAGCAAGGTACCCATCAAAGGTAGGCTCCTACCCTTCCACAAAAACTGGGAGATACGTGTGGTATTGATGATTACATTTATTTTTCTTTAATTTCATTTGTTCTTTTTAGTTATCCATGATAGTAGAGTATATTATGACATAGTTATACAAACGTGGAGTATATCTTATTCTAATTAGGATCCTAGTTTTGTGGATGTACATGATATGGAGATTCATAGCAGTGTATTCATTTTTGTATATAGAAAAGTCATGTTAGATTCATTCTCCTGTCTTTTCTATTCCAATTCCTGCTCCCTTCCCTTCATTCTCCTTTGTCTAATCTACTGAACTTCTATTCTTCCCCTCCTCTACTTGTTGTGTGTTAGCATCCACATATCCGAGACAATATTTGGTCTTTGGTTTTGGGGATTGGCTTATTTTGCTTAACAAAGTATTTTCAAAATCCATCCATTTTCTGGCAAATATCATAAGGTAATTCTTTTTATAGCTGAGTAATATTCCATTGTGTATATGTACCACATTTTTAAAATTACCTGTTGAATGTCATCTAAGTCCGTTGCATAGCTTAGCTATTGTGAATTGAGCTGCCACAAACATTGATGTGGCCGTGTCACTGTAGAGTCATGATTTTACTGA
The DNA here is from genome assembly GCF_048772815.1 of Callospermophilus lateralis. Classification (NCBI taxonomy): domain Eukaryota; kingdom Metazoa; phylum Chordata; class Mammalia; order Rodentia; family Sciuridae; genus Callospermophilus; species Callospermophilus lateralis. Next base: position 46,789,096 of record NC_135313.1, read on the forward strand.
CTGGATTAAATGGTGGTTCTATTCCTAGTTTCTTGAGGAATCTTTATACTGCTTTCCAGAGGGGTTGCAATAATTTGCAGTCCCACCAGCAATGTATAGGTATACCTATTCTCCTACATCCTCAACACCATTTATTGTTGCTTGTATTCTTGATAATTTCCATTCTGACTGGAGTGAGACGAAATCTCAGTGTTGTTTCAATTTGCATTTCTGTAACTGCTAGAGATGTTGAACATTTTTTGACCATAAATGTAATTCACCACATCATTAGACTTAAAGACAAAAATCACATGATTATGTCAATAGATGCAGAAATTTTTTTGATAATATACAGCACTCATTCATTTTCAAAACACTATAAAAACTAGGATAATAGAAACATACTTCAACATTATGAAGGCTACATTTGCTAAACCCAAGGCCAACATCATTCTAAATGGAGAAAAATTGAAAGAATTCCTTCTAAAACCTGGAACAAGACAGGGATTCCCTCTTTCACCACTTCTATGCAACATAGTTTTTGAAACTCTAGCCAGAGCAATTAGGCAAAAGAAAGAAATTAAAATGATATGAATAGAAAAAGAAGAGCTAAAACTATCCTAATTTGCTGATGACATGATTTTATATTTAGAAGACACAATAATTTCACCAGAAAGTTTCAAGATCTCATAAATGAATTCAGCAAAGTAGCAGGATATAAAATTGACAACTATAAATCAATTGTGTTCCTTTACACCAAAGAGGAATCAGCTGAAAGAGAAATCAGGAAAACCATCCCATATATAATAGCCTCAAAAAACAAAATAAAACAAAAACAACAAAAATAACTCAGAAATCAATCTAATAAAAGAGGTGAAAGACCTCTGCAATGAAAACTACAGAACACTAAAGAAATAAATTGAAGGAAAACTTAGAACATGGAAAGATGGCTCATGTTCTTGGATAGGCAGAATTAATATTGTAAAAATGGTCATACTACCAAAGCACTATACAAATTTAATGTGATTCCTGTTAAAATTCCAATGATATTTTTCATAGAAATAGAAAAAGCAGTTATGAAATTCACTTGGAAAAATAAGAGGCCCAGAATAGCCAAAGTAACTGTGAGAAGAGTGAAGCAGGAGGCATCACAATACCAGAACTTAAATTATACTGCAGAATATAGTAACAAAACCAGCATGGTATTTCCACCAAAATAGACATGAAGACCAATGGAACAGAATATAAGTCACAGAGACCTACATAAATATAGTTATCTAGACAATGGCACCATACACATTCATTGTGGAAATGATAGCCTCTTTACAAATGGTACTAGGAAAACTGGAAATCCTTATGTAATTGAATGAAAGTTAACTCCCATCTCTTACCCTCCACAAAACTCAACTCAAAGTGGATCAGAGAGCTTGGCCAGAAACCTTGCACTTACTGGAAGAAAATAGCAGCCCAACACCCCATCATGTCAGTTTAGAAAACAATTCCCTCAACAGAACTCCTAAAGTGCAAGAAGTAAAATCAAGTATCAATAAATGGGATGGTATCTAACTAAAGAGCTTCTTCACAGCACAGAAAACAATCAAGAACATAAAGAGAGAATCTACAGAGTGGGAGAAAATCTTGCCACCTGCACTACAGATACAGCATTAATCTCCATGGTATATAAGGAACTCAAAAAACAACACTAAAACAAAACCAAACAACCAACCAAACAAACACAAATAACCCAATCAATAAATGGACAAAAGAACTGAAGAGACACTTCACAGAAGAAGAAATACAAATGATGATTACATTTATAAGGAATTGCCAGAGGTTTGTGGAAAGATTTTAATCCCAAAGTACAGAGAAGTAATTTACAATTATAAGTTTTTTGAAGTCCTTGCTATAAAAAAAGGAAAGGGAGGGATTTCTATGGTGAGGCCATATGAATTTCTAAGAGTTTGAGTGACAGGAAGATCAAGGGCTTAGAGACAGAAAAAAATCCTGTTTCAAATGTGGTTGAGCTGAAGTAAAAGCTAAATTCTTCTAGGTAAAATCTTATAACTTTAAAGGTAAGGAAGAGGAGAATCAAAGGAGAAAAGAGATACCTTGGCCACTTTGTATGACAGTTAGCATGAAAAAAATGAGGCTGGATATTATAAATTCTCAGTTCAAGTATACAACAAGAATAAAATGAGCATTTTGTAGTCAATTTTTTTGTTTTACATATTTATTCAAGTATTATTGATGTACAAATGACTACATGTATTTAACACGTACAATTATATAAGTATGGACAAATGTAAACACTTGTTCTATCATCACCAAAACCAAGATAATAGATATATCCAACATTTCCTAGTTTTTTGTATACCCCACATTTTTAAAAATAATTCTTAAAATGCTATCTACACTTTTAGCAAACTTTGAAGTTTACATACCATATCATTTAATATAGACACTATGTTATACTGCAGATCTCTGTAATGTATTAATCTAGCATAATTGAAACTCTAGACCCATTGCCCAACAATTTCTCATCTCTCTTCTTACCCACCTTAGACCCAGACAACAACTATTTTATTCTCTTCTTCTGAGAATTAGAATATTTCAGGTACCTCATTTAAGTGGAATCATGAAATATTTGTCCTTCTGTGACTGGCTTATTTCACTTAGTGTAATGCCTCCTGATTTATTCACATTTTTTTTTTTTGCAAATGCTAATGTTTAATTCTTTTTAAGGCTGAAAGATATACCATTTTATGCACATATCGTATTTTCTTTATCCTTGCCTAATCATATAAAATGAGACTCAGACAGCTATATGAAATTTATTTGCAAAATTGAGTTGATTTGCATCTTCTATTATATATTTTGTTAAAAAGATTTTAACATCCCTGTTAAAAAGATTTAACTCATCTTATTTGAAAATTTACATAAGAGCAACAACTACTATTATGATATAAATTCAGATAATTTTTGAAAGAGTATAGTCTGGATAGTCTGACAGTAACAGAATATATGACCATTTCTTGCCTGTGAAGAAATATATATTCTATACATTCAATACTGAATAATTTGGAAATTTTAGTTCATGTAAATTTTCTCTCCATTTTTATTTATCTTATTTTTGTCTGATGTTTAAAAAGTACTAATATATATGTAGAAGCAATGTTATATCAATAGAATTGAATTTGTTAGTCAAAACCTTTTTAAGACTATAATCTGTTCTGGGAGTGTCACTGTGAGGTGGCAGGGCTAACAGAAAGGACAGTAGGAGTTTACTTAGATATCAAGTTAGTATCATGATGTAATAATTAGTTAAAGTAAAATATTCATAAAATCTTATACTCCCATTATATACTAGTGAATAGAATGGACTACATATTCAACACAAAATTATTCAATCAATGTATAAAGAAATTTACAAATAAAGCCAGGCATGGTGGCATACTTCTATAATCCCTGTGGCTCTGGAGGCTGAGGGAGGAGGATCATGAGTTCAAAGCCAATCTCAGCAACTTAGCAAGGCCCTAAGCAACTAATTGAGCCTGTGTCTCAAAAAAATATAAATTAAAAAATTAGAAAAGGGCTAGGGAATGTTGCTCAGTGGCTAAGCACCACTGGATTCAATCATCTCTAGTACCAAAACAGAAAAGAAAAGAAAAGAAAGAAAGAAAGAAAGAAAGAAAGAAAGAAAGAAAGATGGATGTACCTGAAAAAAAATGAAATAAAACTTTGAATATTTTCCTAACTATGTTAAGATCACACCTAGGTAATACCAAAGGAAATTTCTGCTGCTTTAAAAATTAACCCTTTACAATCCATTACAATCTACTGCCCAGTTCACAAACACTATTGTCTGATAAATTTGACCTTAATTTAATTGTTTAAGGTTGAAGATTAAATCCTTTTCTTTTTTATTACTAAGCATGTATAAAACAGTTGGAAAATGATATACAGGTAGAAAACTTTAGATATGAAAAAAATAATTTTATCCCCAGGTGACTGATAGATGACTTTTCTAGTTTGCACAGAAAATTATGTATATAGAGATGGTTGAAATCAGGTATACCATCCACTGATAGAGTTTTTACTCTCCCTGAGCCTTTCCCTTGAGTGAGTTGAATTAGATAATGATAAGCAAATGAGAAGCAAGGTCAAAGACTAAGAATTCTGAGTATATCCTTATTTCTGGTGGTCAACTACAAGGACAAAAAGAAACAAAATCCACTACCATTAGTGTACATGATACATCAACTCCCTTAGCTATCATAATCCTTTAATTATTAGAGAAGCTTATGTGAAGTTGTCTCTGGATTATCTAATAGGTGTTTAAATATTGGATGAGTCATTATCAGCATTTGTACTTAGCTAAAAAAATACAAATAATAATTTTATATTAATATATGTGAAGTATAATTATAAAACTCTACAATTATTAAAAGCCCTGAAGAATTATCTAATATACCTTACAAGAGCTATTGTTTTATATTTTAAATGTTGAAGACTTATTTCTAATAATTATATAATTTTATTTTTTTATGATTATTTCCCACATTGACATTTATTACATTAATAACATTTCTAGAAAAAACAAGTAACAAGTTCAGTAACTGAAATCACATTGACAGTTTTCATCTTGATTCATTAAACCAATTTTGAAAAAAAATACTATATTGATCAAAGTAATAAAATTAAAAAGCACCTTTTCCTTGCTGCACATTTCTAACTAATACTCTAAGCGGACATCAGATACAAAATTGAACTTCAGAATAGTCTTAATTGACTATGACATGGATTTGTATCTTACGTTTTTAAAATGTAGTTATTTATATAGTTATTTAAAAACTATAGGCTCTATTATATAAGAATCTGAAAATACATTTGTAATAATTACAATTCACAGTAAATACCTATATTTACACTGCATTTTCATGTCATTGAGAATCCTACCTCCTCTAAACATCTTGAAATAATTTTTTACTATCACCTTTTGGGAACAGTTTTGGTACTTTAGTCAAGAGCTAAGGTAATTGTATTATAAAATCTAGGGCTAGAATTCAAACTTCCAGCACTCCTTTTCCTAGGTAGCACAATTATAAAGTTTCAGAAATCCAGATACCTATTTGAACATCATTTCAGAGCTATGCCTAAAAAATGACATCATAACCACCCAGGCCATTAGGAGTACACTATAATTTTTTTCCCATTCCGATTCTTCCAACCAATCCATATCCTTCCTAATTATCTATTCCATCTCTGCTTTAGCCTCCCATTCCAGAACCTCCTATTCCAGAGCCTCCTCCAGAAGAATTCAAGAAGAGTTCAATATATCCATGTTGCATGTTATTATTATATTTAGATGTGGCAGCTTTAGACATGTGCATCTTCATGTGTCACAAACTATACATCTGTTGCTCTGCTATCAGGTTAAATATCAATATGAACTCCTATTGGATTCAGTGGTGAGAAGAAATTAGCAATATGAATTTCAGTTGCATATAAAATCAACCCTCTCATATGTACAAAATGACTACCATGAAAACCTGAACTTGCATCACCAGCTCCACAATAGTCATGATCTCCCATACCTCTTCCATCTCCCATTCTGTCATCATTTCTATAGTCATAATTATCATAGCCACCATAGTCATCAAAACCTCCATATCCACCATCATATCCAACACCTCCTCGTCACATTCTGTTATACATACTTCCACGCCCAGATACAATAACCATTTGTTCCTCCTACTGGTTTATCATGTGCTTCTGGTTGCTGTATCCTTTGTTTTCACTTCTGCTATTTTTTAAGATATCAATATTCCTGTGCTTTATTCTTTCCTTGTGTTTCCCCCAGAGCATTTTCTGCTATCTCCTTTAAAGCAAACTGCACAAAGGTCTCCTCCCCTGTGCTTCTCCCCTGATAGTCCCTTGTCAATGTTATACCATTTGGCACAATTTCCAACCCTTGAAAGAACTGAACTATTTCCTCTTTGCTGAAACCAAATGGCAGTCTGTGAAGTGGTACTGTTCTATCTCTAATGTCTTTTGGACCATTATGTTTCATAATCCAATCCATCTCAGTACAGTTCCCTTTTACTTCAGATACCCTGTGGGGATAGTAATGCTGACTCCTATGCACGAGGAGTTTAGTAGTAAGGAGGGAGAAGTTCTCTGTAGTGCTCCCCCCAACAGTTTTTCCAATAGTCTTCCAAGGTGGAAACTCTAAGGAAGCTGCACAGCACAGTGACAGGTTGGGGGTGGGGATGGGAGAGAGTGAGCGACTAATAATTATATAATTTTCTAATAATACTTTTAGAAATATGTTTGAAGATGATTTACATAGCAATGTATCTGTCCTGCTGTAAGGGTTCTGTGCTTGGGATTGGGATCTCTGATGACTTCATGGCTGTGGCATGCTTGGTGGCTGGGAAAGTTTCTGTACAAAAGTACAAGATGCCTAGTCACTGGGAAAATTTCTGTGCAAAGACATGGGATGCCTAGTTGCTGTGGTAATGTCCTGCATGAGGAGGCTCTGTGCTAGTCTTATCAGCTTCAACCTTGATCTCAGGAACACAGCTCCTAGGAATAAAGAAAGCTGTCTTTTTAGACAGCCACAATATTTCATCAAGCTCTGCTGTATCTGAACCTGTCCACATAAGAGTAACTTTAAACAATGGACTTCCTTGAGAGCTACAGAAAGCTCCTAACATTGCACATTGCAACTATAGTATGTTACTGAGGAATAAGCTGCATAATATTGCTAACTCTATAACCTGCCCAATGACACAATGAACAATAATGTATTACTGAAGCCAGTGACCTAATGTAACCTATTGATATAAATAAAGCTGACAGTCTGGACAAGGAGCCGTTCTGCCATTTTGTCATTTAGCCTTTACTTTGCCTCTGCACCATCCTTCTGTCTCTGTTTGTTTCCTTTACAAATATATCTGTCCTACATGCACTATGAATTCTATATGGTAAAGGTTCTTTGATGCAATTGTGGTAGAAATTTTAAAAAAACAATTGGAGATGATTTCATATTTCCTGAACAGCATTTACTTTGTGACAAAAATGACCAAGAAATACTTACAAACCCCACAAGAATATTCCTCTTTGACTGTTGTGTTCCCAGTAAAGTATAAATAAAGATGATTTAGTGTGTATTGATGTACAAATCCTTTCTGCAGCCATGACTTCTGTTGTTTTCCAAGTGGGGCAATTTGAGCAAGTAGAAAACTCCTCAGCTAGTTCTAAAATTCCATTTTAATGCATTTTTCCAGTCAAAAATCTTTATTATTTAAGCATCACATTTTATTTTTGAAAAGGGTTAACTAAACTCTGAGGACAAAAATTAACTTTTTCTGCACAACTGTTTTGTTCCTAAGGAGATGATCAGAAATCATTAGACATAAGAAAAACTGGAAATCCATCAATTGATCATAACTGAAGCAAGAGTAATATTGTTGCAATAAAGTCTTGAGAGGGGGTTGAAATATTCTAAGGTATTTTAAAGATTTCTTGGAATTATTCAGCATAGGTTTACTTATGCTGCAGGAAAAAATAAACTGCCTTCTTAAGTCAGATTTCCCCTCTCACTCTTGTAAAATCTAATAGTTTGGCTTCACTTTCCTGGAAGGGAAGTTGGGAAATGTTTTAGTTAGCTTTTGCATCTTTGTGACCAAAAAACCTGACAAAAACAATTAGAGGAGGAAAAGTTTATTTTGGCTCACTATTTCAGAGATTCAGCCCATGTTCCACTGACTCCATAGCTCTGGGCCCAAGATGAAGCAGAACATCATGGCAGAAAGGCATGGAGGAACAAAGCAGCTCAGGACATGACAGCCAGGAGGAAGAAAGAGAGTCCTACTTACCAAGGACAATATATAAACACCAAAGTCAAGCCCCAGTGACCTACTTCCTGCAACCATGACATATGTACCAACCATATTAGTGTATTAATCCACCAATTAGTTACAACTCTTATAATCTAATCATTTCACCTCTGATCATTTGCATTGTATCACATCTGAATTTTGGGGAACACTTTATATTGAAACCATTACAGGAAATACAGTCTTTCTCTGTGCCTAGGAAGAGACAACAATTTAATCAATATCTATCATTGAATCTATTGCAATTTCTCACAATCATTCTTCCCTAACCTACCCTCCCAAATTGTGTCACAAAATTAATAGTCTCTAAACATTCAGTGCTTTGTTCAGTACTTTGACATGGAATAAAATTAGCTAAAGTAGTTATAATATTATTATACCTACATAGAAATATAATTTGATGCTTTTAGTACTTCTACCAAACTGTTTACTTCTCTTAAATATCAAGATGTTGCAAATATAGTGTTCATTCAATTTCTGGCTATCCTCATGGATAAATGCTTTAACAATTAATATCCTGGGTTATTATTTAAAGATAAGTTAAAGGCTATGTACTAAACATACAACTACTGAAAATCACATGTTTTCATGATGGTTGTGTTAACTCTAAAAGTGGCCCATCCCATTGTCATTAGACGGATTTTATTTTCCATATAGGAATAATTTCTACTTATAAGTTCTAAGTGAATAGTTTTCAAGAATATAATTTCTGGATATGTGGAATATAATCCTTTCAAAAATATCAGGACTGCTATCTAGAATAAAAATGCAACTCTCCTTTTCATAAAGCATTCTTTATGGTCAGATAATTCATACTATTCACTGATAAATTAAATAAATTACTGGATAATTTATTTCTTTTCTTCATAATAAGTTTAAAAAATAACAGAATAAGGCCAGCAAAGGAACTGCTTACCAAGTCTAAAATCTCTTATTCATTCAATATCCTTAGGGACAAATGTGATTGGAAATTCAGAATTTTTATTATTTTTGAGAGGGAGTTTAGGCTTTTCCAATTCTATAGATATAGTCTGTATAAATATGTCACATCTCCTGTTTTGCCTTTTACTCAAATGTCAAACTCTGGGATTTGTGTGTTATTGCTAAGCATAGTTTTTTTATTTTTCTAATAAGAATAAAACAAGGGAAAATTTTGTGAGCTTTGGGAATAGATTCCAAGATAGCATGAACTCATCATGTCACTTGCCTTTTCTATGTCATTTTTGTGTTATTTCCATTGTGGCTCACATTATGGTACAAATGCAGCATAAGGTTTTATTCAATTATCCTTTTACCCTAAGCTGAATGAAATGCACAGTGACATTGTAACAATAAAATCCTCAATGGCATTTTCCTTTTGAAATTTTGTTCAGTAGGTAGACGTAAAACACACCACATGGGCCGAATTATTAACTTGAATGATGTCCAGAGTGGATGCTGTGGTTTCCCAGATTCCTGTTGCAGTGGCTATGAGAGTCTCTCTGTATTCTCTGCCTCTTTATGCATGCATGTATGCTTTGACAGGCATCATGGGAATCACCAAAGCAGCAGATGGTCTATGCACAGCTCCCTCAAGCATGAAACAAAATTTCTGTACTTGTCATCAGAACCTTAAGTTGCACACTGTTCTATCTGATTATTTTCATTTTCTGGATTTGCTATAGGGATTCAAATGAAAACTGTTTGTATAAAGTAATTAATAGAATAAGATGAATTAAAAGGGCAAATATTTAGGTTGAAACCAAATCTTATGTAGAAAATCAGTAACACTGTTTCTTTTCTTGTCAGTGATGTTATTTCCCCATGACTTCTGATAATGTTAGGCAGTGCTTGGGGTGTACATTTTTATTCAACCAAATAAATACACCAGATAAATAATTTTTTTTTCTCCCAATTGAATAATACAACAAATTATAAGTAAACACACTAGGGCCACCCCACCCACAAAAATAATATAGCACACTATAAATATTTACATTCTAAGTTAAACTTCATATGATTTGTGAAGATAACAACAAAAAGTTAAAACTTATAGTTTAAAATACAGCATGTTAAAATGACATTTAACCTACTTATCATAGAAATTTGTTAGGAGTATTTGTGTTGCACACAAATTTATCAATTTTATTTATAGCCACATATTGAGATAGTGAAAGAATAGCTTTGTGGACTTTGGAAGAGCTTGCTAATTAAAGCCAACAGCCACACAGATTTGAAAGAAAATTTATAAACCTACTGAACTTAAACAGAGAGTTAATTTGGATTTTCTACTTTGCATTCAATTTCTAGCCTTTAACTTCTCACTTTCCCAAGATACTTTGAAATGGTACAGAGAAATTAGAAACTTGACTCCAGCAAAGAAATTGTTTCCAAGGAAAAAGAAAATTGTGAATAAAATGTTTCAGAAATGAGAGTAAGAGTATGTAATGGGGATGGGAGACCTGATCCTGTGAGTTCTCATCACTACTTGAATTCTAATCTCATCCTGAGTAGTCCTTATCTAAGGGCAAGTCCACACTCCAGCAAAAGACTTGGTCATCTGAGCTGGCATATTTTCACTGTAGCATGGGGAATCACTTCAGTACAACACATGGTTTTATGAGTCTTCATTGGGTCCTTCATATGACTAGGGCTTGTTCAAACTTTTAAAATTTCACAAGGGAAGTGATGAGAGACAAAATTTTCTGTTTAAATGATCCTTTAAGTTTCATGGATACAGTTTTGCCTACTAGTGAGGATAGTTCATATAAAATTTGACAAATGGTCATGAGGTCATTGTATAGTATGAATACCTAAGGGGATGTTATTGTCAGAGGAGCCTAGTGAGCTTAAACTCCAAACCTCGAGTTTTGTGTTCTGATAAAAGAAAATTTAGTCATGGAAAGTCAAGCAAGAGATCTTTATTTTAAGTGAAAATTAACCTTACTTGAGCAAAGTAGGCTTAAGGAGAGAACATTCTCAATACAGAGAGTTGGCCATCTCTGAGCAGAGAATGACAAAGGAACAGTGCCATTTCCAAATTTATTACTGTTTGATGTTTGCCCTGAGGACTGGGGACCACCTTCTGCACTCTTTGCCAATCAGGTGTTCAACTCCTCCTTCACATCAGGCAGTTGAGTTTTTGACTCTAATTTGTTCTCTCTGGAACTGGCATGGCAGCCATCTTATTCAGGGGGGCTTCATCTACAAGGCAATCCTATGTTAATATGGGTACTAGGGTCAGCAACAAGTCAGAGGTTACCTTTCTGTGCCTGCAATACGAAAGAAATCTTCCTTCCCAAGCAGGCATTGTAAATGGACCCTGTCAAAAGTTAGTCCCTTTAATCCTGCTCTTTTGACATATTTCTCCAATTAGCTCCCTTTGCTTTGGTTTATTTTCTACAGATTAACTGACACCATTTACTTTCTCATCCACTTTGAAAGTAGTTTAAAGAAGACTCTAAAGTAATTTAAAGAACACATGTGGCCTTCACTGCTCATAACTAGCTATTACCTAACATTGTGATTCTGATCTTAAAATGCCCCCAAAAGCTCATGTGTTGAAGGCTTGGTTCCCAGCTGATGCTGCTATTGTAATGAAAATGTTAGGAGGTAGGGCCTAGTTGAAGGAAACAGGCCTCTGGAGGCATGTCCTTGCAGAGTATATCTTGTTTCTGGGCCCGCCCTTTCTTCCTTCCTTCCTTCCTTCCTTCCTTCCTTCCTTCCTTCCTTCCTTCCTTCCTTCCTTCCTTCCTTCCTTCCTTTCTCTCTCTCTCTCTCTCTCTCTCTCTCTCTCTCTCTCTCTCTCTCATCCTCTCTTCCTGGCTGCCATGAGGTGAACAGATTTGTTCTACTATGTCCTCCCAGCCATCATGTTCTGCCTCACCTCAGGCCCAGAAACAATGGAGCCAAGCGGCCAAGTACTGAGACGCTTGAAATCTTGAATCAAAATATGTCTTTCCTTTCTTAAGTTGATTTAGCTTTTTTTTTTTTTTTTTTTTTTTTTTTTTTTTTTTGTCGCAGGAAGGGAAAGCTGACTAAGATAGGAGAGATGGAAAATATGATTCTTTATTTTTATTAATCTAGTCATTAGACTTTACCACGTTTTTTTAAATATTTTCTTCTTTGTTCATTTCTGACTATATTTAGTAAGAGTTGAATTAGATATTGATTGTCTAGGTCTGTAGTGTTCAATATACTAGCCTATATCAGAGTGTTTTAATTTTTATTACTTAAATATAATTTTTGATTTCTCAGTCACACTGGTTGTATTTCAGGTACACAATATCTTCAAGTCCTTAGTGGCTGACATATTGGACAAAATGGACATTTCCTGAATCATATTAAGTTCTTTTAGACAATACTGATATAGATGTCAAATATGAGGATTAATTTTCTTCACAAAGAAAGTCTACATAAACCCTTATTTAATATTCCTACTTATTACAGAAGTTTCTGAACGTATTTCTTTTTAGCTGGGTATGGTGATACATGCCTGTAATTCCAGATATGTGGAATGCTAAGGCAGAAGAATTACAAATTTGAGGCCAGCCTCAGCAACTTATCAAAACCCTGACTCAAAGTAAAAAATAAAAAGAACTGGGATGTGGCTCAGTGGTAGAGCACTACTGGGTTCAATCCTCAGTACTGAAAATATGAAGGAACCAAATCAAAGCAAAACAAAACAAAATGATACTAACATTAGTTTTTAGGCATTAGTACTTAGAACTTTAAAAATATTAAAAATATTCTAATGTTCACCCAGTTAATTTAAATGGGTAAGCTTTTTTTGCCTTATACAAAATTTTACACTTTTGCTGTAATATCATCATCTACTTAGAAATAGAACTCCTGTCTTGAAATAGAGCTAGTACTTGTAGGATGACAAAATGATTTGTTCTCTAAAGTAATTCAAAGGAAAGATGCCTTAAAGGCAGAATAGCTAGGAAACATTTTAGCTGTTAATCTCTTCTCTCTTGTTCCTCCTCTTCCTAATAAATTTCCTTTACAATTAGGATGTCTTTTCCTATGAGTCTCTTGTAGGCAGCCTATTGTTGAGTCTTTTTTTTTTTTAATCCAATCTTCCAGTCTAAATCTTTTGATTGGTGAGTTTAGAACATTAATATTCAGGGTTATTATTGAAACATGATTTGTATTCCCAACCATTTTGTTTATTTTTGGTTTTTAACTTGACTTGGTTTATCCTTTGATTAGTTTTTCCTTTAGTGTACTACCTCCCTCTGCTAATTTTCATTGCTGTTTTTCATTTCTTCTTCTTGGAATATTTTGCAGAGGATGTAGTGTAGGCTATCTAGCTGTAAATTCTTTTCACTTTTGGTAATCATGGAAAGTTTTTATTTCATCACCAAAGCTAAAGCTGAATTTTGCTGAATATAAGATTCTTGGTTGGCATCCATTTTCTTTCAGAGCTTGGTATATGTTGTTCCATGATCTCCTGGCTTTGAGGGTCTGGGTTAAAAAATCTGCTGAGATACGAATTGGTCTCCCCCTATATGTGATCTGATTCTTCTCTCTTACGGCTTTTAAGATTCTATCCTTATTCTGTATGCTAGGCATTTTCATTATAATGTGCCTTGGTGTAGATCTGTTGTAATTTTGTACATTTAGTGTCCTATAAGCCTCTTGGATTTGATTTTCCAATTCTTTCTTCATGTTTGGGAAATTTTCTGCTATTATCTCATTGAGGATATTGTGCATTCCTTTGATTTGGAAATCTGTGCCTTCCTCTATCCCAATAACTCTTAGATTTGGTCTTTTGATGTTGTCCCATAATTCTCAGATGTTCTGGTCATGATTTCTAACCATCTTTACTGTGTGCGCAACTTTATTTTCCAGATTGAATACTTTGTGTTCATCCTCTAATGTTCTGTCTTCTAAGCGATCTAGTCTGTTGGTGATGCTTTCTGTTGAGTTTTTTATTTGGTTTCTTGTTTCCTTCATTTAAAGGATTTCTGATTTTTTCCCCCAGAATCTCTCTCTTTCTTGAAGTAATCTTTTTGCTACCTGTATTTGCTTCCTTTTCTTTTTGTTGGTGTGATCAATGGATACTTGTATTTGCTCTCTTATCTCTTTATTGGTGTGATCTTATATCTTTTAACTCTGTCACTTCTTCATTTTTTCATGTTACATTTTTTATTCTTTTCTTTTTTACCCATAGGTTCTTGTTTCTTCTTTTCTTCCACACTTTTTAAACTTTTATCTATGCCTTTGAGCATGAACACACTTTCATAAAGTCTTTGCTGGATGCTTCCATGTAGTGAAATCTCTTCTGGAGTGCATACTTATTTTGATGTTAATGTTTGATTGCTTCTGCCCTTCTTAGCATGAGACATTTTCCTGTTTTTTTTTTTTTTTTTTTTAACCAATGTGGCAACCAATTGAAAATCTTATTTTATAATCTAGTCTGCAGTTTATCTCTAAGAACGTAGAGTATTCTTACTGCTTATAGCCATATGATTTAGTTTTGTTATATTTTTTTTTTCTATAGCTTTCTGTCTGTTGGAATCACACTTAGCAGATTGGGAACAGTTTTGATTTGCCTTCCTTAAAGACAATGCTGGCCAAATCCTGAGCCTTCCCAGCTTTTGACATCAGTCCATGAGCCTGATTTCACTCTATATCTCTCTTGTCATTGCCCTTTTGTATTCCACAGATGCACACACAGGCTGCTTCAGCTCCACTTGGCAGTTAAGAATTATTTTGTTTATGGAAAACAAACAAACAAAAAAAATTGGTCTTATAGTTGAGTACAGGTACAGCACTTTAGCTTTATGCTTTTATATTTCATTGATCAATGTTTTTGCTTTTATAGTGGATGTAGGTGCCTTAAAGAATGAACTCACTGCTGTCTAGACTGCAATTTGCCTGTCTGATATTTTTTATTTTTATCTTTAAATTTTAAATGATCTGAGTCCTTGTCTCTCTGCTCTTGGTGGCAACACCTTCTGTTCCCCTCTGTGCTGTAGTGCAGAGATTTAAGTAAGCTTGAGTGCTTGGGTCATAGTTCTCTGTTGAATTAATGTGAGTTCATGAGACTGTAAGTCCCTGTGCTAATGTGGTGGGAGGTCTGTGGGACCCCAGAGATAGGGATATGCATGGGTTTCTGACCCCTAAAGCAGTATAAATTCAGACAAAACCTGCTTTCTCAATAGCTCTGAGATAATAGCAGACAGGGCTCTCTGTGTCTGTAGAGAGACAAGTGAGCTCCATCTCCAAAGTAGAGGTACCACGCAGAATTCAGGTTGCTTTCCTATCTCAACTGCAAGCCTATGACAAATTGAAGCTTTCTAGTAGTTAGGATTGCCAGCATCTATGATGATGGGTTTGCTGGAACTCTTTTGTTCACACTTTTCCCTGCAAAGGGCAGTTTTCTGCTCTTCTTTCTGGGGAGCCAGAGATGACAGGTGTTTTCTTGCTCTTTCAATGCTGTCATCCCAGGACTGGGAGTCTTACAAGGGTTAATAGTACTCCCTTGCTGAGTTCCAGCATTCTCCCATGTTCACTTTATGGAAGAGGAGGAATTGAGTGCTGACCACCTCTATTCAGCCATCTCAAATTCCTCTCTGACATCTTTTCAACTCAGAGAATTGCATTTAAACTACTAGTTTCTTTTTTTTTACATTTATTATTATTTATTTATTCTAATTTGTTATACACGATGGCAGAATTCAATTATATTACACATATAGAGCACATTTTTTCAAGTCACTGATTGTATACAAAATATTTTCACACCATTCATGTCTTAATACATGTACTTAGGGTAATGATGTCTAATTCATTCCACCATCATTCTTCCTCCTTGCCCCCTCTCTTCCCCGCCCTCCCCTTTGCCCTATCTAAAATTCCTCCATTCCTCCCATGCTCTCTCTCCATTGCCATTATGACTCAGCATCCTCATATCAAAGGAGACATTCATCCTTTGTATTTTGGGGATTGGCTAACTTTACTTAGCATTATATTCTCCAACTCCATCTATTTACCTGCAAATGCCATAATTTTATTTTAATGCTGAGTAATGTTCCTTTGTGTACATATCAAAGTTTCTCTATCCATTCATCTACTGAAGGGTATCTTCATTGGTTCTACAATTTAGCTATTGTGAATTGTGCTGCTATAAACATTGGTATGGCTGTGTCTCTGTAGTATGCTGTTTTTAAGTCCTTTAGGTATAGACTGAGGAGTGGGATAGCTGGGTCAAATGATGGCTTCATTCCAAGTTTTCCAAGGAATCTCCATACTGCTTTCCATATTGGCTGCACCAATTTGCAGTCTCACCAGCAATGTATGAATGTGCCTTTTCCCTACATCCTCGACAACTCTTATTGTTGTTTGTATTCTTGATAGCTGCCATTCTGACTGGAGTAAGATGAAATCTTAGAGTAGTTTTGATTTGCATTTCTCTAGTTGTTAGAGATTTTGAATATTTTTTCATATGTTTGTTGATTGATTGTATAGCCTCTTCTGAGAAGTGTCTGTTCAGTTAGTTGGCCCATTTATCGATTGGGTTATTTGTGTGTGTGTGTGTGTGTGTGTGTGTGTGTGTGTGGTGTTTTGGTGTTCAGGTTTTTGAGTGTCTTATATATCCTAGAGATTAGTGCTTTATCTGATGTTTTTGTGTTAAAAATTTGCTCCCATTCTGTAGGTTCTCTATTCACCTCACTGATGTTTCTTTTGCTGAGGAAAAGTAGTCTCAAAGTACTACATTTAAAAGTGTTATCAAGTGTCAGTGATAACATGCTCAGAAAGAGGAACTGTCCAATTTAACTTCTAAATTAAGCCATGAAGGCAGTGCCCCATGAAGATGTGGTGGCAGTGAGTGTAGTGAGTGGAGGTTTGAGATCTGCACAGGAGTCGGGTCGTAAAGTTCATGAGCGTCTTCCTATAAACACTGGAAACTTTGTAAAAGAATTTAAGTTAAGAATTGATATAGTTAAACTTTTTGTTTGCTCGTTATTTGGGGTTCTTTTTTTGGGGGGGAGGGTTAAAAATATTTTTAGTTGCAATTAGACACAATACCTTTTTATTTTATTTATTTATTTATTTTCATGTGGTGCTGAGGATCGAACCCAGGGCCTTGCACATGCTAGGCAGGCACTCTACTGCTGAGCCACAACCCCAACCCCTGCTCATTATTTTTTTTAAATTGAACCACACATACAGTGAACTATGCTCTCCAGTTCCTTACACATTATCACTACTGGTCCATAAAATGTTCCTCTTCAATTCCTTCTAATCTCCACTCCTCATACCATTCTTTGTCCCCCCCCCCCCTTAAAAAATTGTTCTTTTGTGTTTATATTACTTTGTTTGTATGTGTTCTCATAAAATTAAAAAAAAAATTAAGCCACTGAAGACAGTTCAAAAGGAGTGATATACTTTAGATCTATACTCTGGTTATTTGGAAAACCACAATAAGGACATCTCCAAATTACATCAATTAATATTGCATTCATTACTAGAAGTGCATATTCCAGCAATTCATAATTTTGTTTTTGACATTCTCTTTTACACACACAAAATTTTCCGTTATAGTTAGTTTTAAATTATCTTGAGAGTTAGGAGTTGGAAATTTGTGTTTTTCTCTGATCTTTTATCTAACAATGACAAACAGGAAGTTTTTAAAATACTTTTGAGACCGAACCATTAATTTTATGAGATAAGAAAGACTTTAAATATCATCTAGTTCAACTTTATATTTACAGATGAACAAAGTTGTGCCTGCAAAAATTAAGTGATTTGCATAAATTCACATAGCTAATGAGTAGCAGACACTTATCTTGTTTCCATGACTAAATTTGAAGTTCCTTAATTGTATAAAGTAAGTATTATAAATCTTTGTATCACACATGAAATGTTCCAAAAAATACTTACTCATAAAAGTTTTTTGAAAAGTTACTGTTAAGAGTTATGAACTCAGAAAATTAAAAAAAAGAAATATGTTACTCTGTTACTCTTATTTGTTTTATTACCACTATTACTAACATTAACTATATTCATTTGCAAAACATTGTGTGTTTTATTAAGAGAAAATTTATAGACATGTTTTTTCATTATATCTTCATGTGTTTATTATTTTTGCAAATAAATCAATTTTTTTATCTCTAAGGGTATTGCTATCTCAACTTAGTCATTTTGCTTTGGATATTGAGAAATCCAAGTGTACTTTCACTATTAGCAGTAATAATGTAACAAATACTCAATTTGTCCTCCCACCACATAAAGTAAAAAACTGAGCAAAATATACAAAATAATGTTTTTAAACACTGGACAACAGGCAGCATATGGTAATAATCCCTGATAGAAAACAAATAAGAAATGTACCTTAAAATTGTCCTCATTTTGTACTTCTTGAGTGGTTTCCAGATCATAGAGTGGAGAAAGGAATCAAAACAGTGTGATGGTCTCCCTGATTAAACAGACAGAATGAAATTTGAAAGTATGAAAGTGGTTTGGAATTTATTGGTAGAGGATCAAAAATATGGTAGCTGCACAGAGAAATTCTGGAGATATATAGGAGGGTCTTCTTTAGTATTTTTATGGTTGCTAATCTCTAAATTTCTTAGAGAAAAATCACTGAGTGAGGTAGAACTTATTTAAATAGTAGGTTGAACAATTTCCAAAACTCATACAAGACTGGAAATAAAGTTGCTACTAGCCAGAGATGACCTTGAGGTATGTACTGTGTAGTCTTCTGAAGGTTATCACTTTGGTGGCAGAAATAAATTGGCCCTAGGCAAACAAAAAAACCCTTCTCTAAAATATGAAATAAAATGTGAAATATAAGGAACATGGTAACAATCTGACTATGGTGTTTGGGTATGAAATCTTTTGGAGGAGATTAGGATTAGTAAAGTCATAGGATAGAGCCCCCATGAGTGAAGACTATAAGAAGAACAGAAGGGATATGGACATAGACAAATTTATACATGCACGCTCCCTGTCACTTGCCAAGTGATGCCCTGTGCCAACGTGGGTTTCCACGAGCAAAGAAACCATCATGGGATGTGGCCTCTTGGCCTTACACTTCAGAAGCAAAATCCAAAATAAATATTTTTCTTGTAATTTACACAGTCTTTGGTATTATTGTTTATTAACAAAAGGAAATAGACTAAGATAGACTAAGATAATATCATAGATAATTTCAATAAAAATTATAATGCAAAAAGACTGTAATGTTCCTAATGTCAAGCCTCAGATTTTTCCCTGTTTTAAAAATAAGTTAGTCTGCTGTGGTTTCATCCATGTTAGTAGAGACACAATATTCCTGGGTCAGAGACAAAGGGCTTTATTACTCATACCACAGGAGTCTGTAAACATTTAATTTATACCACTTGCCATGTCCTCACTCCTCCCAACTACCACTGGAAAAGATGTGGAAGTGAGACCAAGTGGGTGCCACACACATGATGGATTTGTGTCAGTGCTGAGGAATCCAGGGCTTAGGAAACTCTCAATTTTATAAGTCATGACTAGCAAATCTGCTAAATCTTTTTTTTTTAATCATGCATGTATACAAGGTAATAATGTCTGTCTCTTTCTACCATCCTTCTCAATGCCACAACCATAATCTTCCCCTCTCTCCCTTCTATACCAACCAAAGTTTCTTCATCCTTCCCTATTCCCTCACCCACTATGGATCAACATCCATTTATCAGAGAAAACATTTGGCTTTTGTTTTGGGGGGGATTGGCTTATTTCACTTAGCATGATATTCTCAGTTCTATCCATTTACAAGAAAATGCTATAATTTCATTCTTCTTTAAGGCTGAATAATATTCAATTTTGCATATGTGCTACATTTTCTTTATCTGTTCATCTGTTGAAGGGTGTCTAGGTTGGTTCCATAGTTTAGCTATTGTGAATTGAGCTGCTATAAACATTGCCCAATATTTTTATCAAAGGGAAACTTTATTATAATATTTAGGAAAAAAATGTGCCCTCTTTCTTGGGTGGAGATAATAACTCTGTCTTCCAAAATTCTTTGCTATAGAATCATCCATGCAAACATAAAACAAACACTGACCAAAAAAATATAGAAATGCTATCAATTATATCTTAACATTCAAAACCCAACAGATAGGAAAAATGGTTAACATAACCCTAATATATAGATTCTTCTGTGTTTATATATTTATCTTCTGCATACATATATAATTTCTTTAAATTGATTTGCTTTACTGTATAAAAAAAGTATTCAGTAAATGTGATGCAAATTAAATTTTTTTTTTACATAAAAGTGCAACATAAGAAAGTTGCTATTAATGTTCTAATTTTGGCTTAGAGGCTAAGATACAGCATAAACGGATTCTATTAACAGTAGCATCTAATTCTTGTTATAGTGGAAATTTGGAAATGTTAACATGTTAACATGGCTGGTCAGACTGACATTAGGTTTTATTATCTTTTTTGGTAGTAGTTGGGGTGGGGGCAGTACCCAGGATTGAACTCAGGGGCACCCGACCACTGATCCACATCCACAGCCCTATTTTGTAATTTTTTAATTTAGACACAGGGTCACATTGAGTTGTCTAGAACTTTGGTTTTGCTGAGGTTGGCTTTGAATTCATGATCCTCCTGCCTCACCTCCCCAGCCATTGGGTATACTGTGCCAGGAGCAAGACTGACATTAGTTCTAATTTCCGAATAACCAAATACAGATTTAAAACTTGATATAAATAGATGCCAATCCAACTAGTCTTACATATAATTTAAATATATGCTCTATGAGGATTATCTAAAAATAATTATCACAGAAATTTGGCAAAATTATATCGAATCTATCATACTAATAAAGATGAGGTTTTTCTTTTTTTTTTTCTTTTTTCTTTTTTTTTTTTTTGTACCAGGTATTTAACTCAGGGGTGCTTAACCATTGAGCTATATCCTTAGCCCCTTTTTATTTTTTATTTTGAAACTGGGTCTTGCCAAGTTGCTTAGATCCTCACTAAGTTGCTGATGCTGGCTTTAAACTTGTGATTCTCCTGTCTCAGCCTCTTGTACTGGCTGGGATGACAGGTGTATGGCACCCTGCTAAAATGAGTTTTTTACTGAAAGTAAAAAAATTCTTAAGTATGGTCTTGCATAATAAAAGCTAACAGATCATAAAATGAAACAAATTTCACATCATTTCCTATAGCTCATGTAATATTTCACATTTCTTGTGTTAAATGAGTGTAGTAGTGAGCCTTTTATCACAATAAAACTATGTAAGCTAGTCTCACTTGATTGAGAAGAGGTTTATTTAGCTTAGAGTTTTAGAAGCTCCAGGGCATGGCATGTGCACCATCTCAGTTCTGGAGAGGAACCTCTGCACTGTGCATCTTCATTGCCAATGGCAATGGTGGGAGCATGGGCAGGAAGAGGTTATGTCTCAATACAAGAAGCCAAAGAGTGGGATGGGACCAGGCTCAGGCTTTTCTAAGAACCCTCTCTTGAGAACTACTAAGGAACAGCAGAAGAACTACATTAACTCCTCCCAAAGGCACCTTTTCATTTCACCTAAGGACCTGCCAGTACGCCTTACCTGTTAAAGGTCGCATACCATCTCTCAGTACTGCTCCCTGAGGACCAATCCTCCAAAATAGGAACCTTTGGGGGTATACATTCAAATCATATCCAAATCATAGTGCATAGCTTTAAAAGTATCTAGTTTATACAGATGCAAACCACAGTCAAGCATGAAACAAGTTTCAAAAAATTGAAAATAATAATTGTTATTATTAATAAAAATAGCAATGTTATTTTTATTAGTATCAAATTTGTGCTTGAACTTTTTATACACATTGTTTCTCATTTAATATTCATAGAACATATGCAAGGATATAACCTTCTTTTAACAGATGGCGAAACAAATTCAAAAAGGTATTATGACTTGCTCCAGATTTATGAATTGCTGACACCAAGATTTGGCCCCATGTTAGTGTGATTTTAACAACCATGTTTTTTCTTCTATGCCAAACTGTCTTCCAGTCTTTTAGTAGAGAGTTTAGAGCAGGGGTTATCAAACTATGGCCTGTGGGGTTCAACCTAATGCATCACCAGTTTTTGTAAGTCTATGTTACATTGTCCATGACTGCTTTTGAGCATTGTGCCAGAGTTGTTAGTGGCAAAGTTGAGTAATTGTGACAGATATAGCTTGCCATGCCAACAATATTTAGTATCTACCCTTTATAGAATAGGCTTGATAACCTCTCTTTTGGAATAATTAATTACCTAAGTCTAAGGATACACAATAAAGTAAATATGGAACTGTAAAATAAGGATGGAAGTGAATCAAACTTTCTTTATTATTCCTTGGAGTATGAAATTCACAGGAAGTTATTTGGAGGGAAAAATGCATGGATATCTTACTGGAGATTTATGTATAGACAGTTGAACCCTAGAGAATTGAGTAGCAATTCTCCTTATGAAAAGGGAGAATAATCCTGAGCAGGGGAAGGACTATGGAAATGCATACTGGTAATGAAATGCATGATCTGCTAAGCAAAATTCTGAGTCTATGTGCCAAATGATATGGAATGAAGTCACTAGGTACTTGATAGGTGAGAATGAAATGTTGACGTATGGTAGTGGGGAAACAGTATTTTAGCTACTTGATAATGTTGGGTATAAATAGCAGTGATTTTGATTTTGATATTAACTCAGCATTTATTTGTTTTGAATAGAAATATTTTAGTAAAGGATAAGTGCTAATGGATTTTTAAAGATAACAGCCATGAAAGTGACTAAAAAGTCTTTTGATGGTGTCCTTAGAAACTGAATTATTTTATCAAGAGGAAAGAAAAATCTCTGAGATAGTATAAAAATATATTTGATGCTTAAATACTCCTCAGATGGCGTATGTCTTACCTGAACAGCAAAACATCTGTTCTAACCTTAAATTTTCATGAGCTTGTAGAGTCTAGTTTAAAAGGTTTAGTATTGTTCCTGCTGCTCCCCAGAGTAATGGGAAATCTAGAGGGATAATGTGAACCTTACCATTTTATCTTATAGTAAGGGAACTTAAATCCAAATTAATTAAAGTGGCACATCAAATCAGAAAGTAATTATGTGACATGTCACAGCTATGTTCTTCCAGTTCTCTACCAAACCAAAATTAAATAAAGATATTGGAATTCTAATTACCTAGACCTGTGAAAGAAAGGAGAGTTTCAAAATCATAAAATAGCATGAATATTTTATTCTATCAATTCTTATTTTTCTTTCTTGACATATTTTCGGTGAATTAAGAAGTCACTGCCAGTTTTCTTTGTCAAGTATTTATTCATTACTTCTTTTACTTACACAAAAAGGACCAAAAAATGATGGAGACTATTTAAGAAGGAATAGTTATAAACTATACATCACTGAAGAGATTTTAACCCTTTCCACTTATCCTCTATCCTTTCGATTCCCTCCCAGATGTTTTATTCATTCTGCTGAAAAGAAAACTTTTTTTTTTTTTTTAGTACCAGGGGTTGAACCAGGAGTGCTTAAACACTGGGTCACATCCCCAACCTGTTTTAAATTTTGAAACAGTGTCTCAAATTGCTCAAGGCCTCACTAACTTTCTGAGGCTGGCTTTAAACTTGCAATCCTCCTGTCTCAGTCTCTCAAGCTCCTTACGACAATATTTCTTTATAAAATAAAGAGGTAGAGGATAATTGATGAAGAAATGTGGAGTTGAAAAGAGATTAGAGTGGCTATATTCTTGAATAAGTTTTTGGGGAATAGTTGCAATATTCAGATTTATTTTTATGAATTTCCCTGTGTTTGCAGTGTTATTCTCAAGACACTGTAGTGCTTTGGGGAGAATTTTCAGTTATTTTACCATTTAGTGAGTTACCCTTTTGCAACACCAACAAAAAATAAGTACTGAATCACTGTCTACATTGATAAGTTCTAAGAAGACTCAGTACAGAGGACTATGATAGCATAATTTAAACGCTGTGAAAGGTACCATTTTGAGGAAACATTATTAGTTAACCCTCTGAAGGTTAAATGGGAATAATTCAAGTGAAAATTTGGGTGTGGGCAGAACATATTATTGGTGTCTTTTAGAAAGAGCAGTTTGGATGTAATGACTTCTCAGTCAGATGCAAAGTGAATGCAGATGGAAGGTGGGCTTAGGAGATAGAGTAGTATAATGGAAAACTTCCTCCCAATAAATTTGACTTGAAAATAATGAGACAATGAATAGCATATGGAAATGAATGTGAGATTTGAGGGAAAGATTTTCCCCTTAATATGAGAAATGCCAGAGAATGCTAATAGGCATGGCATTATAGAAAGGAGGGTATAATCAACAGATCTAAGACTCTGAGAAGAGTGAAAATTAGGTGTATAACACTTTAGGAGTGTTAGCCTTTTAGAAGAAGGGAAACCACAACCCTGACATCAGTTATAACAAAAGAGAAGAAAGAGTACTGGTGCAGGCTCAGTTAAATGCATAGTTTGGCACTGAGACAAGGTGAATTCTTGTCTGCAGGCTTCAAGATTGTTGTAGTGTACAACTGAGGTCATCAACTGAACACGAGACAAAAATATGACAGGGATGAGAGCTTTGATTAGCATGGCAAATATGTTGAAAAAGTCATTGGTAGGAATTTACAAGCCATATTGAAAACTGAGTAAAATTGATGGGCAGTTTTGACTACTTAATTAATACTAATAATCATGAATATATTATAATGAAACCAACTTCTGTAATTTTATCTAGTAACTTCAATTGTTAGGATGAAAGCTCAAAGGAAACCATTCACTTTTGGCTTGTCAGGTCTGAAGGATATAAAGAGGAAGATGGAAACTTCCTTTTTACAAAATGATTTTTATGATCATCTCTGAAATTTAAGCAGGATAAGAAGAGAGGCAAGGTCACATTGAGGCTTATGGTGGAGGGGTCAGTGCGACATTCTTAATGGTCAGAATTGGGAAACGTGCTTCAGTAAGCCAGAAAAATGGAATAGAGTATTCAGAGAGGAGGATGTTGAATTGATGATTTGGAGATGATGCTGAAGTTTTGGGCCACATTGTGGAAAATAGAGGAATAAATAAGCATTAAAGCTGAGGTTCTAGGCATTAAAAACATTTAATAATAAAAGTTGAAGAGGAGCATAAGCACCTCTTCTGCTGTGAAGAAATCTAGGCTTTCTGTATTTTGTTTTTACCCACTGGTTCAATTTCTGAAACAGTATCATAACATACACATCTTACTTTGTAATTATTCATACAAACAATGACAATGAAATTATAATGCACTGCAAACCTGTAATGATGCAAGTTCTGTGAAAGGCAATGTAGAACATCAGACATTGTGTACATGGTGGCCATTCTGCATTGGGTAATGGAAAAGTCTTTTCTTCTTAAAGCATATGCCACATGCATTCATTTATTATTTTGTGTTTATTTTATTCAAACTATTTCATTGCATCTTTCAATTCCTCTATTCTTTGTGTTGTTCATGACAACAAGTGATGTTGGAGCTATGATTCAAGGAAGACAAATCTTACCTTTGATGAAAATAGAAGAGTGAAGATGTTTCATGTGTTCTTTGAAACATGAGTATTGTGAAGCTAGCTCATATTTTAAATTCTTTATTAGGAATTTAGCAATATTAGAGCATTATAAACAACAGATCTTACTTCCTGAGTGTATGTAAATCCCTACATTTTACATATGAGGGCAAAATATCAAGTGGTTTGCTTTATAATTCATCATTGTAGTGGTTGACATAGACTTCAACTCTTTCCATGTCCCGTGCTACTAATGTATTCCTATTAGGTGATAGATGGTCACGTGAGATGACATACAGTTCTGGACCAGCTTTTAATTTTGGATTTTTAAAATTTGGGCACTGCCACAGTTTGCATGTGTGATGAACCCCTTCATAATCCTGAAATTAGAACTTAGGAAAAAAATCATTCCTCCAAGCATTCATAGCTCTTTAAATATGAGAATCACCTTTTCTGATGACTGAATATTTTTACTCTAGTATATCTAGCATTCTTATTGAACTAAAATGGCTAAAATATAATGGCAGACCCAAATTATTGCCATTCTCTGAAGAGAAATAAAAGAAGCACCATTATTCTTTAGGTACTTTCTAGTATTACAATGATTATGCTAATTTTTTTCCATTATATGATCTTCATTTCTTTCTTTTACAGACATAAACACTATAGAGACATAATGAGTCAGTTATCTTTATCTAAATTCATCAAACTTACTGAGCATTGGGAAATGAGATATGAACCCAATTTATGAAATTCCAAATCAGAGGGATTTTCTTCTACTTCATTTGACTATGGATTTTTATCTATATCTATATTATATCTATCCACATACACATACATATGTGTATGTGTATATACTGACCTCAGTATACACACATACATTAGCCTACCTATTTTACCAAAGTATTGTTGAGTATGAACAATACAAAAAAGTTACTTAAATGAATTTGTCATGGGCAGATTTAAGTTAAATGCAAAATTTTTATCATGACTTGGAAAGTTATATCTGTGGACACCTGTTTCCCATATTTCAAGTGAAATTTGGTGGTAATATAGAATGTAGTCTCTTTACTTGGTATCGACATGCTTTTTTAAAAAGCAGTTGCACAGGAATTCTCATTCAAGCAGAAAGATAATACCAGAGTTCCAAACTCGAAGCCGAATATCCAAAGGAAGGTAGGCAGGCATGCTTTCAGGACTGAATGAATATTATGAGGAAACAAAACAGGAATGATGATAGTATCTGGGAATGTACTGTCCAGCATCATAATTACTTTGGGGGTATTATGAAGTAAAGTGAATTCACGGATTCCAAGATAACTAAGATGAATGACTCTATGCTTAACTTGGCAGCTAGTAGCCACAGTAAATACTTGGCATAACAAAGAATGGAGAGAGAACTACATGATGTTGTACAACATTTTTAAAAGCATATCTTAAACAAGAAAGATGCCTAAATTGCACTTTCTAAAATCTTGCATTCTTTATCTAACTAAATATATCTTTTTAAAGATTTTGTGTAATGTGTTTCAAACCAAACTTTTGAAACTTCTTAACACCTTTGTTGTTAAGATCTTAATTCTGCAAATATTTTATGTTTTGTGCTTTCTCTTATTTTTTAAATATATGTATATATTTTTTTAGTTGTACATGGACACAATACCATTATTTTATTTACTTACTTATTTATTTTTTATTTATATGTGGTGCTGAGGATTTAACTCAGTGCCTCACACATGCTAGGCAAGTGCACTGCCCTACAACCCTAGCCCTCTTTCTCTTATTTTTTCTATGTACACTTACTTCCCCTTTATCTTTATGGGGTTTATTTGCCAAAATTTATAGTCTAATTTAAAAATTTATCTTCTATATAGTCTTTGATTCATCTTTAACTGGAAGTCTCCCTTTTCTAAACTTCTGTAGGATCTTGTATTTTTCTCCATTACATATTTAGTGAGTCCTTTGGTAAATTTCCATTGAGGAACTTCTTGCAAGAATTGTAAGTAAATTTGCTCTTTGAACATTAGGCTTTAAAATCAATACCTAAGAAATCAGATCAGAGATAAAAGGGAACCCAAAGGAGTACAAATGATTCTCTGTTCTGAAAGACCTGATCATAGTCTTTTGGGACATAGTAACATTAAAAGAACTGAGTGAAACAATCACATTTGAGTTGAATGCAATGATGAAGAGAAATTAAAAAAAAAAAAACTATGACAGTGACATTCAAAGAAAGTTTGAAGAGAGAAAGCCTTAAAAATGAGGTACACATACACAGTGGAATATTATTCAGTCATAGAATGGATGAAATCTTTTCATTAGCAACAACATGGATGGAACTGGGTCATTGTATTAAGAAAAATAATCCAGGTTCAGAAAAAGAAGTACCACATGCTTGTTTTCTCTCTCACTTGTGAAAAACCAAATGTCAGCCTCACAGAAGAAAGGAATAGAATAATGGTCACTAGAGACTTGAAAGTATAGGAGTTTAGAACAAAGTTAGATGAGAAACACCAAATCACAGGAGGAGTTAGTTCCAGTTTTCTACAGCATAGTAGAGTAACTCTTAGTTCCAAAAGCCTATGATGTATTTTTTAAAAAAGTAGAATAGAAGAGTATGAAAACACCAAACATATAAAAATGATTAGTGTTTGAGAAGATGGGAATGTTCATTATCTTGATAATTACAATTGTATACATGTATCAAATTATCACACTTTACCCCATAAGGAACTGCAAATATTGAATTTCAATAAAAAATTTAAAAAAGGAAGAAGAAGGCTTAGGCTAAACATTTGTATATTTTAACAAGAAAGCAAAAAAGGCAATAGTGAAAAAAAGCTATGTAGGTGTAATATTTCTATATCTTGCTGGAATTAAGTATGCATCTGAATCTGGTTCTAATAAATTAAAATGCTAAGTTGTAGAACAACCATGTAGTAAAACTGGTAACTGAAAACTGTGCTGAAAATACTATTAAATAAATTTAAATTATGCATCAGAAAATATTTACTTAATGCAAAAACAAAGCAAAAAAGAATAGAAGAACAAAAGACACGAGATACATAGAAACAAAGATAAAATGCTAGACAAATATTGAATTGTAAAACAAAATGAAGTGCTGATACTACAACAAGGATAAAACCTGAAACATTATGTTAAGTGTTGTGATGGTCTTGAATGGTGTAAAACAAACTTCTAACAAAATGAAAGGTGATGCATATGAAAATCAAAGATTGAGTCAGATTTACCCATTTTCATCCTTACCCTTCATGTTAAATGAAAGAAGCCAGTCCCAAAGATCATATACTATTTGATCCCATTTATATGACCCTAAAGTTTAGATCTGTAATGTTCTCCAAAGGCTTTTAAAGGATTATTTCCCATCTTGGTGTTATTGGGAGGTAGTATAAAGTTTAAAGGGTAGATCCTGGAATGGAAAGTTTCAAGTCCCTGGGAGTGTGCCCAGGGGATTGTGGGAATTCAGTCTCTTGTTCCTGCCATGTTGTACTGTGGTGCCACAGGCCCAAAACAATAGGATTAACTGGTTATAAATCTCCACAACCATGAGCTAAAACAAACAAACCTTCCCCCTTTTCAAACTGATTTATCTCAGGTAGCAATGGAAAGCTAACTAAAATATATGAAATATCCAGAAGAAGCAATTCTACAAAGAAAGAAAATGAGTGGCTTCTTAAAGCTTGTCCTGAAATAGGGAGATTGAAATGAGAGCTAACCAGTATAGTTTCATTTTGAAGTTATGAAAATGTTCTAAAATTGACTGTGGTGATGGTTGCACACATCTGTAATTATGACAGAAATCATTGAATTGTACACTTTAAATAGTTGAATCATCGCTATGCTAAATAGTTATGTAAATTAAATCTCAATAAAACTTTAATAAAAAGAATGTATTATCTCACTTGAGTGGTGAGGATGATTAGATATTTATAATATATTCCCCAAAATCATTTGTTGAGAGCTGCTTCTAGTGGTGGTAAATTCCCAGGCATGTCAAACATTTGCATGTGGGCAAATTGTTCTTTCATGGTTTCAGAGAAAACCCCTGCAGATGCAGAGATGGAGTCACTTCAAATTTAAAGTTCTTTAGACCATGCTTATTATGGTAAGGTTTGAGGAAAGGGGCCTCTGAAAATATCCACTACATATAACCACTGGTTCTACTCAGATCCATTCAGATTTGTCACATACACATGTATATACATAATTTAATTTTTTTTCAATGCTGAGGATAGAACCCAGGATCCAACGCATGCTAGGCCAGCAATCTACCACTATGTTACACATTTAGTCCTACATTTTACATTAAGTTTGCTATATCTTGTGACTGTGTCTTTGTGATGGCACCTGCTTACATTTTATTTAAAAAACCAACAAAAAAGAGCAAAGAAAACATACCTTAAACCTGGAGGGTTACTGATCTGCTGCAGTTGGTACTGAGGTTGCAACAAATTATTAGCTTTCTTTAATACTTGATCTAGATTCCTCAAACACTTCTCTAGATTTGCTCCTTTGAGCAACACAACTCTTATCTTATGTCTAAGCTTATGTCTAAACTCTTAATTAGATTTCTTCTCAGGTTGCAGTGTTTGCAAAAAAACTGTTTAGAGTTAATACAGGTTGAGAGAAAAACAAACACACCTTAATGAACTTCTTGAATCCAGTCAGTATCACTACTGTCCTTTTTTTTATGTAATACTAACCTACCTGCTACATATTGAAGGACCCCTTGGTACGCCATTGTCTATTAACCGTGACCAAATATTCATGATTTTGTTGAACACCATTTATCCTTCTAGATTTGCTTTCCATTACAGTAATTGTAACCATCTTGTTTCTGACAGCTGTCTGCCTCTGAACAACCCTATTCCAGAAACTTAATCATTCTAAAGTCATTCGGTTCCAACATAGTGTTAATTTATTCCTGTTGCTATAAAAATATCATTAACTGTGTAATTTATAAATAGCAGAAATGTATTTCTCATAGTTCTGGAGTATGGGAAGTCCAAGATGAAGGTATCAGCAGATTGGATGTCTGGTGAGGGTATGCTGTAGTTTTCCAAATGATACCCTTGTGCCACAACATCAGGTGTAGGGATGCATACTGTGTCCTCAATGGCAGTAAGGAAAAAGCAAAAAGAAGTTGATTCAGTCCCTTAAGCCCTTTTGTAAGGATATTAACCCATCCAAGGAGAGTTCCTCATGGACTAATGCCCTCCCAAAGGCTTTACCTCTTAATACCATCACCTTGTGGTTTTAGTGACACTTCATTTCTATCATAACATTCTCTCCTACTGACAACCACAAGCTGCAAAGAACTGTCACACTTGGCTTCTTTTCCATTTGAGTGATACCCTCACTAACTCATTTCTTGAGTTTATTCTAGCATGCCTACCTCCCTGACTCCTTCTCCAATACCCCACAAGGCAGTTATGGCATTTCTACTTCATTTATTTGGGGCTGTGACTATTTTTATAAACTCAAAGAAGTTGGAAAGTAGTAGAGGCAGTTCTCATCTACTCTTTACCTTGCTTTTCCTTAAATAATCAGCATTAAAACTGTGAAAGTCACATTGGTGGAATGCATTAAGTAAACTGTAAACCTATTTCAGATAATATGAGTATTTTTGTGTACTCATTCAGCATACTTTTCATGTTTTAAGGAGCTGTTCCAGTGGTGTATTAGGCCTGACTAGCTGTCCTCATCTTGACATTAAATCCTATGTCAAAAGAGAGTGCTCCTATAGCAGGAAATAATTTCTTACCAGTCCTCTATTGACCTAGTCCATCACTCTTGAGATATAAATCTTGGATGATATTGCTGCAGCTTTTTGGCAAATGACTTCTTTTCTCCTGAAACTAGGGTAGCCCTTTCCCTGTTGAAAATGTCTTGATCCTGGGCACTGGCCTAAAAACCATGAAGGTTACTTCTTGAGTAGGGAAAACATATTTTTAAGAGTCATCTGTCTTGATGAGGTCTCTGCATTATCTCTAGTCACGAGAATCTGCTGTCTTCTAGCAAGGTGGATTTGGCCATTTGTGCAGGTACGAAGTGTACAAGGAATCAGGAAATTCATAGTTGTTAAGACTAACTGATGAGATGTTCTAATATTTCCTGTCGGTGCTTTTACATCACAAGACCTTAGTAGAACTATTAATTTAAAGTTTCTCTGCAATTCTGTACTGTCGCAACAAAATCTTGAGCTTGATTTCTAGACGGATTCATTGTCTCTGCAGAAGATGAAGGTTTCTTTAAAAATGTCACATAATGGACTTTGAGCCTTGTCCTGAGATGGTAGCTGACTGATTTCAGTCTCTTTCCTTTTTCAGTGAATCAACTGCACTTAGCAACAAACAATTTCACATTCCTAGTACTACCATTGCTACCATATCCCTCAAATGGTGTAGATATTGAATAAGGCAGTGCTTTTCTTTCCAGCTGTGTCCCATCCCAATTTCACCATAGCTAACAGTCTTAGTGATTGTAAAGACACAGCACTCCAAGAATTATCCCAAATCCACTTGAAACCAAAAACAGTTCCTAATTGCCACAAGGTAGGTTAATGTGTTAACTTGACTGCACCGTGGGGTGTGGCCAAACATTAATCTTCGTATTTCTATGATAGCATTTATAACTGAGTTATAAATGGTTAATTGGTTAACTGAATAAAACAGATAGCTCTTCTTAATGTGGGAAGGCCTCATCCAATCAGTTCAAGGCCTGAATGGAACAAAATGGCTGACCCTTTCCTTAGTAACAGAGAATTCTTCCTGCCTGGAGAATTACTTTTATTGTTGCTGTTGTTTGAGCCTGCTGACCTTCAGATGAGAAATATGCCACTTATTCTACAAGTTTTCAGTCCTTCAGGCTCAGTCTTGAAGATACCATCAATTCTGCAGAATTCCAGTTTGCCGACTCATCCTTTTTTATAATTTCTTATAATTAATACCTCCCAATATCTCTTGTGTCTCTGTCTATCTATCTGGACATATCTTATTAATTATGTGACTAATGCAATGAGTGACTCATCTAATCCAAGAATTTTACCCAGAGGATGTGCTTTCCAGGATGACTTCTGGTATATTGGATTCAACACCAGTCTCTTATTGTGTTTCAATTTTCTCATTTATGACATTTTAGGAGATTAGAATATACCATTTTACCTGGAAGAGTTCTAGTTTTACATGCATGATAGGAGATACTCTCTTAGTAAAGAAAAATCCATTTGAAAAAAAAAATTGAACTTGGTGAATAATCCAAAACCAGAATCTGGGGTTTAGTAATAAATGACAATTTGAGCCAAGCAGGTTTGAGGCCAAGAGTTGAGCTAAGTGGATGAGCAGGTTTCAGGGTCTGGAAATATTAACTAGAAATCAAATGACAGCCACAGAGGAGTTGTTTTCTAGTAATATAATATTATTTGTATTCCTAAGAGGCATTTATTTGGTATGTGCATGTGTGTGTGTGTGTGTGTGTGTGTGTGTGTGCGCGCGCGCGCATGTGTGTATGTTACTGGGGATTGAATCCAGGGTATTTCTATCACTGAGCTACATTTGCAGTTCTTTTGTATTTTATTTTTGAGACACAGTCTTGCTAAATTGCCCAGGCTGGCCTTGAACTTACAATCCTCCTGCCTCAGCTTCCAGAATGGCTGGGATTAAACCAGATCTGGTTGTTCATGTTTTATTCATGATTTAAAGCCAATTGCCTCTCTTCACTATGAATTTGAATGTACACAATCCCTGTGGTTTGACAGCTAAGGAATATACTTTATTTAATAGCTTCACTTTTTAAGACTATATGCAATATGATCTTAGAATTAAAATATACATATAGTTCCACAGCCTAAACTCCTCAGTGTAGCAACCTTGCCTACAAACAATCCTTCAACATTTGAAAAACTTTCAGTAATGGAAGAGTGTAACTTTTTGGGCTAGAGCTAGAATTTCCTTTTTCTGTTGCCTCAAAATCTTATTCTTCCTAATTTGAACTGATGCTTAAGAATTTTGTCCTCTGGAACCACAGCTCTTCCCCTCTGTCTAGTTGCCAATTAAAATATTTCCACTTCATAAGTTACTCTGCATTTCTTCCACTACCTAAATCACTTTACTCTATTCCTTACTTTAACTTATATCATTCAAAATTCAGCCCTGTGTAGTGTGACAGAAACAGAGCAAAAGTGTAACGTTACTTTTTTGTTCTCCAGGTACCATGCTTATTGTAGCTAAGTTGGCATTTAGAATAGACTGCACACATATTTATACCTACCTAAATTTGGGGAAGTAAACTGTAAACTTAGAATTAATTTTCAATGACCTCTGTAGCAAAATTTAGATACAAGTTGGCAGCCTCCTGTCAAGGAAGAGTGCTGTCTGGGCTACCTTGGCTCCTCTGTAAGCTGATATATTTTAAAATATAAAATCTTGCTTAAATTAGCTTCTACACTGGGAATGAATGTCCATTTAATGCACATGGATATTTCATACAAAGATTAGTTGATAATTTTCAAAGTTAAATATGATTGATATTTAAATATTCTGCTAATTTAAAACATCTGTGAATATAAGTCTTAATTTCCCCATTGGAAAATGGAAATAAGCATCAAGTATTATATTTATAATGAAACTATCTTTTTTTCGATGTTGTCATCTCTAAATGTCCTGGTGATAGATGAAATAGCACACTTCAGGATCACAAGTTTTAAAGAAATGCTATAACTGGCAACAAATCTCTCAGGACACCTGATGTCTAACATATCAATCAATGTGGGTCCTTAGTTTCTCTTGGCCAATTGGCTCCTCACATGTGGCTAACTTGTAGTTCAGCATGCAAGGTGCAATGTCAGGCTACTGTGCTAAGATTCCTTTTTATCTAGAAAGAAGTAACTGTTTGTATTCCTTCAAAGTTCTGAACTGTCCGATTTCAGCATTTTGGCTTTCTTTCTGTGTCTGGTAAAATAACAAGCTGTGCAGATGTCACAGAATTGAATGCTGAATAGTTAAGGGCACTATTAATAAAAAAAAAGAAAAAGAGAAAGAGAGGGAGAGGGAGAAAGCTAAGAAAGCTAAGAAAGCCCCCACTTTCAAAACAATTTCTGTTCCAGTTGAATGTGAGTATCTATTTTAAAGGATATTATTAGCTGTATTTTAAGATCCATTGCCAAAATAGGATTTGTTAAAAGTAGGAATAAAACCTCATAATAGGAGTAATAAAAATATAAATTATAAAAAGTAGTTCAGACTTCAAATGGGACTCCATAAGAAAATGATTTATACTAAAGAATGAACCAGTCTTTAAAGTCTGAATATAACTATTACTCATGTAGCCATTTGACATATGATGATAAAAGCTAGTGTTTAGTTTTTTAACATTAAATGAGATAGTCAAAATTTAAATGTACAAATATGATTCTAAATGAAAAATGTCTGTCAAAGGCTTACTTTAAAAAAAATTAATGGCAAAATGAAAATAATTTTTGTAGCTTAAATTTTTAATACTTAATATCACCATCTTATTTACTATACTAGAATGAAATTAAAATGGAACATCAATCCAAATTGTAGTAAAAATGTGACTATATTTCAAGTATGTAGTTCTTCTGACATTTATGATGAGGTTCAACTATTTCTGCAAATACATGAGGATTTTTAAAGAGCAGAATGTTCTGTTAAATTACTTTGGTGATCTATTCAAATTTGCAATGGTCTTGACTGGTGTTGAATAAACTTTCCATAAAATGAAAGATGACACATATGAAGATCGGAGATTTAGATCAATTTATCCACTTTCATCTTTGCCCTTCATGTTTCTAACTAGCACATTAAAGCAGAAAGGGGAGCAAATTTATACAAAAGCATGACTAGCTTTCTTTTAAAAGGCTAATATATCTGATTCATTCTTACAACTTTAAAATATCCCTGACTAGCTTGACACAAACAAACATAAAAAATAAATAAATTTTGTAATATGGAATTTGATGTGATACTATGCCAAGGTCTACTAGGAGATATTTAAAAATAACTTTCATAATAAAAATCTATGTAACAATAACAGAAGATTTTCAAGCTAAAATTATGCCAAATAAGCAATTATTGTTTTTTCTTTCATTTCTATTTCCATAAATGGAATTTCATAATTATACTCATTGCTTATTAACAATCATTTCATTGGGACCCCTAAGGTAATATTTTCTGTTGTTTCATAGACTTATAATTATAACTCTTATAGAATGTATAATACTTATATAGTGATTGTTTAATAATCAAGACAATTGTCTTCTTGTTGCATTTAATCCAAATTCTTTAAGGGTGGATATAGGTATAAGTAATATAATTATAGAAAATTCTTCAAATGACTGTCTTCAGTAACTCATGTCTTTTAGTGTACATGTCTTTGCATACTGCCCTTTCATACTGGACTCTAAGCTTGGTCATGTGACTTGTTTTGGCAAATGGGACATCCCAAACCTATGATGGAATCATAGACTTAGAAAACACCTGCACATTAGGTTTCTTATTTAAATTTGTAAAATGCACTTTGATATATGATATATAATGGAGTATAAATTCTCATTTTTCTACTTAATACATGATGTAGAATCCCACCTATCATGTAGTTATATATGTACATAGAGTAATAATGTCTGATTCATAATACTAACCTTCTTACCCCCATAACCTTCCCCTTCCTTCTTTCCCCTCTACCTAACCTAAAGTAGCTCTATTTTTTCCT